>NW_016107373.1:1983943-1987190 GCF_001604975.1 Cebus imitator | reverse complement strand
AAAAAAAAAAAAAAAAAAAAGAATATTAATTAGTCTATATTGATAATATAGATTGATATATAATAATTAGTATATTATAAATCATAGCTATAATATATTAATAATTATATAATTAATATATTGGTAATGGTTATATAATTATTAATGTAATTATATATTGATATATTAATGATATGTAATTATAATTAATGTATTGCTAATTATATAATTGGTATATAAAATAATTTGTATATTATTGTTAATTATATAATGATTGATATATTATTAATTCATGAATAGTATAGATTATTCATGAGGCATCTGCCCCTCTGACCCAGACACCTCCCATTAGGCCCCCACTTCCACCGTTGAGAGTTTCAACATGAGGTTTGGGGATAAACATCCAAACTACAGCAGTGGTTTTAATATGAAGACCCAGATCTGCTTCCAGGGGCTCACTCATAAACATGCATGCAGGCCCCATAACAGAAGCCTCAATGGAGATCTGAACATATTGCCATGAGCAGGCAGAAGGTGGAGGACCGAGTCTGGGGAGTCAGCCAGGTCCTCACAAGGGCCAGGATATTTGAACAGTCTTCCTGAGTGAGCAGAGGCCTCCAAGAGGAGAACTGGAGGAAGAGCAGGGGGGAGGTTAAGCTCGGGAAAGAGCACAAGTGGGAGTGGTGAGAGGTTTGGGGTTTGGAGCTGGAGAGGAAACCAGAAAGGAAGGGTGGGATGTGGGGTGAAGGCCTTGAATGGGGTAGTCAATCTGGACATGACTAGATTGATTGCTATGCCATTGCCAGGTCCCTAAAACAGAATGGACATGATCATTTCTGCACCTTTGTACACTCAGAAAATTGGAACTACGTTCTTAATGCTATTTGCACTTTTTGGAGAGAAATCTAAGCTGGGCGTGGTGGCTCATACCTGTAATCCCAGCACTTTGAGAGGTCCAGGCAGGAGGATTGCTTGAGCCCGGGAGTTCACGACCAGCCTGGGCCACAAAGCAAGACTTTGCCTCTACAAATAAATGTAAAAATTAGCTGGGCATGGACATGGTGGCATCTGCGTGTAGTTCCAGCTACTAGGGAGGCTGAGGCAGGAGGATCACTTGAGCCCAGGAGGTGGAGGCTGTAGTTGATTGCACCACTACACCCCAGCCTGGGTGACAGAACAGATCCTGTCTCTTAAAAAAAAAAAATTAAAAGGAGAGATCTAAATTTTAACTGTTTGCTAAAAATGTGTAAATGCAGACAAAAGGATGCATGGCTTCTGGCTTCTCAAATATAAATGAATTCGTGAGTTAAAGTAATTGAGAGAGGACCTAACTCTTAGGACGCAATTGAACAGCCCTCGCCCACTGTGCACAACCCCACACACGTATACAAAGATGCACAGTGTGGGTAGATGCGTTTGAATCCACACAGTGCCATGGATTCCAATTCTCATGCAGATGAAGCCCAGAGATAGTCTGAGTTAGCTGGCCAGCATCCCAGCCAGCTCCCACTGTCAGCACGGCCCGGCCTGCAGCTGGTCTCTATGGTATTTAAAGCGGCCAAGACCACCTCCAGGAAGGATGCTTCTCTGGCAAGAAAGAAGAGTGGTCCTTCCCCCACACACCTCTGGCCAGAGCCCAGACTGTCTCCCCTTCTCTCTTGTTCTTTTCAGAAGGCAGGGATGTAGATGCTGAGCTACCCAATTACAAAAATGAGTGAACCAGGTATGTTAGCTCATGCCTATAATCCCAGCACTTTGGGAGGCCAAGGCAGGTGGATCACTTGAGCCAGGAATTCGAGACCAGCCTGGGCAACATAGTGAGCCCCGCTTCTCTATAAAAAATTATCCAGGCATGGTGGCTCCTGCCTGTAATCCCAGCTACCTGGGAGGCTGAGGCACAAGAATCACTTGAGCACAGGAGGCTGAGGTTGCAGTGAGCCGAGGTCACACCACTGCACTCCAGCCTAGGTGACAGAGACAGAAACACAATGAAAGACTTGAAGAATTAGGAACAGTGACTTACCACACACCTCTCCTGAATCACCCTTTTACTTCTGCTTTTGAAGAGCACCTGATCAGGAGTCAGGAGACCTGGGTTTCACTTATTAGTGGCTACATGCCCTTAGGCACGTCCCCTAACCTTTCTGGGGCTCAGTTTTCCTACCTGAGATATGGGGATAATGCTTGCCCATCCTGCCACAGAAAATGATTGTAAATGAAGCATGTGGAGTGCTCAGCATAGTACAGGACTACAGCAAGCTACTGTTGCTGTGCACATCAACCACAGTCTCTTTTCTAACTATGCACCAAGCACTAGGGGACAAGCAGTGGACAAGATACAAGAAACAAGCATTCAAATAAATGCATGTGCGATGAAGGCAAAATATAGATGATTGAGGGGAACCTTCTCTACATGGAATATTCACAGGCCTCTCTGAGTGTAACATTTAACCTCAGGCCCAAATGGTGGGAGGGAGCCAGCCACAGGAAGAGTGAAGAAAAGGCATTCCAGGCAGAGGTCACAGCCCACGCACAGTCCCTGCAGAAGGAAAAGAGTCGAAGGTAGCCAAGGACCAGAGAGAAGGTCAGGTGGCAGGAGCAAACTTGAGGAAGTTAATTGGCTGTTTCCGCTGGGGTCCAACCTCACAGGGAGGACAAATCCCAGAAATAGGAAAGGAGGTAGAAATTTGGCAGCTTTCTGACATTCCTTGCAAATGCTGTTTCCCTTTGGTTCCACTCACCGTGGGAAAGAGTGGAAAGAGAGGTTAGAGGCGGTCCAGGCAGGGAGTACCCAATTGAGCACCACAGAAAGGAGTTAAGATTGATTCCCAGTGCCATGGGCAGCCAGTGGGAGTGCCATGATTTGATTTATATGTTATGAAGATCCCTCTGGCCCTTGTGAGGAGAATGAATTGACCCCAAAGGCAAGGCTTGCAAGGGTACAAGTAGGGTGACCAGTCAAGAGGTTACAGTGTGGCCAGGAGAAAAACAGTGGTGGCTTAGACTAGGGTGGTGGCCGGGGAAGTAGAGAGAAGAGAACAGCTTTGAGACGCATTTTATTATTTTATGTATTTATTTTTATTTATTTTTTTCTGAGATGGCATTTCTCTCTTGTTGTCCAGGCTGGAGTGGCACGATCTCTGCTCACTGCAACCTCTGCCTCCCAGTTTCAAGTGATTCTCCTGCCTCAGCCTCTCGAGTATCTGGGATTACAGGCATGTGCCACCATGCCCAGCTGAATTTTTTTTTTTTTTTTTTGAGATGGAGT
>NW_016107373.1:1972367-1978450 GCF_001604975.1 Cebus imitator | reverse complement strand
TGACCTAGTGATCCACCTGCTCCAGCCCCCCAAAGTGCTGGGATTACAGTGTGAGCCACCCTACCCGGCTAGGGAGCTTTTTTTAAATTAAGCAAACACTTAAACTTTACTGGATGTCAGGCACAGTTGAAAGTGTTTCATAAATATTAATTCACTTAATCCTCATAACAACCCTATTTGGGTACAATTATTATCTTCCAACTCACAGATAAGAACTGAGGCACAGAGAGGTTAAGTAATTTGTCTGAGGTCACACAGCTAACAAGTAATAGAACTAGGAATCAAACCTAGGCAGTCTGACTTTCAGCCATAAAACCATGTTGCTTCCCTAGTATAAAAATGTATTATTTTCATATTATCGCCATAATAATCCCATCATGGAAATAAAGGTGAGATTATCTAAAGGTAAAAACGACTAAGTCTGAGGGTCTAAAGATCTAGACTCAAACCACGGGCTAGCTGTGGGGCTTAGCCAACTCACTTAACCTCTGTCTGATTTTTTTCCTCCTCTGAAAGAAAGGAAAGTTGCCCTACTTTAAGAGATAACATGGTGGCTTAAGGCGTCAACATATATGAAATTTAATTGCCAGACTGGGGCAGTGGCTCACGCCTGTAATCACAGCACTTTGAGAGGCCAAGGCGAGCAGATCGCATGAGGTCAGGAATTCGACCCCAGCCTGGGCAACATGGCAAGACCCCATCCCTACAAAACATACAAAATATACAAAAATTAGCTGGGCCTGGTGGTACACGTCTGTAGTCCCTGGTACTCAGGAGACTGAGGCAGGAGTATCACCTGAATCTGGGAGGCGGTGGTTGCAATGAGCTGAGATTGCACCCCTGCACGCCAGCCTGGGTGACAGAGCAAGACTCTTGTCTCAAAAAAAAAAACAAATGGTGTTGAGGGCTAAATGAATTAATTAAGGCACTAAGAGTAATAAGGGATCATTCATACCCCAAACCTCAGCATCACACAATAATACTCAGGTAACAAACTTGCACATGTAGCCCCTGAGTCTAAAATAAAAAAAAAAAAAAAAAAAAAAAAAATGAGTTGCCAGATGAAAAACTGAGGACCCCAAAGGGACAAAGGACTCGCCCAATGCATTGATGACAAAATCGAATGCAGTGCTCACACTCCTGGCCTCCTGCCTGATTGACTTTGGTGTGCTCCACATGGGGGGAGGAGCTGCCCCACCCATACAGCCCTCACTCACCATGTGACGGGCAGAACCAGGACCAGACCTACCCAGAACCCTCCTCCCACACACCGTGGCTTCTGCAAAAGGACTAAATTTAGGACCTGAAACCAACTGAAATGGGGACAGTGGAGCCTGCTGTGTGCTGCAGCTGCCCATCCAGGTGTGCTGGGTGCGTAGCTGGAGTGCTGGTGTGGGGGAGGGAGAGGCCATGGCAGGCTGTCGCTGTGCGCCCAGTGGGAAATTGATAACATTAGAGCCGGGAACTGGATTGGAAGCCAGAACCCAGCCTCCTGCTCTGCTGACAAGCCTGAGACTCAGAGGAGTCTCAAGAAGCCTGAGGTCACAGTGTGATGGGACAGAACCAGGACTAGAGCTGCCCAGAGCCTTCCTCCCAGGCCAGTGCCCTTTCCACTGAGTGTAATAATACTAATACTTTTTTAAAAATTGCTCTGTTGCCCAAGCTAGAGTGCAGTGGCACAATCATGCCTCACTGTAACCATGAACTCCTGGGCTCAAGCAATCCTCCTGCCTCAGCTTCCTGAGTTGCTGGGACTACAGATACCTGCCACTATGCCCAGCTAATTTCTTTTATTTTTTGAAGAGATGTGCTCTTGCTACGTTGCTCAGGCTGGTCTCAAACTCCTGGCCTTAAGCGATCCTTCTGTCTCAGCCCCACAAAGTGCTGGGATTACACAGGTGTGAGCCACACCATGCATACCTATAATTTTTTGAATAATAACTAATATTGTATTGGATACTCGCCACATGTCAGATGCTATTCTAAGAACTTGATACATAGTCACATCTGAAAGAGGTACTATTAACATCCCATTCACAGGTAAGGAAACCACAGCACAGAGAGGTTAGCAACATGCCCCAAATCATATAGAAAGGCTCCCCTCTGCACACTGAGAGATCGAATGGACAATGGCCAAACCATATATGATAACAGAGCTATGCCCTACAACCTCCATCATGATCAGCCCTGGAAGCTGAACCACCACCTCTGCAGCGATTGGCCCAGAAGGGTCAGAACTTGAAAGGATGTCGGGCTTCTAGTTAGCTGCCTCCAGCACCCTCATGCCAGCAGCCCCCAGTGAGGGCATACCTGAAGGCTTCCCTTTTTCTCACTGCAAATCTTTCTCACTCTGCCCGACTGTGAGTCTTTGCCAAATGTAAGTGGTGGTGGCCAGCTCCCTTGCTATGACTCTGAATAAAAAGGCCTCTATGTGTTCTTACTTGTGTGATCATTGGTTATGTCTTTTTTTTTTTTTTTTGAGATGGAGTCTTGCTCTGTCACCCAGGCTGGAGTGCAGTGGTACAATCTGAGCTCACTGCAACCTCTGCCTCCCAGGTTCAAGCGATTCCCTGCCTCAGCCTCCTGCATAGCTGGGATTACAGGCACCCACCACCACGCCTGATTAATTGTTGTATTTTTAATAGAGACGGGGTTTCATCATGTTGGCCAGGCTGGTCTCAAACTTGTGACCTCAGGTGATCCACCCGTCTTGGTCTCCCAAAGTGCTGGGATTACAGGTGTGAGCCACTGTATCCGACCTGAAATGCATTTTGGAGGTAAAGCCAACAGACCTTTCAGAGAGATTGTCTGTGGGATTGACAGGAAGAAAGAATTCAAGAACGATGCCCAGACTCCTGTCTTACACAGCTGGGAATGGAGGTGCCATTTATTGGATGGGGAAGACTAAGCAGTAAGAGACAGGTCTGGGACCCAGAGTTTATTTTTGGACATGTTAAGTTTGAGATGTCAGCAGGCTGGGATGGGATGTGATCCACTGGGGACGTCACGTTGACTCTGAGATGTTAGGACTATGGAGTCTTTGTGAAGGAGAAAGCACTAAAGAAATGGCCTATTTCGTGTAGTATGGATGCCTGCCATATTACCCCAAAACTTGGCAGCTGAAAACAGCCATTTCATTTTGCTCATGATCTGGGGAAGGGCACAGCTGAGCAGTTCCTGCTTCAAGTCTCTCATGTGGTTGCAGTCAGAGGTTGGCCTGGGCTACCATTGTCTGAAAGCTCAACTGGGCTGAACGTCCAAGACCACTCATCACATGGCTGGCCACTGGATGTCGGTTGGAGGCTTAGCGGGGGCTGCCAACCGGAGCATCTACCTTTTCAGTGTGGGGGGCTCAGGGTGGTCAGACTTTTTACAAGCCGTTGACTTCCCCCAGACTGAGTGTCCCAAGAGGAACAGGTAGCAGCTACCCGTGCTTTTTTGCCCCAACTTTGGAGTCATGTAGTTTCACTTCTGCCCTTCTCTACTGATTGAAGCAATCAGAAGCCAGCCCAGAATCAAAAACAGAGGACAGAAACCCCACAACCCCACCTCTCATGGGAGGAGGCTCAAAGGATATTGAGACTATGTATTAAGACCACCACATAGCCTGTCTTAGTCCACTTCAGCCGCTCTAACAAGATGTCTTATACTGCGTAATTTATACACAATAGAAATGTATTGCTCACATTTCTGGAGGCTGGGAAGTCTAAGATCGAGACGTCACCAGATTCAGTGTCTGGTAGGGCTCATTCTCTGCTTCATAGATAGTGTCTTGCTGCTGCATCCTCACATGGCAGAAAAGGCAAACAAGCTGGCTCTGGTCTCTTCTATAAGGGCACTAATCTTATTCATGGGGGCTCCACCCTCATGATTTTATCACCTCCTAAAGTTCCCATCTCTCAACAGTATTGCACTGGGGCTTTGGTTTCAACATATGTATTTTAGGGAAACACAAGCATTCAGACCACAGCACAACCTGTCTTATGGCTGTGCAGCCCCTCTGTAGCCTATGAGATATAGAAAAAACAAATGGGACATGTCTGTGTTATTGGGTATAGCTCAGCCAAGAACCACATTAGATCAGAGGTATAATGAAAGCTTAAGCCTGGTTCTTCACTGAACTCTCAGTGTGCCCTCTCAGTAGTAATAGCTAGAGGTTTATACCGTGCCTTTGAATTTTCCCAGCACTTTCTCACTTAGAGTCATGGACTCTCAGAATCAGGAAGGATCAGGATCATTGAGATTATCCAGCCTAGATATGACCCTGCCTCCCTTCATGGAATCATCTGTGACTTCAGTTAAGCTGCCTCTAATTTTTGAATATTAATATTATCATATCTAAAAAGCATTAAAATTCATTCTTTCAGTAAATATTTTTTGAGTACTTACCATATGCCAGGCATACATCAGAGACAGACAGACCACAGTTCCTTCATTCTTGGAGGTTCGTGAGAGAAGAACAGTAAAAAAAAAAAAAGACAAAAAAGAAAAAGAAAAATCTTTAAATTAATAGAAACCACGAATCTTAAGATGTACTAAGAAATCTAATAAATAACTAAGAAAAAAAACATGGAAAAAAAAAAGACAAAATATACAAAATATATATACATAGCAAGTGCCACAAAGAAGATAAGGCGTAGTTAAGGCACTGATGGTGTCGGGGAGATGACTTTGGATCAGAGGATCAGAGAAGACCTCTCTGAGTAAAGAGGTGAGTAAAGATGGAAATGTGGCAAAGGAGCAGTCACGAGAAGATCTGGGGTCAGAATTTGCCAGGAAGAGGGATCAGCAGGTGCCAAGGCCCTGGGGTGGGAGTATGGCCAGCGTGAGTACGGAAAGGCAAAGCCAGGGTGGGCAAGAGTTGCTAAGAGATGAGATCAGAGTATGGGAGGTGAGAGTTCAAAAGTCATAGGATAAACTAGTTAAATTTCTTTTGCCTGCAACTAAGAAATTAATTGAAACTAGTCACGATAGTTGCATGCATGCCTGCCTGGTCACTTTCCCTTCCTTGCAGCCCCATACGCACATACTCCATCTCCCATCAGGTGGTGGATTCTGTTGAATCTTTAAGTCAGGGCTGATTGTGTAAATTACTCTAACCAATAGAATACATAAAAAGTAACATGCTGGGGCTCTAGAGGCCAGGTCTTAAGTGGAGTGGGAGCTTGTGCCTCTCCCCTGGCAATCCTGAGACCACCATACTATCAGGAATTCTAAGCGAGCCATATGGAGAGGCCACATGGAGGAGAATCGAGACACCATAGTCAACAGCCCCTGCTCTCAACCCCACCAGATGAACGTAGCCACACAAGTGCCCCTAGGTCAAACCAGCAGAAGAACCACCCAGTCCACCCACAGATTCTAGAGAAATAGTAAATTGTTATTTTAATCCTCTAAATGTTGGGGTGATTTATTACACAGCAATAGATAACTGATAGATTTGCCTAAGTAAATGGAGTGAGGGTCGTTTGAAGGAGACTGGGGTTTCTTACCAAATTTCCAAATCAGAAAAGCTAACCCTCAAAGGGCAGGAACCAGAAGTCTGTAGCCATCAGCAGCAGGCGTTACGACCTTCCAGCCAGAACACCTGGTAATGCGCCCCGGTCTCACGCTCAGATCCATTTCCTCAGACTCTCCATTTCCTAGGAGGAGGGTGTGATTGGGTCAGACACCCTCACCCCCAGGCAAGGACACCTAGGTCACCCAGACCATTGCTGGGGGGTTCCTGGGTGAGCCCCACAGCATGCTGGGACAATAGCCAAGGCTGTACCCACTATTCTGGAATATTCCCCACAATGGACTCTAATGGGTAAAATTAATATGGCAAAAAAAAGCTTTGATTTTTTTTTCTGACTTGATCTTTGTTCATAAAATGCTGCTCATCACTGTTGCCCAAGCTCCTTACTTTGCGGTTAAGGAAACAAAGGCACAAAAAAATTAAAGAAAGTTTCTGAGGCCACAGAGCGAAGTAGTGGCTGAGCCCAGAGAAGACCGTGAGTCTCCTGATCCTAATTGCACACGCTTTCTTCTTGCTTAAGGTCACATAGCTGGACCGGCAAGGGACCTTTTTTTTTTTTTTTTTT
>NW_016107373.1:1949698-1967421 GCF_001604975.1 Cebus imitator | reverse complement strand
TTTTAGAAGAGACAGGGTTTCATCATGTTGGCCAGGCTGGTCTTGAACTCCTGACCTCAGGTGATCCACCCGCCTCAGTCTCCCAAAGTGCTGGAATTATAGGCATAAGCCACCACACCCCACCTGGTCATTGTTTATTTCTACACCCTCCACTGCCCATCAGCTTTCTGTCCAGGTACAGACCGACTTGGGAGGAGGAGAGAATTCATTCTCAGAGGATTCTCAGGCAGGTGGAGGGTGCCTGTGGGCTGGGGCTAAGGCCAGCTGTCATTTCTATCAGGCCAGAGCACACCTTGCTCTGTAGCCACAGAAGGGTTACCTGATTTTCCAGCCAGCCCATGAGTCCTGCCCTGCTGCCTCCCCAGATCTCTGTACCTTAGGTCCCTGCCTCACCTCATCTTTCATTCCCCTATACCAGGTTGGAGGACCTGCCCTTCTTGAGTGCCCAATATGTGCTGCACCTGAGCTAGCCTCTTTACATCCCCCGTCTCCTTTAGTCCTAACCCAGTAAGGCAAGGCCGTGTTTCCACTGCATTTGAGATACACTGATTTTTAGCAGCGTATCCAAAGTCACTTAACTTCCCCCATGCCTCCGTGTCCATGTCTATAAAATAGAGGGAGGGGCCAGGCATGGTGGCTCATGCCTGTAATCCCAGCACATTGGGAGGCCGAGGTGGGTGGATCACTTGAGGGCAGAAGTTCGAGACTAGCCTGGCCAACACGATGAAACCTCGTCTCTACTAGTTAGCATTTCAAAGTCTCATTTATTATCGGAATTAACCAGACAAATTGCTCCACCAACTAAGAACGGCCATGCACCACCACCCACGGAATCGAGAAAGAGCTATCAATCTGTCAATCCTGTCCGTGTCCAGGCTGGGTGAGGTTTCCTGTGTTGAGGTTGCAGTGAGCAGAGATTGAGCCATTGCACTCCAGCCTGGGTGACAGAGCGAGACTCCATCTCAAAAAAAATAAATAGAAAGATACTGAGCGAGAAGTGCCTCTGGGAACCTCAGGGAGCCACGTGGGCTCCTGGCCTTCACTCCTGCTTCAAGCAGGGCAGCTTCAGGTGTGTCCCTTCACACATGGAGGATGTGCTTTAGAAGTGGTTAGTCTAGCAGGGGCGGAGGGAGCCTTGAACACATTGGCCATCGGATTTCAGCAAGGGAAGTGAGTAGGAGTCCCTGTGGCACCCAATACCAATCTCTGTTCCTTCTTCCTTGCTGACATAGCCAGTTTTGTTCCTTCTCTTCTGAAAAGACGTGGAGAAGGGAGAGGTGGCACTAAATCTTGATTCTGAGAATGAATCTGATTAACCCAGCCTCCTTGTCAGTTATTCGCGTAAGCAGGATTGACCAATGAGGCATGAGAAGTCTACTAGTGGCTTCTGGAAAGGTTTTGTAACTCTTCAAAAGAGAAACAAAACAGGAATGTTCCCTCTCTGGTCTCTTGAGGGATGCTCAGCATGATGGCTGGAGCTGTGGTAGCCATTTGGGACCATGAGGGCAATCACTTTAGGACACCTGAGTCTCTTTGGTGACATCACTGAACTTTGGAACTAGCCAACTTAGGCATCATTTATGCTTCTTTTAATAGCTTTTCGCTCCCATGCAGCTAAAGCCTCTTAGCTGGCTTAGCTCAGCATTTCTGTTCCTTGGTTAACACAGTCCTGTTCTGAGCCTTAAGAACCCATGACTGGAACAATGGGATGGTGCAGCCCAGTGGGGCATGAACTGAACCTGTTCACCTAACAGCATGTGTCAGAGCAAGCTCCCGGGCACCTGCCTGGGTTCTCAACCTCCAACCAATCCCCTTCTTTTCCTGTTACCCTGTACTGTGCTTCTCAACCTATTCCCAGCCTTTCGCTGGTCCTGTGACTTCCCTGCTTCCCCTTGAACCAACCTGGGCTCCACTCCTGGACTTTCATCCACCCCTGTCCTTGGACTTTCTGGTTAACCTGGGTAACAGTTCAGCCCCATTCAGCCTGATCCCAAACTCCTGCCATAATGCCTGCCCATGGGTTTTCCTGCCTACCTCCTCCCAGAAAAGTCAATGAGACACACCTGAAACAAACAACTGGCATTTGAAAACCCCTGATTTAAAGCACGATCGCTTTGGATTTAATCTCAAATGGAGAGAAATGATTTAAAACAATAAAATCAATTCAGCCACCACCCCAGTGAACCAGTGGGTCCTGGAACCAACCCGGTCAGTCCTCTAAAGCTTGGGACCTGGAACAGCATCACAGTCATGAAACTGAACAGAATCAAACTGTATTCCATTTGTCTCTGCTCTCAACTCCCAGAATCCGGTGGGGTGGGACAGCAGAGACACACACAGACCTTCATCTCTGTCCTAGAACTGAGAGCTCAAGCCCATCAGAGCTGAACTCTGGGAGGTAAGAGGACGTGCAGAGGATGCGAAGGTTGTCGCCCTTCCCGAAGCCAGGCAGGCA
The DNA here is from genome assembly GCF_001604975.1 of Cebus imitator. Lineage (NCBI taxonomy): Eukaryota > Metazoa > Chordata > Mammalia > Primates > Cebidae > Cebus > Cebus imitator. The sequence continues at coordinate 1,964,966 of NW_016107373.1, read as the reverse complement.
GCACGCATGGGGAAAGAAGCCAGGGTGTGAGGCAACAGTATTGGTAGACCCGCGACAAAGTGGGGACCAGTGAGACCAGCAAAAAGCCAAAAGTTCAAATTTTCAAAAATATCACCAGCTAAACTAGTTTTCCCCACTGGCCACCAGTTTTCGAGCTTCTAGGCTTTGGAGTTAGTTGGCCCTGAAATGGAATCCCCACTCTGCCATCTGTTGGCTGAGTGACTTTGCAATAGCAAGGGAACAGCTCTGCAGCCTCAGTTTCCCAGCCACTTCCTAGCTTGTGACCATATGCCAATGACTTGATGTCTCTAAGCCGTGGTTGCCTCATCTGTAGAGTGAGGATCATAATAATTTCTGTTCTAGAGGGCAGTGCAATGATCAGATGAGGTAATGCATTGCTTAGCACAGTGGCACACAAACAGCAAGTGTGATTGTTAGATGGAAGCTTCCGGGAGGAAGAATGGCGGAGCTTTTTCCCCTCTGCTATGTGGGCTAGTGGATTCAGCTCTGAGACCTGCCAGAACAGCCTTCTAGCCTGCTGGGTGGGTCAGAGGGCTGTGCTGGCAGGAACTAGAGATGCCTGGACCTTAGTGCTGCACCCATCCCTGATTCCGTCATGTGCTAAATGGATCTCCACGCCCTCCCTGCTGCTGAAATCACAGGGGAGATGAAACTTACTTATCACAGGAGTGAATTCCTGATGAAAACCCCAATGGGGACAACCAGTTACGTAAAGGAGGAAGGCAAGCTAGCTGGATGGAGATGGTGGTAAACTAGACAGTTCTGCATGGGGGAGCCACGCCTCAGCTCTCATCATCTTTTGCCATTTGGGATGTGGGCCTCAAAGGCTGGAATTTCTAATTTTGCAAGAGAAGCCGGAAATCTGAAAGTTTATGTGCAATTTCCTGAGTTTAAAAGAAGATTTGAATTTATAAAAGACTGTGCGTGTGGGCTGTGTGGCACATATGCGGACCAAATTCAGCATCAGGCCACCATTTCACAGCCTCTTAGAGGATAAATTCTTTGGAGGCTTATCACATCAGTGAGAGGTCCAGTAGGACACAGAACCACGGGACAAAGGTGGCAGCGCCTCCACCAACCAGAGCTAATGGGATTGTCACTGTTTCCCGTCCCAGATTAAACGCCCTTCTTTCCCTTCTTTTTCCACCTCCACGGAAGAGAAGCTTCCCATAGGGGATCAGTCTGGCCACTTCTACCATTTTCCAGCAGTAATTAGTATAATCAAAAACATTTACAGGCTCTCTGAGTGTGTGAAAGGTTTTACTGCCCTTCTCTGCTGTGTTCTTGCTAATGAGCAAGGCAGGGAAGCAGGAGAGAACCAGAGGAGTTGTGTGGTTGCTTTTGCTCATGCTGATAATAACAGTTATAATAACAAGCCTTCTGTTACACTAATAATTCATAACAATAACAACAAGCTGGCACAGTGGCTCACGCCTGTAATCCCAGCACTTCGGGAGGCGGAGGCCGGTGGATCACTTGAGGTCAAGAGTTCAAGACCAGCCTGGCCAACATGGTGAAACCCCGTCTCTACTAATAATACAGAAATTAGCCACATGTGGTGACGCACACCTGTAGTCTCAGCTAGTTAAGAGGCTGAGGCAGGAGAATGGCTTGAATCCGGTGGCAGAGGTTTCAGTGAGCCAAGATTGCGCCACTGCACTCCAGCCTGGGCAACAGAGAGACTCTGTCTCAAAAATAATAATTACAAAGTCTTCTGTAATAATCACAAGGCCTTCTGTTATTATAATGAATCTTTGCATAGGGCTTCACTGTGTTTTGTTTTGTTTTGTTTTGTTTTGAGATGGAGTCTCATTCTGTCGCCCAGGCTAGAGTGCTGTAGCATGATCTCAGCTCACTCCAACCTCTGCCTCCGGGGCTCAAGTGATTCTCCTGCCTCGGCCTCCCAAGTAGCTGGGACTACAGGCGCCACCACCCAGCCTGGCCAGTTTTTCTATTGTTAATAGAGACAGGGTTTCACCATGTTGGCCAGGATGGTCTCGAGCTCCTGGTCTCAAGTGATCGACCCACCTCGCCCTCCCAAAGTGCTGGTATTACAGTCATGAGCCACCACGCCCAGCGTCATGGTTTATCTTGAAAAAATGAGAGTGAATTCTATCCCATCAATCCTGTTACTAGCCGGTGCACAAGGCACAGCCAATCAGTAGCAGTCTGCGGCAGCCATTGCCATTTACAGACAACCCTTTCCCCCTGGCCAAAGGTTCCTCATTTTGTTCAGGGGTCAGGAGACTTCTTGACTCCTCAAGGCCAGGCCCTGCTCCAGCCCCAGGTGTGAGTTATGATTGGCCTAAATCGTACCAGCAATCCTAGGGACTGGTCAGGGTAAGAACATGATTACAGTTCTGGCCGGTAAAACAGGAAGGGAGGTCTGATGAAGGGCATGGCTGGACTTTCTCCTCTCTCTTAAAAAGGATCAGGTGAAAGGGTCCCTTTTTCTTTTTCCATTTTGCCTCCAGAAGGACATCCGTGAACAACACCTGAGGACAGATGAATGGAAAGATAGAGGAAAACTGGGTGCTTGACCAGAGGTTTATTTCACTGAACATCCTTGTGAGGACTAAGCTTTGATTTTTTGTCTTGCCAAAATTCCGATCTAAAGGAAGACATTCCCCACAAACCATACATTTTCATCAGATGGGTTTTATTTGACCCTGTATATCGTGACTTACTTTCAAATCTGACTCTGGCATAACAAGGAAGAAAATAAAAATGTTTTACCCCAAAATATATCTCCTTGCCATACCTTGAAATTGCCCTGCAAAGTCTCTTGTGGGAAAAATACACGTTCTATAGAGAATCCCCTTTCCCTGTTTATTTGTTTGTTTGTTTGTTTGTTTGTTGAGACAGCTTTGCTCTTTTCGTCCAGGCTGGAGTGTAGTGGCACGATCCTGGCTCACTGCAACTTCCACCTCCTGGGTTCAAGTGATTCTCCTGCGTCAGCCTCCTGAGTAGCTGGGATTACAAGTGGGTGCCACCACGCCCAGCTAATTTTGTATTTCTAGTAGAGACGTAGTTTCGCCATGTTGGCCAGGCTGGTCTCGAACTCTTGACCTCAAGTGATCTGCCCTCCTCGGTCTCCCAAAGTGCCAGGATTACAGGAGTGAGCCACCTTGTTTTCCTTCCTTCTCAGATACAAGAAATATCAACTAAGAGCCAGGCACCCTTCTAGGTCTAATAAGAAACATTTTGCAAACTGCCCTCTGAAGTCTGCTATCTGAGAGCTTCCTCTGCACAACAAAACCTGGTCTCCACAGTTCTTTACCTTAACCTGAACATTTCTTTCCATTGATTCCAGGTCTTCAGATAACCAATTGTCAATCAGAAAATGTTTAAATTTACCTATAGCCTAGAAGCACCCCCTCACTTTGAATTGTCTGAACTTTCTGAACCAAACCAATGTATTTCTCAAATATATTTAATTGATGTCTCATGCCTTCCTAAAATATATAAAACCAAGCTGTACCCCGACCGCCTTGGGCACATGTTCTCAGAACCTCCTGAGGGCTCGGTCACGGGCCATGCTCGCTCCTATTTGGCTCAGAATAAATCTCTTCAAATATTTTACAGAGTTTAATTCTTTCTGTCAACACCTGTTTTCTTATAGTTCCTCAAGTGCTCAATACTCCCAGCCACCCCAGGACCTTTGTACATGCTGTTCCTTTCTTTTTTTTTTTTGGGGGGGACTGGATTTTGCTCTGTCACCCAGGCTGGAGTGCAATGATGTGTTCCTGGCTCTGCAACCTCCACCTCCAGGGCTCAAGCAATTCTCCTGCCTCAGCCTCCTGAGTAGCTGAGACTACAGGCACATGCCACCTCACCCAGCTAATTTTTGTATTTTTAGTAGAGACAGGGTTTCACCATGTTGCCCAGGCTGATCTTGAACTCCTGACCTCAGTTGCTGGCCTGGCTCGGCCTCCCAAAATCCTGGGATTACAGGCATGAGCTGCCATGCCTGGTTTCTGCACGTGCTGTTTCTTCTACCTGCAATACGATTCTTCCCTTCTTCATATACTTAGCAACTGCCACCTCTTCAGATTTTAGCTCAAACATTATCAAACAAAGACAAATCTGAACTTAGATAGGAAAAGACTTTTATTAGAAAGATAGAGTATTGCATGGTGACTGTAGTTAAAAATACTCCGTGATGTACTTGAAATTTGTTAAGAAAGTAGATCTTAAATATCCTTGTCACAAAAAGGTAACTACTGCATAAGATGAGGTATATGTTAATTAGCTTGATTGTCATAATCATCTCACAACATATACGCATGTCAATATCCTGCTGTACACCTTAAATATAATTTTATTTGTCAATACACTCAGTAAACTTGGGAGAGAGAGAGAGAATAGGTTGCAATAGAGAGAATGCTCAGAAATCTGTGAGCATCTCAAAATCAAGCAGAAAAAGCTTTTCTTTTACAGGGTAAAGAATGTGGCCAGGCGCGGTGGCTCATGCCTGTAATCCCAGCACTTTGGGAGTCCGAGGTGAGTGGATCATGAGGTCAAGAGATCGAGACCATCCTGGCCAATATGGTGAAACCCCATCTCTACTAAAAATACAAAAATTAGCCAGGCGTAGTGGCACGCGCCCGTAGTCCCAGCTACTCGGGAGGCTGAGGCAGAAGAATCGTTTGAACCCAGGAGGCAGAGGTTGCAGTGAACCGAGATTGCGTCACTGTGCTCCAGCCTGGTGACAAAGCAAGACTCCTTCTCAAAAAGAAAAAAAAAAAATGGAAGCACCCCAGGCACAGTGGCCCACATCTGTAATTCTAGCACCCCGGGAGGTTGAGGCAGGCTGATTGATTGAGCTTAGGAGTTCGAGACCAACCTTAGCAACATGGCAAAAAAAAAAAAAAAAAAAACACACAAAAATTAGCTGGGTGTGGTGGCACACACCTATAGTCCCAGCTACTCTGGAGGCTAAGTGGGAGGACGGCATGGCCTAGGAGGTCAAGACTACTATGAGTGGTGATCGCACCACTGCATTCCAGCCTGGCTGACCAGAGCAAGACCCTGTCTCAAAAAAAAATTTTTTTTAAGGGAAGGCAAGTAGAGATTAGCAATCTTTAGAGGGGAAGCCCAACAGGCAAAGGACCTGTGGAATCTGACAGGAAAAGCGTCTCGCTATGATCAGCCGGTGCCCAGGAGAAGCTGATGAGGGCAGGGCCCCCGCTCTTCTTTGCATTGCTCAGGCTTGGGGCAAATAGAGTCCAGGGGCCTGTAGGAAAGAGAGAAGTCTGAGTAAATTGTGGTCAAAGCAAGCAGGAGGTAAGAAACGGGCAACTGTAAACTGCAGGTTAATATCAGTTCCTCAGAGAAACCTCCTTCATCCACCCAACTTGGACTACGGAGCTAGACTGCCTGGGTTCAAATCCCAGCACGGCCACCTACTTGCTGTGAGATGCTAGAAAAACTCCTTACCCTCTCTGTACCTCTGTTTCCTCTTCTTTACATTTTGGCCTGCAACCATTTGGTGAGAGCCTTGGGGAATTTTTTGATATCTCAGGATCTGCCAAGCTTTGCCGAATGTTGAACCAGCTTGCCAGAGTCACCATGGGTCATGCATTCAGCCTGCCGAACTCCCTTCCTCTAAAGGTGTCTTCACTTGCTCTTCCTGGGAAAGGCCAATGCACTTCTTATTTATTTATTTATTTATTTTTAAGACAAAGTCTTGCTCTGTCACCAGGCTGGAGTGCAGTGGCATGATCTCGGCTCACTGCAACCTCCGCCTCTCAAGTTCAAGTGATTCTTCTGCCTCAGCCTCCTGAGTAGCTGGGACTACCTACGTGCCTCACCACACCCAGCTAATTTTTGTATTTTTTTTTAGTAGAGGCAGGGTTTCACTAGTTGGCCAGGATGGTCTCAGTCACTTGACCTCGTGATCTGCCCACCTCGGCCTCCCAAAGATTACAGGCATGAGCCACTGCGCCCGGCCAACCAACGCACTTTCTATAGGGTGCCCTGAGTGACTGGAGCCTACTAGAAAAAATTGTCTCTGGTGTTGATTAGGTCTCCTTCCTGCTCCCAGGTAAGGCAGGCCCTGCCTCTGCTGTGTTTCTTTTCCTGGCTGGCTGGGAGGATGCTTAAACTCTGGTTTGGGCCCAATCATGGCAACTTTTAAAGACCTGGGGCTCTTGGCATCAATTTCGCCTCCTTCTGCTCTTCATCTTTTGGTGCTTTATCAATTTAGACTCAGAAAACTCAACTTGAAGGGCATTAACAGGAGTCAGCAAACTTCTTCTGTAGAAGGGTAGATGGCAGCTGCTTCTGATTCTGTGAGCCATGCAGCCTTATGAAGTTACAACTGTGTCCTTGAAGTTCAAAGCTGTAGATCAGAGGTAAACAAACGGGCAGGGCTGCGTTCTAATACAATTTCACTAACAAAACAGGGGACGATGGAGGAACCTTGTAAGCATTATGCTGAACGAAGGCAGATTCAAAAGACCTCATCCTGTCTGATTCCATTTATAGAAAATGTCCAGAATTGGCAAATCTCTAGAGACAGAAAATAGATCCCTGGCTGCCTAGAGCTGGGGGTGGGAGGTGAGAGAAAATGTTCCAAAATTAGATGGTGCTGGTGGTGGTTGCACAACTCCATGACTATAATAAAAAGCATTGAATTGTACATTTAACTGGGTGCCTTTTTTTGGTATGTAAATTATATCTCAATAAAGACGTTTAAACAGAAGAGTACACTGATGTTCATAGCAGCCCTATTCACAACAGCCAAAAGGTGGAAATAAGTATTTGTCAATGGATGAATGGAGAAACAAAATGTGATGAGACATACAATGGAATATTATTGAGCACAGAGCAGAATGAGATACCGATACCTGCCACACCATGGATGATCCTTGACACCGTGGATTAAAGTGAAAGAGGCTAGACGCAGAAGAACTAATGTTGTGTGATTCCACTTACATGAGGTTCCCAGAATAGGCAATTGATAGAGATGAAAACAGAATAGAGGTAACTGAGATCTTGGGGCAGGGGAATGGGCGTTATTGTTTCTTAGGTACAGAGTTTCTATTTGGGATAAGGTACAAGTTCTGGAAACGGATAGAGGTGATTGTTGCACAACACGGAATGTGCTTGCTACCTCTGAACTGTGTACTTCACAATGGTTAGGCCGGATGCAGTGGCTCATGTCTGTAATCCCAACACTTTGGGAGGCTGAGGTGGGAGAATTGCTTGAACCCAGGAGTTTAAGACCAGCCTGAGAAACATAGTGAAACCCCATCTCTCCAAAAGAAAAAAAAAAAAATAGCCAGGTATGGTGGCACATGCTTGTGGTCGCAGCTACACAGGAGGCTGAGGCAGGAGGATGGCTTGGCCCCAAGAGGTCGAGGCTGCAATGAGCCATGATCATACTACTGTACTCCAGCCTGTGTGACAGAGCAAGGAAAAAAAAAAAGATTAAAATGATAGATTTCATGCTATGTGTGCTATGTGTATATTACCACAATATTTAAAAACTGAGGAAAATGAAACCGGATGGAGGTGAGGCAGGAACAGAACGCCAGGGTGCCTGATGAATACAAAAAGCAAAGTGGGCGTGGCAGAAGGAAACTAACAAGGTGGATGGGGCAGCTCATGCCGGGCCGTGTGTATGGAAAGGAATGGGCAGATTCCAAAAAGATCCAGATCAAGGTGCCGGGACCAGGACATGCATGGACCCTCAAAGGAGAAGGCCAGTGGAAGAGGACAAAAATGACCAGCAGCAGCCCTAGGAACAGGTCCTGCTCCCCCGACACCACCCTTACTGTGCCCACCTGCAGTCAAGACTGTCCCCATGAGGTCTTGTCCAGAGCAGGTGAACAGTCCCCAACTACCCACACAGACACCCCAGCACCCAGCGGGGCCTGCACACAGTGAGCACTAAGAAATGTTTGCTTCCTAAGCAACAAGAACAAAAACAACAAATGAGCATTCCATTTTGAATTGCGCTGGGATTACTTAAGATTTTTCTTTTCTTTTTTTTTTTTTTTTTTTCCGAGACAGAGTTTCACTCTTACTGCCCAGGCTGGGGGACAGTGGCACGATCTTGGCTCACTGCAACCTCCACCTCCCATGTTCAAGCAATTCTCTTGTCTCAGCCTCCAGAGTATCTGGGATGCCAGGCATGTGCTACCATGCCCAGCTAATTTTGTATTTTTAGTAGAGACAGGGTTTCATCATGTTGACCGGGCTGGTCTCAAACTCCTGACCTCAGGTGATCCACTCACCTCAGCCTCCAAAGTGCTGAGACTACAGGCGTGAGCCACCACATCCGGCCAAGGTTTTTATATTCTGATTGGCTTTTCTGTGGACTTGCCAGCTTGTCTAAAAGGAACTTGCACTACTTTTTTACAACTGGAAAAACAAAGTCCATTACACAAAGAAACAGAAACCCAGATGAAACTGTTGGACCTACCCTCTCCAGGATTTTCGGTCCTGTTTCTGCTCAGAGCCTACCTCCGTCTCTGCTCATTGGGGGCCTGCTGGCTTGACTTGGCTCCTTAACCCTTGGCCCATCCTGTTCCTCCACTTCCAACCCCCACCACATCAGCTCCTCCTATCTGGGTCAGATTTCTTGTATCGACCCACACGATTGCTCCCTCAATCTCCCAGGCATTTACCTCCAACTCAATCGTTCTTAACTAGGGTGATTTGGCAATGTCTGAAGACGTGTGGCTGCTAGAAGTGGAGAGTTGCTATGGCATCCAGTGGGTGGGGGCCAGGAATGCTGCTAAACTTCCTCCAGAGCTCAGGACAGCCGCCACAGCAAAGGACTGTCTGGTCCAAAATAACAAGGTTGAGAAAAACATTTGCCTGAGCCAGTAATGATAATAACATGATCATCCTGACCGCCATTCAATAAGAGCCTTCGTGCAAGGCGCTGTGCAGTTTGCATTACACAATTTAGTAGTCAGAACCCTTGCAACAGCCTTGAGAGGGAGGTAAGATTACTATCTTCATTTTGTAGCTAAGGAAACTACAGCCCAGAGAAGTTAAGTAACTTGCCCAAGGTCACACAGCAAATATCGGAGCTGGCATTTGAATCCAGATCTATCTGATTCCGAATCCCATTAAAAGCGCCTAACGGACCCTCAAACACACACACGAGTCTTCCTTCCCTTGAGCTTTAAGAATGGTAACTATTTTCTTGAGCAACAGCCTGTGAAATTTCTGTTTTGAAATTAAACAAGCGGTCAGGCTTGGTGGCTGACACCTGTAATCCCAGCACTTTGGGAGGCCAAAGCAGACAGATCACCTGAGGTCAGGAGTTCAAGACCAGCCTGACCAACACGGAGAAACCCCATCTCTACTAAAAATACAAGATTAGCCAGATGTGGTGGCACATGCCTGTAATTCCAGCTACTCAGGAGGCTGAGGCAGGAGAATTGCTTGAACCCAGGAGGCGGAAGTCGCGGTGAGCGGAGATCACACCTTTGCACTCCAGCCTGGGCAACAAGAGGGAAACTCTGTCTCAAAAAGAAAAAAAGAAATTAAACAAGGTTACGTGCCCCTGTTCTCTTGGTTGGAGCCCCTCCTCTTGGTTTTGCTTTCTTGTGTTTGCTTGCTTTATTTATTTATTTGAGACAGGGTCTTGCTCTGTCACCCAGGTTGGAGTGCAGTGGCACCATCATAGCTCGTTGCAGCCTCGAACTCCTGGCATCAAGTGATCCTCCCGCCTCAGCCTCCCAAAGTGCTAGGATTGCAGGCGCAAGCCACCACAGCCTATTTGCACTTTATTAATGTAGAGTTCACCCTCTAGGCTTTCACCTTGTCTCTCAGGGAGAAAGTAAGGGCAGCTTTTCTGAGTGGGGGAAGTGAGCGAGGGCTCAGTCCCCGTTGATCTGAGCATACCCTCCTGTGAACCCAGAAGATCTGAGACAGGTCTCAGTTAATTTAGAAAGTTTATTTTGCCAAGGTTAAAGATGCACCCGTGACACAGCCTCACGAGGTCCTGACGACAGGTGCCCAGGGTGTTCAGGGCACAGCTGGTTTTATACATTTTAATGAGACATGAGACATCAATCAATTCATGTAAGACGTACATCGGTGCTATCCAGAAAGGCAGGACAACTCGAAGCAAAGGCAGAAGACTCGAGCTGGGAGGGGCTTCCAGGTCATAGATAGATGATGCACAAACGGGTACATTCTTTGGAGTTTCTGATCAGCCTTTCCAAAGGAGGCAATCAGATATGCATCTATCTCAGTGAGCAGAAGGGTGACTTTGAAAAGAATCAGAGGCAGGTTTGCCCTAAGCAGTTTCCAGCCTAATCCAACTGACTGGGATTTCTTTGTTTTTTTTTTTTGTTGTTGTTTGTTTGTTTTGTTTTTTTGAGCCAGAGTTTCACTCTTGTTGCCATAGTGGAGTGCAATGGCACAATCTCGGCTCACCGCAACCTCCGCCTCCTGGGATCAAGCCATTCTTCTGCCTCAACCTCCTGAGTAGCTGGGATTACAGGCATGAGCCACCACACCTGGTTAACTTTGTATTTTTTAGCAGAGATGGGGTTTCTCCATGTTGGTCAAGCTGGTCTCGAACTCCCATTGAGACCTCAGGTGATCCACTCACCTTGGCTTCTCAAAGTGCTGGGATTACAGGCGAGAGCCACCACACCCGGCCCCCAGCTTGAGTTTTCTTTAGTGATTTGGGGGGCCCAAGATATTTTTATTTCTTTCACACCTCCTGTTCCCTCCCACCAGCCTGTGACCCCATGCTATAATGGCCACACCTTGGCTGTAAAGGAACACCCCATCTACTCACAGTTGGCCATAGCAAAGATAAGAAAGCACTTGCTTTCCCATTTATTTGGGGCTTTATTCGAAGTTACCAGGTCAGGGCGCCAGGCAGGAGGCCAGGCCCAGCTTCACTCAGCGTCTCCTCCTTCCGAGCTGTCGGACAAAGAGTGCAAGCCCCAGTAAGATTTAACAAAAGGATGCTCCCGGCTACTTCCTGCCTCCAGCGAAAACCTGTGTGTGCCTTAAGAGCTCAGGTCCCACAGGTCCAGTTTCCTCAATTTCTAGAACAAGCAGAACATTCTCAGAAGGCTTCTAGGGCAAACCTCCAGAGAATCACCATTCTTCACAGGAGCTGGGTAGCCAGGGGATGTCTCTGTGCAGAACCTGGGGCACTGCAAGGGAAGCCCTTAGGGGCCACTCTCTGGGGCTAACACAGACAGAGAGGGCAGAAACAAAAGGGGGGATTCTGAGCTTACCATGCCAGACCCACCCAGAGCCACCACCTTTTCTTCTCAAACGTCTAAATTAAAGTGTAGCATGTATACAAACAAAAGAATGAATCATAAAAGAATACAGCTCAATGGGTTACCGTAAAATGAACACATCACACAGAACATTCTCGGCACCCTGGAAACTCCCCTAGAAAACCCCACAATATCTCATCCTCTCTAGTCCATGGTAACATTAGTTTTTGTTGTTTGTTTTTTGTTTTAATTTATGAGCTTGGGATCTTTTAAATACGGACACCAATCGATTTTTTTTTTAATTTTTTTTTTTTTGAAACGGAGTCCCGCCCATTCATCCAGGCTGGAGTGAAGTGGTGCCACTCGGCTCACTGCAACCTCCACCCACCCCCAGGTTCAAGCAATTCTCCTGCCTCAGCCTCCTGAGTAGCTGGGATTGCAGGTGTGTACCACCATGCCCAGCTAATTTTTGTATTTTTAGTAGAAATGGGGTTTCACCTTGTTGACCAGGCTGGTCTCAAACTCCTGACCTCAGGTGATCTGCCCACCTCGGCCTCCCAAAGTGCTAGGATTACAGACGTGAGTCACTGCCACCAGCCAGTTTAATTTATTTAAAACATTGTACACACTGGCTGGGCACAGTGGCTCACGCCTGTAATCCCAGCACTTTGGGAGGCCAAGGCAGGCGGATCACCTAAGGTTGGGAGTTCAAGACCAGCCTGACCAATATGGAGAAACCCAGTTTTTACTAAAAATACAAAATTAGCCTGGCATGGGGTGGCGCATGTCTGTAATCCCAGCTACTCGGGAGGCTGAGGCAGAAGAATCGCCTGAACCTGGGAGGCGGAGGTTGCAGTAAGCCAAGATTGCACCACTGCACTCCAGGCTGGACAACAAGAGTGAAACTTTGTCTCAAAAAAAAAAAAAAAAAAAAACCACAGTGTACACACTAAACCAAGGTACATAATTCAGGTAAATAAAAGACCCCATAGCATCAATGAAAAACTAGCATTATATATTCAAAGTTGATGTAAATAATGTATTTAGACTTTAGAATTTCTGGGTGGAATACTTGTCTTTTAAAAGTCCTACCTGAGCACGGTGGCTCACGCCTGTAATCCCAGCACTTTGGGAGGCTTGAGCAGGTGTATCACGTGAGCTTAGGCGTTTGAGAACAGCCTGGACAACATGGAGAAGCCTCATCTCTACGAAAAAATACAAAAGCTAGCAGAGTGTGGTGGCACGTGTCTGCAGGCCCAGCTACTGGAAAGGCTGAGGTGGGTGGAAGGTTCGAGCATGGGAGGTTGAGGCTGCAGTGAGCCATGATGTGACGTGTATACTCCAGCCTGGATGACAGAGCAAGACCTTGTCTTTTTGTTTTTGTTTTCAGACCGAGTATCACTTTGTCACCCAGGCTAGAGTGCAGTGGTATGATCTCAGCTCACTGCAACCTCCGCCTCCCGGGTGCAAGTGATTCTCATGCCTCAGCCTCCTGAGTAGCTGGGATTACAGGTGCGAGCCACCACGCCTGGTTAATTTTTGTATTTTTGTAGAGATGGGGTTTCACCATGTTGGCCAGGCTGGTCTTGAACTCCTGACCTCAGGTGATCCACCCGCCTCGGCCTCCCAAAGTGCTGGAATTACAGGCGTGAGCCACTGCACCTGGCCTGAGACGTTGTCTTAAAAAAATAATAATAAAAGTTATGTTTTGGTTCTGAGACTTATTTTATTTTATTTGAGATGGAGTCTCCCTCTGTCACCCAAGCTGTAGTGCAGTGGCACATCTTGGCTCACTGCAAGCTCCGCCTCCCACGTTCAAGCAATTCTTCTGCCTCAGCCTCCCGAGTGACTGGGATTACAGGTGCACGCCACCATAACCAGCTCATTTTTTGTATTTTTAGTAGTAACAGGGTTTCACCATGTTGGCCAGGCTGGTCTCAAACTCCTGACCTTGCAATCTGCCCACCTCAGCTTCCCAAAGTGCTGGGATTATAGGCATGAGCCACTGTGCCTGGCCTTATTTTACTTTTTATTTACATTAATAACAGTCTATAAGTTTTTAAATAATATCTCTGCTGGAATACTTAACGTACCATACAGTTCATCCATTTAAAGTAACTACACTTCAGTGGTTTTTAGCATATTCACAGGATTGTATAACCATAATCACAATCAACCTTAGAACATTTTCATCATCCCATTAGTGTTTACTCCTCATTTTCCTCACCCTCCAGCTCTCCTAGCCCTAGAAAACCAATTCTGTCTCTATGGATTTGCCTATTCTGGACATTTCATATACATGAAATTCTGTAATACAATATGCGGTATTTTGTAACTGGCTTCTGTCACTTAGCATAATGTTTTCAGGGTTCATCAATGTTGTTATATGTATCAACACTTCCTTTTTATTGCCAAATGATATTCCATTGTATGGATAAACAACATTTTATTTGCCCATTCATCAGATGATATACAATTGGGTGGTTTCTACTTCTTTGGCTATTAACACATCAGTTTTGTCTGCTTGCAAACTTTATGTAGTGGATATATACATATTGTGTTTGTCCCTTCTCACACCACTATAAATAACTACCTGGGACTGGGTAATTTATAAAGAAAAGAGCTGTAATTGACTCACAGTTCCCCATGCTGTACAGGAGGCAGGGCTGGGGAAGCCTCAGGAAACTTACAATCATAGTGGAAGCGCAAATGAGAAGCAAGTACATTTTCACAGGGGGCAGAAGAGAGACAGAACAAAGGGGGAAGTGCTACACACTTTTGAACAACCAGATCTCGTGAGAACTCACTATCACGAGAACAGCAAGGGGGAAATCTGCCCCCAGGGTCCAATCACCTCCCACCAGGTCCTTCCAACACTGAAGATCATAATTCAACACGAAATTTGGGTGGGGACTCAGAGCCAAACCATATCACATATGTAAGTATTTTCTTTGGTTTCTGTCTTCTTTCACTCAATATTAAGTTTGTGAGAATCACCCATGTTAACTGCTCCCTATAGCTATAGGTTTCTTTGTGCTGTATTCCTGTGTTTGAATACAGCACAATTTTTAAATCTCTTCTTTGGTTATGGACATTTGAGCTATCCCTGATTTATTATTACTAATAATACTGCTATGAACATTCCTGCACATGTCTTTTGGTGCACATGTGCACAGATTTCTGTTAGGTATACGCTAGGAGTGTAACTGCTGAGTCATAGAAGATATCATTCATGATTTGTAAGCTATTTGGCTTTTCAAATTTAATATATAATACCAGACAGCTTTTTAAAGTGGTTGTACCAATTTATACTCCCAACAGCAGTGTATTTTAATTATCTACATCCTCCCAAACACTTGGTTTTATCAGTCCATTTAACTTTATTCATTCTTTCGGGTCTATAGTGGTACCTCACTGTGGTTTTAATTTGTAGCTCCCTAATGAACTATGAAGGTGAGTGCCTTTTCGTGAGTTCACTGGCCACTGAAATATCCATCTTTTGGGGTGGGGGTGCATGAAAAGTGTCACAGTGGCCATCATCTGGGGCCACTGCCATGCAGGAAGTAAAAAGAATTTACCAGGACAGTTGTAGGTAAAGAAAGGCAGATTTATTAAAGACAGTATGAAAATATATTGCAAGGGTGCAATGGGCAGGTCAGCAAGACAGGAGCTAACTACAAAGAGACAAAGGCTTGCTGGGGATTTTATAGGACAGTGCTTGTGCCGTGTACTGAAGACAGCTTAGTGCAGTGCTGAAATGCCGAGGTTGCAGTGAGCTAACTTGCATTTTTCTATCAGTCAAGGCACTGGTGATGGCTGGGCACAGGAAGATTGTGTGTTATTTGCTCAGGAAGGCTATGTGTCCTGGACCACGAAGAAAGGCAGACTTACAGTTTATCCGCTTTTTCTTCTTGCTTTCCCTCAATCCTGCCAGTCTGACTCCTTTTGTCTAATTAGGACTCCACAGAAAGTGCCTGTTTAAATCTCTGGCTTAGTTTCAAATTGGGTTGCCTATCTTTTTTTTTTTTTTTTTT
>NW_016107373.1:1948150-1949533 GCF_001604975.1 Cebus imitator | reverse complement strand
TTTTTGAGACAGGGTCTCACTCTGTCGCCCAGGCTGGAGTACAATGGTGTGATCTCAGCTCACTGCAACCTCTGCTTCCCGGGTTCAAGTGATTCTCCTGCCTCCCAAGTAACTGGGACTACAGGCGACTGCCACCACGCCCAGCTACTTTTTTTTTATTTTTAGTAGAGACCGGGTTTCACCAGGTTGGCCAGACTTGTCTGTCTCGAACTCCTGATCACAGGTGATTCACCTGCCTCGGCCTCCCAAAGTTCTGGGATTACAGGCATGAGCCACCACACCCAGCCCATTAATATTTTCTTTAATGGTTAGTGGTTTTCATATCTTTTTCAAGAAATGTTTGTCTTCCAGGTTGTGAAGATATTCTGCTATACAATCTTCTTAAAGCTGTATTATTTTACCTTTCACATTAAGCACATAATCTACGTGGAACTGATTTGTATGTTGTGAGATAGAGTGAAGTTTCACTTTTTTACAAAGGAATATCTAATTGACCCATTACTGTTATGGGAAAAATCATCTTTTCCCCACTTCTTTACGGAGACATCTTTGTCATAAATAAAATGTCAAGATTCAATGTGGACCTGTTTCTGGATTCTCAATTCTGCCTCATTAGCTTATTCACCTTTCCCTAATTCCATACTGCACTTTTGTGATCAGTATCATCATTCCCATTTTACAAATGAAGAAACTAAGGCACAGAGAGGTTAAGTAGCTCGTCCAATGAAGTAATTTGGTAGTTAATGTCAGACCTGGAAATGGAACCCAGGGAGTTTAGTTTTACGGTCTATGCTCTCAATAAGCTTTACTGCTTCTCAAGCGGAACAGTTCCAAGAACAACCACCTTGCGTCACTACATCAAAGTACGCTTTACGTGAAGCCTTGGCAACAGGGATGCCGCCGCGGCACCGTGGGTAGGTCCGGGTGTTGTCCGCACAGCCGCAAACCGAACCGCCGCTGTCCCAGTCCTACCACTAGAGGGCGCGGGTAACTTAAACTCGCCGGGGACGTCCCTCCCGCCGCGCCTGGTTACCCATCAGCCAATCATCAAATATTTACCCAAAGCGCAGTACAAAGCCAAAGTAGAAAGTTGTCTAATTCAGTCTCCATGCAGAAAATTAACAAAAAGAGACGAAACAAGACTGATCTATCTGCTTAAGTATCTTCGGGGAAGAAAGACTCCACTCAGTTTCTGGCTAATTCATCTCATCCTCAAAGCACCTTATCCCGAGAAGTCTCTCCAATCTTTTACTCTTCCTAGTGTAAACTAGGTTGTTTGGTATCCTCGTGACAACCATTCTTTTTTTTTTTTTTTTTTTTTTTTTTTTTTTTTTTTTTTTTTTTTTTTTTTTTTTTTTTTTTTTTTTTTTTTTTTTTTTTTTT
>NW_016107373.1:1945840-1947075 GCF_001604975.1 Cebus imitator | reverse complement strand
AGTAGAGACGGGGTTTCACCGTGTTGACCAGGATGGTCTCGATCTCTTGACCTCGTGATCCACCCGCCTCGGCCTCCCAAAGTGCTGGGATTACAGGCTTGAGCCACCGCGCCCGGCGACAACCATTCTTTGGAGGTACTTTTTACGAGGTGTACACTAGAGTGCTTTATTAAGAAGTCAAAAATCAGCTTTTTTTTTTTTTGAGACGGAGTCTTGCCCTGTCGCCCAGGCTGGAGTGCAATGGCACAATCTCGGCTCTCTGCAACCTCTGTCACCCAGGTCCAAGCGATTCTCCTGCCTCAGTCCCCCGAGCAGCTGGGATTATAGACATGAGCCTCCATGCCAGGCTAATTTTTGTATTTTTAGTAGAGATGGGTTTCACCATGTTGGCCCGGCTGTGCTCGAACTCCTGACCTCAGTTGATCCGCCCTCCTCGGCCTACGAAAGTGCTGAGATTACAGACGTGAGCCACCGCGCCCAGCCAAAAATCAGCTCTTATTTCCCTCAAAGAGACAATAGTACTCTGTTACATTTCACTTCCTCAGCAATGTACAAGTTTCTTTGGTCTCTCTCCAATTTCTCTGTGTCCCTTTTAAAGCGTAAAAACTCAAACTGGACTTTTTACTCTAGTACCCTATCTAGTGTCAGATTTACTTCATCACCAAGACTAGAGTGCAGTGGCATGATTTTATTTCACTGTACCCTTCTCCCGGGTTCAAGCCATTCTCCTCGCTCAGCCTCCTGAGTAGCTGAGATTACAGAGGCATGTCGCCACACCCGGCTAATTTTTGTATTTTTTTGTAGAGATGGGGTTACCCCATGTTGGCCAGATCAACTCCTGACCCGAAATGATCTGCCTGCCTCGGCCTCCCAAAGTGCTGGGATTAGAGGCGTGAGCACCTTACCTTCCCTACTTCTCGATTCTTGAGAGTAACACCGTTAATATACCAAAGCAACATGCAATTATTCAATAAAGTATTAATAGTTCATCTTGATCAACTTGACAACACAATCACAAAAAAAGACACAAAAGTAATGATGCAGCAATATACAACACGCTTAATATTTTAAGTTTTTAAAAAGCAGAGCAGGGTGCAATGGCTCATGCCTGTAATCCCAGTACTTTGGGAGGCCAAAGAGGGAGGATCGATTGAGGCCAGGAGTTGATTGCTTCAAGACCAGCCTGGGCAACGTAGCAAGACCCCCGTTTTTACAAAAAAAAAAAAAAAAAAAAA
>NW_016107373.1:1863752-1943812 GCF_001604975.1 Cebus imitator | reverse complement strand
ACTCTAGTCTCTGTTCAACTTTTACTCAAATAATCCTTGAGCATTAAGTGCCAAGCACTGAGCTAGACCTTGGACATACAACTGTAAATAAGCCACACCCCCTGCCCTCCAGGAATTCATGGTCTCATGGGGCAGAAAGGTATTTAAGCAAGAAATCCCAGTACCATGTGCCAAGACGAGTGACCAAAAAGAAGCACAGAATGAGACGGAGCACTATGCAGGCTGGGACCAGAAAGCAAGAAGGTGACATCTATACTGAACAATGACACAGAGCAAACTGGAGTTAGAAACAAGGAAGAGGGAGTGTGATCTAGGCCGTGGGAACAGCTTGTGAAAAGCCCTGGAAATGATAGAGAATGCCTAGGATTGCAGTGACACTGGTTTACAGAGTGGTGCCAATCAATGCCACTAAACAACAGACTAAATTGCTAAATTCTTTCATGGCTCTGCCCCAGGTCCAGGAAGGGTTCCAAGCATGGGCTCAATCTAGGGCCAAATGGAAACAGGCTGTTCTCCACCAGATAACCCCAAAGCTGCAGCTTGACTAAGGCATCTCAGCCCACCCAACACCCTGTTGCTGGTGTTTATAGCTTCTCTTGCCATTTAGTCAGTCAATCAGCAAGCCCTGTGCTAGACTCCAGAGAAATAAGAGGGTTCCACCTGGCACTCCAGAAGAATGGGGACAATGTCCTCCACATCTCTGAACCCCACCTGGCATTCAGTACACTGCTTTGTACACGATAGTACCACTGGGTCTGCTAAACACTCTAAAAGAAAATAAATTCGGACTGGATGCAGTGGCTCATGCCTGTAATCCCAGCACTTTGGGAGGCCGAGGCAGGTGGATCACCTGAGGTCGGGAGTTCGAGACCAGCCCGACCAACATGAGAAACCCCCCTCTCTACTAAAAATACAAAATTAGCCCGGCATTGTGGCACATGCCTGTAATCCCAGCTACCTGGGAGACTAAGGCAGGAAAATCGCTTGAACCCGGGAGAGGGAGGTTGCGATGACCCGAGATCGTGCCATTGCACTCCAGCTTGGGCAACAAGATCAAAACTCCGTCTCAAAAAAAGTAAAGAAATTCATCTGATGGCATAATTACTATCTTAACGCAAGTCCTCCGCATCCCCAGTCCCTACTACCAAATCCTCTCCTGCTGCATATCAGGGCACTCCTTCCCCATCCTTAGGCTCTGCCGCTTGCAATTACCAAGGATCTTAGCACAAAGAGAAGTATGGCTTCGTGGATAAAAGTAGAAGTCTCGAAATCAGAATAATCTGGATGGAATCCTCTTATCAGCTTTATGATAGTGGGCAAGTCGCTCAACCTGCAGCACGCTTCATTTTCTTCATCTGTAAAACGAAAATAGCAGCTCTTTCACTGGGGTTCGTTAAATGAATGTAACTGGACTGAGTTGAGAATAGTAAATGAGACCGTCTACGTAAGGAGATGATCATGTCTCTTGCGATATAAAGTGCACTCAGCTGTAGTAGAATGATGTAGATGGTGATGAGGAGGATGTTGGTGATAATAGAAAGAGGTCAGTTGTCAGTCTTCCAAGTCACTAGTTGTAGTCAACAGCAACCCCGGCCAGCCTAGGCAGCTTCTTCCAGAAGCAGGCCCTGAATAGGACGTGTGTAAGAGATCCGCTGTCCCTGGAGACTCGACCCACTCCCAGCCCTCCGCGGAGAGCGCCAGCCTGCGTCACTTGTCCGACCTGCCCTCCACCCGGGCGGACCCACACATGGTGGGAACGTGAGGGGGCGGAGCCTGTTCCGGCGCCTCTGGGCCAATCGCCGGGCGGGAGGCACTCAGCCAATGGTAGAGGGGCTCCAGAAGCTCTGAGGGCGGGGCATAGAGGGGAGCTGCGGCGTCATAGGTCACTGGGCGGGCTGTGGGCGGGGTCCGCGGCGCCTACCGGGGCGGAGCGGGGGTGGCCGGAGCAGTCTGGACAGTCATGGCGGCGACTGCGGCGACGGCGGCAGCTGCGGCCCCTGCGCCAGCGCCCAGCACGGACGGCGCCTCTTCCGTGCACTGGTTCCGCAAAGGGCTGCGGCTCCACGACAACCCGGCGCTGCTGGCAGCCGTGCGCGGGGCGCGCTGCGTGCGCTGCGTTTACATCCTCGACCCGTGGTTCGCGGCCTCCTCCTCAGTCGGGATCAACCGATGGAGGTGAGGGGACCCGGGGCGGGGTGGCGGGGACGCAGCCAGGACCCTGGGATGACCGGCGAATAGCACGATCCCCCCCAACCCCTCCACGGCCAGAAGGCCAGAGGAAAGAAGCCGAGACTGGGGAAGTAATTCGTTATGGTCCTAACGCGCCGGTGGTCAGGGCTCAGCCGCTGACAAAGCTCGTTCGCACTGTTACCCCTCTGAGCCTCACAACTGCATGCGGAACGGAGATCATGATCCCCGTTGTACAGATGAAACCCTTGAGCCCTGGAGACCCAAAGTCGACCCACCCAAAGACTTGCACCCAGTTGAGTGGCAGAACAGGGTCTCCTGGTCTAGAGCTCTTAAGGTCTACTTAGGGAGGGGCGGAAGGGATATACTGTAGTGTGAAGGCGGGACGGGTTTCTGCTCATTCTTCAAGTAAAGAGCCCATTGCTGGGCTGGGGAGGTCACTCCTAAGCCTCCGGCTTGTTTGAATCCGCCCTACCGCCCATCCTGGCTTCCTTGCACGCAGACCGTCCTGCCTCTAGCGGTGTCAAGAGACCCTGGCGTAGCATTAAATAAGGCCTTCTCCCCTGTATTGTAAAGAAAGAAGCCCGAGGCATCTTCACGTGGAGTCACTTTGTGTTCAAAGCTCCGGAGAATCCAGGGGGATTCTCCAAAATGGGTTAAGCCTTCCTCTGGAGCTTTGACCTTGATAGAAAAATTTTAAAGGATCTAAAGTGTCACCCTTCATCCTCTTGTCATGATTTTAAAGGACAGTGGAGCCATTAGCGGTGAGACTTTAAGATTAGGGAGCAGGAAAGCTGTGATATCAAGGGCCCCTCTGATAACCCCCAGGAGTTGGAGTCGACATGATCATGGAAAAAGATGAACAGGTCCTTAGTGTATTTTCTCTGTGAATAGTATTCAGACTGAGGAGTTTTGAGACATCATGTACCCGTCGCTCTTCAGAACACCTAGCGGCAGTTGCTGGGTTTGTTTGCATTGTTAGGGGAATGTTTGCTTGTAGCCTTGCTGCATCTATGGACAGGGTTATTTCCAGGATAACGTGGCTCTTGGCACACAATTCTTTTCTCTCTAAGGTGTGTGCCCTGCTAAGAGTGTGAGTGCTCCTAGCAGTGGGTCTATTCAGTGTCCCCTCCTGCCCAATTTATATAGAGGGAACAACTAAAGATAGTCCTGCGGAGAGCCTGCCCACACTTTTCAGGCTGCCTTGTTGCTCTGTCTCTGCTCCAGTTTCTACAGATAGGAGGTTGGGTTTGACAAGCATCATCAAATGACCATCCCTAGGAGGTTGGGTTTGACAAGCATCATCAAATGACCATCCCTAATGTGGACACTAAGCCAAGCCTCAGACTTTGCCCTGTACCAGTCAGAGCCAAGCAAATGGAATCCGACTACCTCTGTTACATTGTCATAGACTTTTATTGGGTTTTGCATTAAAACATTGCATAGTACTGCCTCCTCTTTTTTGATAGCGGAGCTTAAAAATCAACAATAAAATTCCTGTTGATTAAACTCCAGTTGGCTAGGAACCAGGTGTTTATAGATTTTTGTGGGTCACCGTTTTGTGATCCTGCTATCAGTTTAGTGAAGGAGAAAAGGAATGTGGCTCAGATGCCTGAGTCAAATCCTGAAGTCAGAAGCTGTGTAGGAATGCAGATATTAATTGATTACTTAATGAGTGCCTAATATCTGCCAGGTACTGCTCTAGATGTTGCTAGGGATACAGCAGGGAACAAGCAGATGTGTCTGTGCTCCCAAAACGCCTGGAGCCTACATTTTATTGAAGGAAGACCAGCAAACAACCATAATTTAGTAAAACAAAGTACCATGAAAAACTAAGATAAGGGGACAGGCTAGAGTCAAGATTCTCAATCTTGGCTGCTCTGCATTGGAATCAACAGAAGGATCTTTAAAAGATTCCTGGGCCCCTTTCCCCCCATTTTTTTTTTTTGAGATGGAGTTTTGTTCTCGTCCATGCTGGAGTGCAGCAGTCTGGGCCCACTGCAACCTCTGCCTCCGAGGTTCAAGTGATTCTGCTGCCTCAGCCTCCCAATTAGCCAGGATTACAGGTGCCCGCCACCATGCCTGGCTATTTTTTTTGTTTTTTTTTTTTTTAGTATTTTTAGTGGAGACAGGGTTTCATCATGTTGGCCAGGCTGGTCTCAAACTCCTGACCTCAAGTGATCCGCCCACCTCAGTCTCCCAAAGTGCTGGGATTACAGGGCATGAGCCAGCGTGCCCAGCCCCTTTCCCCCAGTTCTGTTTGAATTGTTCTGGGTTATGGCCTGGGCATTAAGGTTTTGGGTTTTTCTGTTTGTTTTGTTTTTTTTGAGACGGGCGCTGCTCAGGTGACAACACAAGCTGAAATGCAGTGGCATGATGATAGCTCTCTGTAGCCTCCGCCTCCCAGACTCCAGCGATCCTCCTTCCTCAGTCTCCTAAGTAGCTGGGACTCCAGGCATGCACCACCATGGCTGGCTAATTTTTGTATTTTTTGTAGAGATGGGGTTTCACTATGTCTCCAGGCTGGTCTCGAACTCATGGGCTCAAGCAGCCACCCGCCTCAGCTTCCCAAAGTGCTATGATTGCAGGCATGAGCCACTGGGGCCCAGCCTTGGCCATTAAGATTTTTAAAGCTCTTATTGCAGCAAACTTGAGAAACAGTGGACTAGAGAACCTCTAGTTCAGTTTATTAGAACCTGAGCCAGGCAACCTAGGAAGGGTGTTGCAGTGCATTGGCAGGAAGTCTATGTTGGCCTTCAGAAGAAAGAGGTGAAGTAACACAAACAGATTGAATATGATAACTGCTCTTGGGCCTGGAAACATACACCCCCACCACCTCCACCATTCTGCTTGCTTCCTGGATCAATTGACGGCAGAGCTGCATTCTCTTTAGTGCACAAAGTTGGGCACAGAGGGGAGGGCTGGAGCCAGCCGTATATTGACATGACTGTCGTGTGTAATCGTCCCATGGCTGTTTCTGGATTCCGAGAGAATTGTGCTGCAGCATGACATCCTAGCTCTGCAGCTGTTTAAGTTGCCTCTGAGAAGCCTCCCTAGGAAGGCACCATCTGCAAGGAGGGGAGGCCCCAAAATCTGTGACTCTATTACTCTCCTGCTCCTCCTACTCTGACTCCCACACAGTGTTCTTCTGCAGATGCAATCAGATTAAAATAACCATGAATGGCACTAAGAGTAAAAAAGGACTGAAAAATGCAACGAAGAAATACACATATTGATTAGCAAGAAGAAGGCTAGCAAACTCCTTGCCTTGGTGGTGGTGGGAAGTTTATGGGCTAATTGTAGCTATATGAGCCTCAGGATTTTTTTTTCCAAGTGCTACTTGAAAAAGCCCTTTCACATTTTCCCCAGCCTCACCTCCCCCAGATTTGCTACATCTGGAAGGAGGTACTGCAGCACAAACATAAACAAGAGGAAGATGTGAGCAGCTTCTAGATTTTAAAATGGCCTCTGTGGTTTTTTATTACCTTTCTCTCCTTACTGCAACTTGGGTAGGTGTTAGAAACAATTCCCCTTCCACTTTATTTAAGTCATCTTGTTCCTGGCTCTGTGCTGCACCTCTTTCAGGAGCTTCTGGGACAGAGGGAATTTGTAGAAATAAAAAATGTTCCCTCTCAGCCCATTTCTCTCAGAATTGGTAAATGAGGTAAACTGGGAACTTCCCAGGATGCCCCAGGAGAACAAGTGTGCCTGTCTTCCTAGATGCTGAGAGCTGAACCCTGCTGGACTGGGAAGCGGGTTGAGAACTATGGTCTACTGGCTGGGAAGTAGGCACTTCTCTGAGCTATTCGTGTTGGTACCTGAGAGAGGCACTTTACCCTTCTGCTGCCAAGGAAATGTTTCCGTTTGCCCAAAGGGGCTAAAAACATTCTTTATCTTTCTCTTTGAAATTAGGAAAGAATAGATATATTTTTAAAATAATAAGTATTTAATATTTAAGTATTTCTGTCAGTCAGACACTTAGAAATAAATCCCTGCCATAGATTATGAGCTTAGGTTGTCCTTTTCCATGGGGCTTAAGCTCTCTTAATTAGGAAAAATTAATTTCTATTAATATCCTTCCTATGTAGCCAATCTGTGCCAGCCAGTGGTATCATCTTTATTGTTAGATAACCCTGGCTTGAAGCAGAGGAATTTGGTCAAGGACAGTCTGGACCCAAAAGAATTCACTATTATCCTCCCTCCCCCATTAACAACAAATAAATAAAATATTCCTCAACACAGGGTTGTCCATCTCTAGAGAAGGCCTTCCTAAATATGAGTAATTCATCAAAGATCTGATTGTTTTATTCTAAAAGGCTAGCCTCATAGAGTTCCTAAATTGTAGTGTCCTCTCTATTTTTGGAAATCCCAGTCTGGTTTTCTCCCATTCTGCCCGCCTCTGGCTCCAGAGCGCTTACGTAATAATGTAATTCAGTTGCACATGTTGTCTAATCCAAAGGGTGAGCTTTGCTCTCCCAGGACCATGTGCTCTGAATTTTGGCCATGTGAGCTCAGCTAGGAGCTGCCAAGGGTGAAGTGCCAGCCCCAGCACCACCACCTCCAATGCCCAGGCCAGTTTCCTTCAGGGTCCCCTCATTGGAGTAAAGAGGAGGGTTCTAAGGAACCACAGAAGCCCCAAGGTTCTCTCTGGTGAAATAATGCATGTACCTGCCCAGTGAGCCTTTGCCCAGTCACTGCACTGCTCCAAATGTGATACAAAGCTGTCACCTGGCAGGCCTCAAAGGTGGTACCCTGGTGGTGGCTTTCCATTCCCTGCATTCTCTGGCTGCCTGGAGTCTGGGGATACTGGGGACCCTCCCCACCTTTCCACCTATTGCATCCCGTATGGTTACTGTTCTGAGCCCCCCCTTCCAGAGGGAAGTTGGAAGAAGCAGAGCATTTCTAGCAGCGTAGTGGAGATAGAAATATTTCTTTCCCAAGAGAAAAAGTTTAGTAGAAACAAATTAGAAGCAAAGAAAGGCAACTTGTAAACAGAGGCTAGAAGTAAAGTTTTCTAGAGCAGTGCTTGTGAAACTTTAATGTGCAAATGAATCACCAGGGAATCTTGCTAAAATACAGATTCTAATTTTGGAGGTCTGGGTTAGAGCCTGAGATTCTGCATTTCAACCAACTCCTGGGTGTTTCACAGCCAATGCTGCTGATTGTCAGACCACACTCAGAGGAGGAAGGATCTGGCAGCAGAGGTGTTGTTGGCCTTTGAGTTGGCATGTGGTGCTCCCTCATGGCTGAGCCTAGGGCAGCACAGCCTCGGTGTTCTGTTGAGAGGCAGTGGCTGGCTGAAAACGAACATGTTAAGCCTGACAGATTGCCTGGGTTTGAATTCTGGCCACTTATTAGGCGTATGATGTTGGGCAAGTTCCTAATCTCTGTATGCCTCAGTTGCTTCATCTGCAAAATGGGAATGATAATAGTACCTACTGGATTGGGCAGTTTGAGAATAAATGAGGTAATATATGTGAAACAAGTAGAATAGTGCCTGTCATTGTAAATGTTTATTAAATGTTAATCATTGCCATTGTTATCATTATTTTTATTTAGTTGCTGGGTTCAGCAACTAAATAAAAGGCAGGCCTTCTATCTTCCTCTCTTCTCTGCTTCTTGCTATAAACATCTCTTGCGAAAGAAGAAAAGGGCTCTCATAGGATTAGCTGTGCTTTAGAGATGCTGCAAGGAATCTCTCCTTTTAGTAAATGAGATCTAAAAATAAAGTTCTATAGAAGGCAGATTGCTACATGTTCTGGAACCCAGATTTCATGTGCATTTCAACCTTATTTATAGCTTCAAATCAAAGTCCTATGCAGCCTGGTGGACTGTGAGGGAAAAGGCCCCCGAAGTGCATGGCAAGGGCATGGAGCTGCCGATGGAGGAACCTGTGTCCTGGAATTTAAATCACCGCCCCTATTTCTAGACATTCTACCTGGCAGGGTCCAGGTTTCAGGTGGCCTGAGAACATTTGCATGGATTTCCCTTCCTTTCCTTCTAGAAGAGTGGTGAGGCTTGGGGGAGGCCAACACAAATGATGCACTTGCAGCTCCCTGTTCCTTTTTTGAAGGTGTCAGTTTTTCAAAACCAGAAATTCACAGAGGTGGAGCTTTTGGTTTGCATAAAGTGGCATTCAACCTATTAGTCTTCCATCCCAACCCCTCAGAGAGTCTTCTGCATGCTCTTTTGCAAACATGATGCTTTGAGCCGAGCCCAGAGCTCACCCATGCTAGAATGTGGGTCTGTGGCATTGGCTGTGGGAGTGTGTCAAGTTGTGTACGTCAGAGGCAGCAGTGGGGGCTGGTTCTAGTTGGCAGCCTGGGAATAGTCACTGCCTCTGTAAGCCTCCAGTAGTCAGGGAATGTGACTGTGACGTGCTGCAGAGGAGGTACAGGGCTTCATTGTGCTCAAGATAAAATCTAGTCATTCCGATTGTTGACAGAGAAGAAGAATGCTGGGGATGGGTGGAGACCCAAGGGGTAGATAGCAGGTGCCTCAGAGGAGTCTGAAATATGCAGCTGACCTGTGGGTTCCTGAGGAAGAAGATAAGAATGTCAGTGGATTACCTATAGTCATATTGCTGTTAGAGAAAGGGATTCCAAACTCCTGAGGGCCTGCAGAATCTCAGCCCCGGGAGCAGAGTTGGCATGCAACTAGAAATCTTTAGAAATGGGGCACAGAGCCCAGCATGGTGGCTCACCCCTGTAATCTCAGCACTTTGGAAGTCTGCGGTGGGTGGATCATTTGAGGTCAGGAGTTCGAGACCAGCCCAGCCAACATAGTAAAACGCTGTCTCTACCAAAAATATTTTTTAAAAAATTAATTAGGTGTGGTGCACATACCTGTAATCCCAGCTACTCGGGAGGCTGAAGCACGAGAATCACTTGAACCTGGGATGTGGAGGTTGCAGTGAGCCAAGATCACGCCACTGCACTCCAGCCTGGGTGACAGAACGAGACTTGAACTCAAAAAAAAAAAAAAAAAAACAGGCACAGAGAGGAAAATGTGGGTTTCAGAGTGACCACCCTAGGTTCCTGAATCCCAGCTTTGTCACTTAACAGCTATGGTCTTAGGCAAATTAATTCACCTCTCATTGTCTCAGTTCCTGATCTACAAAATAAGGCTGGTACTATTTCCCTTCAAAAATAGTTGAGAGAATGCACTGAAAAAGCATGACAAAACCAAAATCCCATTAATAACCTTGTTTGCCTCTGGGGAGGGAGGGAAGAGAAGACCCTTTTTACTGTGTACTGCTTTGTCACTGGAATTTTGAGCCACATGAATAGTTTATCTGGTTATAATGTTAATATAATTTAAATATAAAACGCCGAAGGCACTCAGCAAATGTTAATTTTCTTTCCCTTACCCCTGGTGATCCAGGTCTCCTGCTGAAGTTCTTGCCTATCTGTAGTCTTCCCCACTCCCACCCCCACAAAATTATGAGGATATCTATTGAGAAGTACCTTCTAAGGCCTTCTCCCTCTTGGGATGAGAACCTGATTACCAGAGCCCGGAGAGGCCTGGAGAGTGAGCCACCTGCCAAACAAAGCTCTGGGGACTGGGGATGCATTGCAGGCTGTGAAGCTGTGGCAGCAGAAATACACATGGCCTAGAGCATGTGTGCAGAAAGGCAAGGAGTCTTCTACCAGAGTAAGTAGGATTTTCCCGCTATGGCAGTCTGGTCCTCTGCTAAGAGGACCTAGTGCTTCCATACCACAGCATTGCACTGGCTTTTCAGACGGTTCCCAAGTGAGTCTCACAACAACCTTGTGCTGGGCAGATACTTAATCCAGCCCCAGAGACTGCGAGGGAGTAGGCGACTTGCCTCTGATCACATAGAAACACCACACTAGGAACAGCTCACATTTATCTCATGATTTCTGTGTGCCAGGCACAGTGCTAAATTTTTTTCACACGTTATTCTATTTTCTTTTCTTAGCAATTTTATGAGATGGGTACTAACATTAGCTTCACATTGCCAGGGAGAAAACAGGCAAAGAGGTTAGGCTATCGCCTAAAGTCACACAGCTAGTAAGTGGCAAGGCCAGGATTTGAAGCAGAACAGCGTTGATCCACTCCTGGGCTGGAACCCGGGCCTCTCTCCAGCCCTAGTGATAATGGGGCTGCCTGTTGGGCATAAACAGTGAACCAGTTCCTCCCTGCTTTGTTAGGAAGGAAAGCCCCTCTTTGTGATGTTCTCATTAACAAGGCCTGTGTGGACTCTGCAGGTTCCTACTTCAGTCTCTGGAAGATTTGGACACAAGTTTAAGGAAACTGAATTCCCGCCTGTTTGTAGTCCGGGGACAGCCAGCCGACGTGTTTCCAAGGCTGTTCAAGGTAAGCATGTAGAGCCCCCAGAGAAGACAGTGAGATTCTGTGTCTGAGGGTTCCCCACAGCCTGAATGAGATGATATTCCGACTGAGAGAATGGAAACATCAGGGCTGGTCTGGCTCTTGCTGCTAGAGAAGTTGGGAGCAAAGGCAGCCAGTTAGCTTGCTCTTGGAATGGAAACTGTGTTAAGGAAAAAAATTCTGTGAAACCAGTGTCTTGCTGGAAAGCTCCCAGTTCAGTCCAGACATAGGATGTGGTAAGTCATTCCACCCCGGATGCCAGTGACCTCCTTCAATGTTTTCTTGGCTGAAGCCAGCAAGATTTATTAGGGTTTCTTCTAAGGCAAGACTGAGAGTGGGGTTTCATGCCTAGCAAGGTGCGTTTCCCATCTTGCTTTGCCCTGCTTATTGGGAAAAGTCAGCCTTTCTGAGGAAGCTTCCTTGTTTCCCATGGGGTAAATGATTGATAGAAATCTTCATTTTGGTGCCACATAGGTTTCTGTTTGCAGTATCAGGGGGCCAGTCCACTTTTCCTTCAAGTCCTTTAAAAAGCATGTTCTAAGGCCCACAAAGAAGCACAGAAACTCATGGACAGAGGGCTCTGGGACAGTCTTCCTTCCTCCTCAGCAGCACACCATGATTTTCATGCCCCTCTCCACCCTAACTCCGAGACAAAAGTCATGTCAGGGCAGACAGCTTAGTAAATACATCATCCTTCAGTTTCCCTCCCCACACCCCCACACATAATTGCGCATACATGCACAAATCACACTGTGCTAGTAATTGCCCACATTCATTGAGGGCTGCATGTGCGTCAAGCGCTTTCCCAGTGCTTGTTTACATCAACTCACTTATTCCTGACAGCAGGCCTGAGAGGTAGCTCCTGCCATCCTGATTTACAGGTGAGGAAACAGTGATTCATTGTGAAGTTAATAAGTGGTGGTCTTGGATTCTCTGACTCGAGAGCTGTGTCCCTACCCACCATACCATATAAATACATTTGCCTCCCTTCTCCCCGTGACATTGCCCTTTCTCTCCCCCAGCAACTCAGAGGCCAACCCAGTTATAGCCCAGAGATATTCAGTCATTTCATGTATTTTGATTGAGCTTTTGCTAGGTACTAGGCCCCATACTAGGTATAAGGGTAATGATGAGTGAGACAGCTTGGTTTCTGCTCTGACAGTTCACACTAATGGGGGAAACAGGCAAGTGATAGGCAGCTTCATTGTCATGTAATACATCCTGCAGTGGAAAAAAGACAAGGTACAGAAGAATTATATTCAAGGAGGAGGTCAAGAAGGCCTCTTGAAGAAAATGTCATTTAATAATGTTGTTATTGTTCACAGGTTACAATGGGTATTCGATCATGTAATCTATATGAACTACTAAGCATGGTATCATATAGGGCTTATCATATAGATAAGTCTTGGCTTATAGCAAGGGCTCAATAAATGTTTAGTGCTATTTATCCTTGAATGAGGGATAACTGCTCCTGCTAAGGACCCACCCCCAGGCAGGACTGGGTCAGGACCAGCCCTGCCTGGGCATAGCCAGGACATTTGCCCCTGTGGTTCAGAACTTTCAGAGACCCTGCCCAGAGGCTTTGGTTAGAATGCGTTTTCTTCTTGCAAGTTGCATGCTCTAGGACTTTCTATGGGTTGTCTGTACAACCATTCACTGGGCCAGCTTGCTAGGAGATCTAGAAATTCCTACCAGAAAGAATTTCCTCCTTTTCAACATGCAGCCCTCTGGTCAGTTTCCTCTGACCTCCAGACTAAGGATCGCTTCCCCCTTCCTGACTCTCTCAGGGCTGGAACCTATTAGCTCTGTTTGCTGTTGGCCTCAGGAGTGTTGCTGTGGAAACAATTAAGACACTTCACATAGCACAACTCTGCCAAGAAAACTAGGCCACAAGTCTGCAGGGCTGTGAGGAGCTCTGGGAAAAGCTTGCTGAGTAGGCGGAAGGCTGTGGTCCTGTCCCACCCATGAGTCAGTGCCTCTCCCTGGGACTGGGGGTCTCCCAGGAGCATTGTATTTAGCCTCCTGCTGCATTCTCCTGCCTCAAGGACACAGCAAGTGCACAAGGCTGCCGGCCTCTCCCCTGACTCCACTGTTGCTGTGCTGTTGGCCTCGCCTCCCTGCCTGCCCTCCTCAGCTTGTTTGCTTTCCACATCAAATCCCCGTTCCTAGTTTGTTCTGCTGCTCTCAGACAAGTCTCTAGACTACCTCTGTTCTCTCCCAGGAAGGAGCTAAGAGTCCAGCTTCCCCCTTCTCCCCAAACACAGTGTTGAACATAACAGATCCTCTCCCCACAGGAATGGGGAGTGACCCGCTTGACCTTCGAATATGACTCTGAACCCTTTGGGAAAGAACGGGATGCAGCCATCATGAAGATGGCCAAAGAGGCTGGTGTGGAAGTGGTGACTGAGAACTCTCATACCCTCTATGACCTGGACAGGTAAGAGATAGGGCCCAGGAGTCAGGTTACCAATTGTGAGAATTCGTGATTTGGGCCCCTGCTGAGCAGAACTCAGGGAGGTT
The DNA here is from genome assembly GCF_001604975.1 of Cebus imitator. Classification (NCBI taxonomy): domain Eukaryota; kingdom Metazoa; phylum Chordata; class Mammalia; order Primates; family Cebidae; genus Cebus; species Cebus imitator. Next base: position 1,930,750 of record NW_016107373.1, on the reverse strand, counting down.
CTGCAATAGGGCCACCTGACCCAGGAGGCATGGCATCTTCTAGAAGCTGGAGGAGACTAGGTCAGAGTCAGGGCCTGTAGAACAGGTCACAAAGAGCTTTACTCGATTTGGGTGGCAGAGAGGCTTGTTAGACCCAAGGCATGGAAGTAATGAGGATCCACACTCAGGACCTTCACAGATCTGCTCCTAGTATGCCTGAGTCCCACCTGTGCCTCATACTCCCACTTCCATCCTGCTGGACGGCTGCCCTTTGACCTCAGTGGACCCTGTCTGTTACCCCCTCCAACAGACCTCTGTTCACAAAAGTCCAGTTGTTGTACCTAAGATGAGTTCCTAGGCTGGGCATAGTGGCTCATGCCTGGAATCCCAGCACTTTGAGAAGCCAAAGCAAGAGGACCACATATGTCCAGGAGTTCAAGATAAGCCTGGGCAACATAGTGAAACCCCCGTCTCTACAAAAAATAAAGAAATATGTTAGCCAGGCATGGTAGCACATGCCTGTAGTCCCAGTTACTCAGGAGGCTCATGTGGGAGGATCGCTTGAGCCCAGGGGGTTGAGGCTGCCATGAGCTGTGACATGCCACATCACTTCAGCCTAAGTGACAGAGCAAGACCCTGTGTCAAAAAAAAAAAAAAAGATGAGTTTCCCGGTTCTGTGATTATCTGGGTTTTCAGGCCATGTTGCTTGGTGGTGGGGGGGGGCTCTAGAGATCCCTGCAGGGAGCTGCTAACTACAGAGGAACCTCTTCCCCTGGTGACAGCCTCTGCGCTTTCAGAGATTCTAGGAGGAATTCCTCTCCTCCCCTTCCCTGCCAAAGCTGTCACCCTCCTGCTGCTGCTGCTGCTGCTGTTGCTGCTGCTTCCAAGCCAGCAGCCGCAACCGCTCCCCACCGCCACTCCCCAACCCAGTGCTGACTGCCAAGAAGCCAGGTCACACAGCTGTGCACGTGAGCCAGGCCCTCAGGAGGAGAGGCTGGGTGTGGAGATCCTCCTCCTGCTGCGTGCCAGAGGAGGGGGAGGCACAGCAGAGGCAGCAGCCGACCTTATATCTCCACTAACATGGGGAGGGCGAGGCAGAACAAACCGAGAAATGAACTCACCCAGCCAGATGGGCCTTGCGTAAGCTACTTCTTGGCCAACAAGAGCCTGGGGAATGTGGCTCCATAGCATCCCAATTCATCCTTATATAAAACAGCCTCTGTTCTCTTCTTCACCCCCTAATCATCTTTCCTTCTTGCATAAGTGCAGTTATATTTCCCCTGCTCTTGAAAAATACGTTGTAAACTACAAGACACTCTTTAAGTATTAGTTGTGGCTGTGGACTCTATGTTCTAACAAATGGAGGCTAAGAAGGGGATGATTGCCCAAAAAAGGGAACATGTCTGCTATTCCTTATGGTGTTAGAGTGAAAGAAAAAAAAAAAAAAAGATGTCTTTAGCTCTTATCAAAGGACTTCCTCCAGGGCTTATGTAGGAGTAGTGGCCTGTGGGAATTCCCATAGCTTGGACAGATAGGCCAAGTACCAAGCAGGCTAGTAGGGTTTTTTCTGTGATTAAAGAGATGTGATCAGTCCTGTCTTTTCTTTAGGCAGCTCTGCATCAACACCAGGGAGCCTGGAATTGAGTCCAAGCTCTGGCCGTGCCTTGCCCCATTACCTGAGGCACCTGCTCCAGCTTTCTGGGCTTTATTTTCCCTCTCGGTAAAATGGAGATCCAGCCTCCCTTGCCCCCTCCTTTCCATTCAGGCATGGGACCTGTGAGTGGATGAGAAAAGCCACCCTCAAAGCCTTCAGTGTCTGGGCTCCTTTTTGGGTCGACAGGAACCCAAATCAGAGGGCCTTGTGGGTAACACTAGCTGTGCTTTGGGCTCCCTAGGATCATTGAGCTGAATGGGCAGAAGCCACCCCTTACATACAAGCGCTTTCAGGCCATCATCAGCCGCATGGAGCTGCCCAAGAAGCCGGTGGGCTCGGTGACCAGCCAGCAGATGGAGAGCTGCAGGGCCGAGATCCAGGAGAACCACGATGAGACGTACGGCGTGCCCTCCCTGGAGGAGCTAGGTGCGTACTTCCTGCCCAGAGCTGCTTGTGCTGGTGCTTCTTTTTGTATAAATAAATTCTTTGTCAAAGTAATGCATGTTATTATAGAAAGGTTAGAAAGCACAGGAAAACAGGGATGGAAATGGCAGTCACTATTACTCCACCACCCAGAGGTAACCACCATTAATTTTAAACTGTCCTTCCAGTATTTGTTCTGTTCATACTCATACATGTAATCTTCTGTTTCTGGTTCTAGATTGTGCCTCTTTTTGTACTTTCCTCTCACAGACAATATAGGTACTGACTGGCACTGGTGTCTGTGGGCTTCTCAGTAACAGGATAACTAGTATTGCTTCTGTTGAAAGCGGGGAGTCTGTCAGCCTCTTGGATTACTAACTACACTCTTTCAGCCCTCCCTCTTTCTTTTTTTTTTTTTCTTTTTGAGACGGAGTCTTGCTCTGTTGCCCAGGCTGGAATGCAGTGGTGCAGTCTTGGCTCACTGCAACCTCCGCCTCCTGGGTTCAAGCAATTCTCCTGCCTCAGCCTCCCAAGTAGCTGGGATTACAGGTGCCCGCCACCGCACCCAACTAATATTTGTGTTTTTAGTAGAGACGGGGTTTCACCATGTTGGCCAGGCTGGTTTTGAACTCGTGACTTCAAGTGATCCACCCACCTCAGCCTCCCAAAGTGCTGAGATTACAGACATAAGCCACCGCACCCAGCCACCCCTCCCATCTTTTGATCTAAACAAAGCTATTAGCCTTTTTCACCTGAAAACCACAGTTGTTACCATTTAATCTGAAAAGGCAGGAGGTCCTGGATTGTTCTCACCTGCTTGGAGTGAAGAGGGGCTGACATGGGGCAGGCAGGGAAAAGCAGAAAAAACAGTGACTGTGGGAAGAGAACTAAGTTGACCTAGAAAAAGCTAAAACTTTAAGGATTATCTCATCCCCAGCAGCACCAAGATCCTATGCTTCATTTCTCATAAAGCTCAAATAACAAATCAGTGCGTCAAGACTTGCCAGGCTATCCCTGAAATGGTCTAACCTCCTGTCTGTGACTCTTCCCTCTCTTCAGGATTCCCCACTGAAGGACTTGGTCCAGCTGTCTGGCAGGGAGGAGAGACAGAAGCTCTGGCCCGCCTTGATAAGCACTTGGAACGGAAGGTATGGGCCATTTCTGAGACACAGAGCTGCAGATACGGATATCCACACAGTGGGGGATACAGGCCATGTTCATGTCCTTTAGTGCCTCTTGGCTCACACTGGTTGGAAAATGAAAAATCCTCCACTCCTCCTGATGGCCATTAACAATAGCAACACTAATAGCAGCTACCATTTAGTGAGTACTTACCATGTGCTCGTCACTAGGCTCAGCATTTCTGGGTTAAGCACCGCTGGCATTTCTTTTAATCTTTCCAACAGCCCTACAAGGTAGGTATTAAGCTGTTCATTCTACAGATTGCAAAATTGAGGCTTAGAGAGATTAAGTAACTTGCCTGAGGTCACAGAGTTAGTAATTCCAGGTTGGGTATCCCTTATCCAAATAAAGTGCTTGGGACCAAAAGTGTTTCAGATTTTAGATTCTTGAATTAGGGATGCTCACCTTATACTACAGTAAAACCTTGTTCTGTGTCATTCTAAAGCTATGCTGGATTGCTTGTCTTTCATCTGTGGGCAGGCTCACCCTTCTAAGAGGATATCTGGTCAGCAGTCTATAAGATTATTTTGTGTTGATGTGTCTCCGCACCTTTTGCTGGGACTCTTTCAGCATGTTGATTTCCATTTGCTTGGACACAGAGCAGATGGCCCAGCTCCCAGTGCAGTGGGAATTGGGAAGGAAAGAAGCCCAGGCCTACAGTATCACATGGCCCTCACCCCCCTGCAGCTAGAGGAGCAGAGAAGGTTCTCATATCTGAGAACAGTCCTCTCCTAGTTCCCTGCCCCCTGCAGCTAGTTTATAAAATGACAGCTTTTTTTTTTTTTCTTTTTGAGACTGAGTTTCACTCTTGTTGCTGGAGTGCAATGGCACGATCTTGGCTCACTGCAACCTCCGCCTCCCAGGTTCAAGCGATTCTCCTGCCTCAGCATCCCAAGTAGCTGGGATTAACAGGAATGCGCCACCACGCCCAGCTAATTTTGTATCTTTAGTAGAGACATGGTTTCTCCATGTTGATCAGGCTGGTCTCGAACTCCCAACCTCAGCCCGCCTTGGCATCCCAAAGTGCTGGGATTACAAGCATGAGCCACGACGCCCAGCCAATCATGGCTTTTTCTATACCTACTAAGATGGCTATTTTGCCCAGCAGCCAGATGATGGTAATGGAATAGATGATAATAGAACAAGGAGGCCAAGGCAAGTCTGCTTGGGAAGAACGTTCTCCAGTCCTGGAGGTGTCCAGTCAACAGTGAAGGCCCACAGCCTCTATGTTTCCACCTGGGCGTTACCATCAGCCTGGGCCAAAAGCAAGCCCCACAGACTTGAAAGGATGAGACCAGCTATCACTGTCCACATCAGAAACTTTACCTAGAGATTGTTGGGCCCAGTTTGAAGACAAAGGGTGGGCCAAGGGGCAGAAGGGTGCAGATGACAAATGGGATTGCAGGAGTAGAACAAGGCTTAAACCTGTAAAGAGCTGTGGCCTGTGCAAATCAACAGGAAGTTGGGTAACACAAAGGAAAAAAAAGAGCTATGGCCTGTGGTTTTTATCAGCTGGAGAACATTTTGTAGAGGGATGCCCCTTAAGTCACCAACAGGAGTTCCTTTTCTACAAACCCCCAGTGGGCCCCTTCTCTCAAGGGCCTTATGCCATGGATGGGTTCAGACTCAGTGGTAGCCACAGGAAATCCTGTGTCCTGCACATCTGGGAGAACAGAAGGTGCTAGAGGTACAGGAGTTGATCCTGGTTTCAGGATGTTTAGCTTCCTTTAGTTCTCCAAATCAAATCTGAAGGGAATATCTACTCATGCCAGGATGTTCTAACTTCTAGAAAGACTGTGAACAAGTTAGGCACAGAGTCTGTCTCCAGAAACGGTCTTCTGGAAATGTTGGACATTGAACAAGGAATTATAGATGTTGTAAGGATTAGAAAGGGAGAGGTTCAGAGGGTTATGGGAGCAAAGAGCATGAGGACTGCATCAATCAGTTCTTGTTTGCAAGCTGGCTTTTGAAAAAGGCAAGGGTTTTTTAGGCGACATAACCAAAAGTAACCTTCAGGCACAGCTCCAGGTTCCAAAGAATGCTATGAGGAATGCAATCTCCATGTTTCAGCTCTTCTTTCCTCTCTGTTATTTGATCCTCAGAAAGGCTTTCCTTGATCAGTGGCAAAGCCAGTCACCACCAGCTTATTTTCGGTCTGTTTAGTAATACTAGATAGAGGAACGTATGTGCCTCTTTTCCAAAAGCTTCAGGAAAAGTCCCAAGGCATGTTTTCATTGGCCTGGCTTGGGTCATGTGACTGGCCCTGACTCAGTGACTATGGCCAGGTGTAGGCGTGTTTCCATTGGCCTGGCTTGGGTCATGTGACTGCCCCTGACTCAGTGACTGTGGCCAGGTGTCAGAGTGGGTGCTTTCCCTGACCAGACTTGGATCGTGAGCCCACACCCAGAGCTGGAAGGGAGGTTTCGCTCTACTTTACCCATTCAGACTAGGATTAGGGAAGTCTGGTTCTCCACAGGAACATGAGATGCTGTTGCTGAAAAGGGGAGGAAGCTACATGAGCTTTACCACTGGGTTACCCAATAGTAGATGAGGGCAAGCCTCTCTCTATGAAAATATTCTGATTATTAAAAAGGAATGATGGACTTAGAATACCACCATTTTGTAACCCTCAGTGATGATCCATTATGTATTGGTGACTGCTGACACCATACAAGGAGGCAAGCATTATGTGCCCCCTGTAGTCTTGCCAAAGGGACCGGACCTGAGTCCAGTCCAGTTTCTGCTACCAGCCACCAATGTGCAGGTAATGTACAGGACAGAGGACTTGTGGAACAGCACCATGAGTATACTGTCAGCAAAAAAGCCAGGCATGGTGGCTCACACCTGTAATCTCAGCACTTTTTGGGAGGCCAAGGCAGGAGGATCTCTTGAACCCAGGAGTTCAAGACCAGCCTGGGCAACATGACGAGCTCTCATCTCTAAATAAAAACAGATTAGCTAGGTGTGGTGGTGTGTGTCTGTGGTCCCAGCTGCTTGGGAGGCTGAGGTGAGAGAATTGCTTAAGCCCAGGAGGTCATGCCACCGCACTCCTGCCTGGGTGACAGAGAGTGGAGTCTCAAAAAAAAAAGAAAAAGTAAAAGACTCCCAGCACTTTGGGAGGCCAAGGCAGTTGGAACACTTGAAGTCAGGAGTTCGAGATCAGCTTGACGAACATAGTGAAATCCTATCTCTACTAAAAATACAAAAATTGGTCGGGCATGGTGGCACACGCCTGTAATCCCAGCTATTCGGGAGGCTGAGGCACAAGAATTGCTTGAACCTGGGAGGTGGAGTTTGCAGTGAAATGAGATGATGCCACTGCACTCCAGCCTGGGTGACAGAGTGAGACTCCGTCTCAAAAAAAAAAAAAGAAAACTGAGTAGCTGGGATTACAGGTGCACACTACCATGCCTGGCTAATTTTTGTCTTTTTAGAGACAGGGTTTCACCATGTTGGCCTAGTTGGTCTCGAGCTCCTGACCTCAGGTGATCCTCCCACTTCGTCTCCCAAAGTGCTGGCATTACAGGCATGAGCCACTGTACCAGGACAGAAATAAGTTTGTTTAATGGCCAAGACTAAATTATAACACCTAGGAATGCACATTCAGGTGAAAAAAAAAAGCTACTTAAACACATTAAATAACTGTGAAAAGTTAAATTCCTTCCTTTCAAACATGTTTTGCCAAAATAAAAAAATGTAAACATTTCAGAAATTCAGAAAGTGTTTATTATAAAAGCTGAGGTAGGGGCTACTATGTGGGGGACTGGAAGGGACTATTCCTGGGATGAGCACATAGACTCTTGGAGTGACTGTCAAAGCTCTGTTTCCCGAACTTTGGTGGCCATTGCATGAGTATTTGCCTTAGAATAATTCATTAAGTCACACATTTGTGGATTTTCTGTATCCATGTTTCATTTAAAATAAAAATACTTCAAAAGGTTGGTGGGGGGGTTAGCAAGGGTGTACACAGGCAGAAATACCTAGTGTCTGTTAGAGGTGCTTAACCACAGGGGTTACCTGCTGAGGAGGAGGCCTTGAGGTTTCGACTTAAAGGAAGAGTCTCAGTTAACCAGGTGAAGGTGAGGGGACAGGCAGGCCGTGGACCAGAGGCAGCTGCTTGTGCAGAGGCAAAGGCCAGTGAGAGCAGATGTGTAAAGAGGAGGGGCAGTGGGAAGCAGAGGTTGCAGTGAGCCAAGATCGCACCACTGCACTCCAGCCTGACCCTATCTAAAAAAAAAAAAAAAAAAAAAAAAAAGACTAGGGGCAAGAGACAGCGCTGGAAAGGCCTGGGTGCTGGGGAGCCACAGAAGCCTTCGTGAAGATGTGGGCTCTGTCCTCAGAGCAACAGGAAGCCCACTGTACACATTATCCTGAGCAACAGGCATCTTTACATCACTCTAGTTTTTAATATAGAGAATGAGTTAGCAGGGGATGGGAGTGGACACAGGGAGGCCAGGCAGGAGGGAGTGGACACAGGTAGGCCGGGAAGGAGGCTGTCACAGTTGTCCAGTCTAGATAATGACCTTAGCCTGAACCAGGTTGGTGGCAGCAGGGAATGGAAAGAAAAGGACAGATTTGGGAAATATTTGTGCAGCAGAATGACTGGACTTGGTGAGGGGACAAAGGTGATGACTAGGATTGTGCCTTGGGCAGTGAGGTAGATAGCAGTGTATTATCTGAGGTAGGGAGGCCAGTGGAAGGGTGGCTTTAAAAAAAAGGGCACATACCCCTCAAGGTGCCTCAGAGGCAGCCAAGTAGAGGTTTTCAGCAGGCAGCCAGGTGGAGCAACCTGGGCTAGAGCTATGGATGTGATTGTCTGCAAAGGGGTGGAACTGGGAGCCATGGGCCTGGATGAGCTTGCTGAGGCACACAGTTGTGTAGAGAACCTAGCACAGAGCCCTGGGCCCACATTTAAGGGAGAGGTAGAGGAGGTGGAGCTGGTGAAAGACCAAGAACACCAGGTGGCCGGGAGTTACCAGGAGATGTAGAGTCACAGAGGCCAAGGAATCGAGGGGATAAGACAGCACAGTCAGCAGGTACAGCGCTGCCGGGAGATCCCAAAATACAAGGACAGAAAGCGCCTGCAGGATTCAGTGGCACAGAAGTCACAGGAGACTCTTGAGGGAGGTAGCCAGGATAGAGTGGGCCAGAAATGGAAGGTGGGGGAGGGGAAGTGCAGAGAGGCCGGCTGTGAAGGAGGAAGAAGGACCCAAGTCCACAGGGTTGCCAGAAGCCGTTTGTTTTCATTTTGTTGTCTGTGCAAAGGGGAGAAACGAGATGATTTTCTCAGTGTTTTGGGAGTGAAGACTGTAAAAGATGTTGAACATGCAAGATAAGGAAGGGGGGCTCCAGAGCAGGTGGAGGCCTTAGCCTTGGCAGGGTCACGGAAGGGGGGTCGGTGTGGGTGCAGGTGAGCTGACAGATTTAGTGGCTGAAAGCAGAGGTGTTTCCCACCTGATGGCTTCCACTTCTAGGGAAGTATGGAGCAGGAGGCCTGAGGAGAATCAAGATTGTGAAACAGTCATCATGGAGAGAGGAGGAGAGGATGTGGGAGTTAAGAATGTGTAAATAGTTGTTAGATGTAATGGAAAGAGAATGGAACCTGGAGTCAGAAGCCAAGTTCACCCCTAGCCATGTCTCTTACCATCTCAGTAACCCCCAGGAGAGTCACAGAACCTTTTGAACTTAGCTTCCTTGTTTTCAAAAGGAGGTAGTGACAGATGATGCCTCGGATGATTGTTAAGATCAAGTGAGACCAGGCACAGTGGCTTATGTCTGTACTCCCAACACTTTGGGAGGCTGAGGCGGGTGGGTCACCCTGAGGTCAGGAGTTCGACACCAGCCTGGCCAACATGGCGAAACCCCATCTCTACTAAAAGTACAAAAATTAGCCAGGTGTGGTGGCGTGTGCCTGTAATCCCAGCTACTTGGGAGGCTGAGGCAGGAGAATCACCTGAACCCGGGAGGCGGAAGTGTCAGTGAGATGAGATCATGCCACTACACTCCAGCCTGGGCAACAAGAGTGAAACTCTTGTCTCGAAAAAAAAAAAAGATAATGAGAGACTGCGTGAAATAGCAAGTCAGGAAAGTAAAGTCCTATGCCAGCAACCAGTGATAATAAAAACATGACCAGTAATATTATATGACACATGGCTCCAGAAGTGAATGACTCTGTTGGTCCCCAGGAATGGATTGGAAATTTCTTCTTTCCCAGCTGCTGTTGAACAATAGTGGAAGTCCCTGGTGTCCATGATACAACGTCAGGGCCCCTAATGACTAGAGAGGGGACTGAGAAAAAAATTTTTTTTTCTGTAAAGTAGAAGTTGTTTTTCCTGCTATATAATTAGAGAGTTTATTCAGTGCTTTCAGAATTCTTTCATATCTCATTTTAATCCACAGGAGATTGGAAATTTTGTTCTTATTTAATAGATAAGTAGCTGAGGGATGTGAAAACATGTTGACAATCACCCCACAAATTAAAGAGCAAGTCAGGGAAGTCGCTGGTCTGCTGGTTCCGTCTCCGAATCAGCTGGACGAGCACAGTGTTCAAGTGCTGGCTCCATGGCTGGCTGTTCTGTGACCTCAGGCAGATTCCTTAACCATCCAATGCCTCCATTTTTTCGTCTGTAACATCCAGGCCCTTCCTTTTGCCACCTTCTCTTTCTGCTGTAGGCCTGGGTTGCCAACTATGAGAGACCCCGAATGAACGCCAACTCCCTCCTGGCCAGCCCCACAGGCCTCAGCCCCTACCTGCGCTTTGGTTGTCTCTCCTGCCGCCTCTTCTACTACCGCCTGTGGGACCTTTATAAAAAGGTAAGAGGGACGTACCTGCCCAAGCTGTAGCTAAGGCCTGCAGCCAGGCCTTTTGGGCTTGTCAGTTGCCTTAAAAAAAAAAAGGCATTGGTGGGAGGGGGTTGGGCTGTGGCCGCTGGAAGGGCCTAAGTGTGCAGATAGTCCAGAGGAGGAGAGAGGAGTCCATATCCCACAGGGCAGGGGCAAGCACAGAGTGAACTGCCCACCAGAATGAGGCCCAGGCCATCATGCAGAGCAGAAGGGCAGGCAGAAAGCAGGCCTCAGGTGTGACTCGAGAGGTGGCAGATCCTCTGGCAGCTGGTGGGTGGGGGTGAGGTCCCCGCGTGAGAGGCATGGAGAGGGTGAGGCTGGAGCCAGTCTGCAGCTGAAGAGCACAGCTGCCCCCTCCAGGCTGTGTCCACAGCACTCAGAAGGGGAGTCTAGGAGCAGCAGTTGTCCATCAGTGATGGAGGGAGTGGTCTGGAGAGGCTGCACACAGAGCTGTGCTAAACACACAAGAAGCAAATAAGCCTGTGTTAAGTGTCCCCAGAAGGAGAGAGGGCAACACAGTCAACATTCAGAGTGATCACATCATCTTGTGCCTATGATTTTTTCATTTCTGTTGTGTTTTTAAGAGACAGAGTCTAGATCTGTTACCCAGGCTGGAGTTTAGTGTGGCCTGATCACAGCTCACTGCAACCTCAGAATCCTGGGCTCAAGCAATCCCCCACCTCAGCCTCTCAAGCAGCTGGAACCAAAGGTGTGTGCCACCATCCCAAGCTAATTTCTAAAATTTTTTGTGGAGATGGGGTCTTGCTATGTTGCCCAGGCTGGTCTCGAACTCTTGGGCACAAGCAATTCTCCTGCCTCAGCCTTCCATAGTGCTGGGATCACAGGTGTGAGCCACCTTGCCTAGCAGTTGTGTCTGCGTTTGTTTTTGTTTGTTTGTTTTTGAGACAGGATCTCACTCTGTCACCAAGGCTCGAGTGCTGTGGTATGATCATGGCTTGCTGCAGCCACAACCTTTTGGGCTCAGGAGATCCTCCTACCTCAGCTTCCCAGGTAGCTGGGGCTACAGGCTCATGCCACCACACCTGGCTGATTTTTTTGTATTTTTTGTAGAGACTGGGTTTCGTCATGTTGCCCAGGCTGTTCCCAAACTCCTGGGTTCAAGCAGTCTACCCACCTACATTTTTTTAGTGTTATCGCCCCATCCTTGCCATTTTTGAGATTTTGTGGCATGGGGTAGCTTTGCCAGTCTGGTGAGTAATCTTGTGGCTTTAGGGAAGTTATTATTTGCTTGGAGGTCTGATTTCTTAATTACTTTATGGTCCCAGATCCAGGCTGTGTGTATAACTTATTCAACCAGAATCTAGACAGCATTTTTCATGTGCGCTGATAGGAAAATTCCTTTTGACTGTCTAAAAGGTGGAGCCAAACAGGGAACTCTGAGGACAAGGAACATGACCAGCCTTGGGAAATTTGATTCCTAGTGCAGAGTCCTGTGGTGAGGTTCCTTCCCACTGCCCGGCCCTCTATAGCTTTCTTCTTGCTCAGGGCAGTGGCACAGTGCAGGCAGGGCCTGGGTGTTGCACCTGCAGGCATACTGTGCCGCTTCTAGGGGATAGTTCCTCCACATCTGGGGTTGAGCCACCAGGTCTGTGGAGGGCCCAGATTCCTTTGTAGAAGATGCCTGAGAGGCGTCATGCTAAGAGCTGGGCGAGTGTTTGTACCCATGTGCCACCCTACCCTCAGGTGAAGCGGAACAGCACACCTCCCCTCTCCCTATTTGGGCAACTCCTATGGCGAGAGTTCTTCTACACGGCAGCTACCAACAACCCCAGGTTTGACCGCATGGAGGGGAACCCCATCTGCATCCAGATCCCCTGGGACCGCAATCCTGAGGCCCTGGCCAAGTGGGCCGAGGGCAAGACAGGCTTCCCTTGGATTGATGCCATCATGACCCAACTGAGGCAGGAGGGCTGGATCCACCACCTGGCCCGGCACGCCGTGGCCTGCTTCCTGACCCGCGGGGACCTCTGGGTCAGCTGGGAGAGCGGGGTCCGGGTGAGTGGTCTCTCAGCAAAAAGCTGGCCTGTACCTTCTGGTCAGGCCCAGCAAAGGTTAGCCCCCTTCTGGGCTGAGGGATGGGTTGGGATTTCTGGGTCCAGGAGATCCCCTTCAAATCTTCTGTGGCTTGCCTTCAGCAGAAGGGCTTTGGCTCCTGGGGGCACTGTGGTGACTTGGGAAGAAACATGGCAGCAGGTCCCCAAGGAGGCTGATCATCCCCTCCCCTATTTAGGTATTTGATGAGCTGCTCCTGGATGCAGATTTCAGCGTGAACGCAGGCAGCTGGATGTGGCTGTCCTGCAGTGCTTTCTTCCAGCAGTTCTTCCACTGCTACTGCCCTGTGGGCTTCGGCCGTCGCACAGACCCCAGTGGAGACTACATCAGGTGAGGATGCAGACAAGGCTCTCTGGCTTCTGATCACTGTGTCCTCCTCCTAGGATGGGATACCCCGGGCCCTTTGAAGGAGAGTCTAGGTATGCTGACGAGTCAACTGGGGCATCTTATTTCAGGCGGTACCTGCCCAAATTGAAAGGGTTCCCCTCTCGATACATCTATGAGCCCTGGAATGCCCCAGAGTCCATTCAGAAGGCAGCCAAGTGCATCATTGGTGTGGACTACCCACGGCCCATCGTCAACCATGCCGAGACCAGTCGGCTCAACATTGAACGAATGAAGCAGATTTACCAGCAGCTCTCACGCTACCGGGGACTCTGTAAGGAGACAAATACCTGGCTCACTGAAGGGAAGGACAGCACCTGTAGGCTCAGTGGGACCAGATGGGGATGTCCAGTTACTTGCAAAGGGAGGCTAGTGCTGTCTTTCAGGCTAAGTTCACCTACCTTCCTGGGATGTGGGACCTTGCAGGCTGGGATGGACTGGGCCTCCCTGAGTAGTTTTGGGGCAGTGGGAAGAAATGGAACCTCAGTGTCTTGGTCCTACCCGCCCCACCCCGGCTTGCTTCATCCTGCCCTGTAACCCTCTGCAGTCCTGCAAGACGGCACTCTGATTACTTCCTGCCTCTCTCCCAGGTCTCCTGGCATCTGTCCCTTCCTGTGTGGAAGACCTCAGTCACCCTGTGGCAGAGCCCAGCTCGAGCCAGGCTGGGAGCATGAGCAGTGCAGGTGAGAAGCAGCTGGCTCCTGTGGCCTTCCGTGGCCTGAGCCACCACTTCAGTCATTCAGGACTAAGGCCAGAAGGAGGCCTTGCCTGATGGAGCTTACATTCCACCTGCAGTGGTCAGATAGTGAAGGAACCAAGTCGGATCATTTCAGATAGCAAGTGCTTTGGAGGAAAAGAAAGTTGAGTGCCTTGATAGAGGGACTGGGGAAGGAGGGCTTCCTCTGCATCATTTGAGATTGGAGCAGTCAGGGAACACCTGTGTAAGCAGAGACCCACGTCATGAGCAGGAGCTAGCCCTGCCACACACTGAGAAAATAACATTCCAGACAAAGGGAATAGCAGGGAAAAGCTCAAAAACAGTACCGAGCTTAGCCAATTCAAGGAACCAAGGGGAGGTCAGTGTGGCGACTATGTCCCAGTACAGAGCTAGAATGAGATGAGAAGATAAGCACCAGCAGCATGTGGCAGGCCTGATGTCCAAGACGAGGACTAGGATTTAGCCTTCTGTGCACTGAAGGATGGTTAGTAGGGCAGGGCATGATTGGACTTAGGCCTGAAAAAGCTCCCCAGCCTGCTGGGTGGAGATTGGACAGTGTAGGCTGGAGCAGGCATAGGGAGCCCAGGGAGAAGGCAGCACAGACAGGGTGGTGGCCGCAAAGAGAGAGACTAGACAGATTCACTGCATTCTGAGCCTCCTCCCTTTTTGGGACTGAACATCAGGAACATGAGATGGCAGAACAAGGGTTTTTCTAGTTTCCCAACTAGGCTGCCTCCATGGGCAGCATGCCTCCTCTTCGGGGCGCCTGCTCTTTGCTGCTTAGGGAGGCTGATTCAGGGTTGCCAAGGGAATGCCTCACCTTCAAAGCAAGGACAGCAGGCAGGCCAAATCAGTCTCTGGCTGCAGCCCGTGGCATTTGGGGCCCAAAAGCTGGTCCTGCTACCAGCAAGCCTGGTCGGTCATGTTCTCCTTAGACATTTCCAGGAAAACTCACTGCTGAAAGCAAGGCCAGGGGTGCGGCATGCTGGCATTCCATTGATGAGTGTGCTCCCGGTCCCCTAAAGAGCTGCCGCTGCACAGTGTAGGATCATTTTGCTGCATCACTTGAGATTGGAGCAGTCAGGGAGCACCTCTGTAAGCACAGTCTATGTGACCCTTGACACACTTCCCTACACTATGTGACCCTTGACACACTTCCCTACAGGCCCAAGACCACTACCCAGTGGCCCAGCATCTCCCAAACGCAAGCTGGAAGCAGCCGAGGAACCACCTGGTGAAGAACTCAGCAAACGGGCCAGGGTGGCAGAGTTGCCTACCCCAGAGCTGCCAAGCAAGGATGTCTGAGAGTGAGTGACAGCAGCCTAGAGTCAACCTTAGGAAGGAGGGGAGGGGGCAGGGCCAGCCAAAGGTTAAAACACAGCAAACTAGATGAAATGCTGTAGCTTAGCTGCTGTAGCTTTACCATTTTACAGTGGCAGCCCGGGTTCAATCCTGGCTTAAGGAATGAGTACTTTCTGGTTGATACCTGTGTGACCTTTACCATTGGGCCTGTAATCCCCAGTGCTTTGGGAAACCAAGGTGGGAGGATCACTTAAGGCCAGGAGTTGAAGACTAACCTGGCCAACATAGTGAGACTCCGTCTCAAAAAATAATAATAATCTGGTGGGACTGCATGACTGTTAGGATTTCAGCTCAAAAATCCCACCATTCTGATTTTATCAGAGAATTAAAAGTCAAGCCCTTTTCTTTTCTTTTTTTTTTTTTCTTGCCAGCTCAGGGAAAATAGGAGGCACGGGTGGAGGGGCGCTAGGGGGTGGCACTTCTACCTATTAAAGTGATTCACACTCAGCGAAAAGAAAGCTGAGACCTGTGTGTGAAACAATGGGGAAAAGGCCCATTGCAGGGTCCAAGGCTGCTCCAGGCTCCCTCCAACCCGCCTCTCCCACAGGCTGTGTTCTGTAGGCCAGCCAGTGGAGGGCAGCACTGACCTTGAGAAGCATGGACAGAAGGCTGTGCTGTGTCTCACTCGGCCCAGCCCGGCCTGAGGACCAGTAGACCCAGTCTGTCATCACCTTTGCGTGCACCTCCCTGGCAGCGCTCATCTTGGAAGCCTCCTGAATGTCGTCAGAACACTGGCTTCTCCTTTCTCAAAGCAGGAAGGGCCTTTTATGCCATTCTTGGAGAAATGTAAATTCCTGTCCCCTCTGAGTCATCATCAAGCTGTTCCTTATGTGTTATGTCTTCATCATTAGATTAGAGGGTGATTTTTCTCTGTGGAGCTGATAGGTTCTTTTTTCCAGATCCTTCTTACTTCAGGGCCAGGCTGGGGCCATCTGGTTTGAGTGTCTGGATTTGTGTGCTCACTGAGATGGGCATTTGATGCCTTCACCTTTCACCTTTCCTGGGCTCTTTGACATAGACATTGCTGATGGACAGGTGTGTGCTGTCTTGTTCCTGGGAGTGCCAGCAACCTACCACTCTCTCAGTTATCTCTTAGCTCTGTGATACTAAGCAAAGTTCATCCTGCATTACAAATCTGGAACTTGCCAGGCTGACACTCTGATTTTCAGATGAGAAGACCAAAGAACAGAGAGGTTAAATGTCTGGGTCAAGGTTGTTCAGTAAGTTCACGGTGTCCAATTCAACATGAAATTGTTGCCAGCAGGTGGGTGAGGAAGGGGGAGCATTAAACATATAAAATGTGATGTGATGTCCAGCCACAAGAATTTAACAGTCTGCTTAGATAAAAAGGAGCAATAACCTATAATTCCTGGACAAATGATACAGATAGTACAAGCTTATCAGAAGGGGAACAAGCAGGGAACACATCACAGACGTTTGCACTAGGGGGCCTGAAAAGTGAATTGGATTCAGGCGGTGAGCAGGGCACTCAGGACAGAAAAACGCTAAAGGTTCACATGATCTTGTACAAATCACTTAACTGCTATAAGGCTCAGTTTCCTCACCTATAAATCAGGTTGCTATTGGAGCGATTAAGTGATTAAATCTGTATGTGTCAGCTAGAAGTTGGGGGGTCTGCTAATAATAGAAAGCTCAATTACTGTGGCTAAAACAAATAGGGATTTATTTTTCTTCCCTAACAAGGGGCCTAGAAATAGTGCTGCTGGTTTGGCCTTGGATGGCAGCCCCAGCTGCGGCCATTTATTCCTGATTCAAAGAGGAAAGAGAAGGGACAGCAAGGGCAGCAGCACTCCTTCTGTACACATATCCAGAGCTCACGGTTTGCCAGATACCATTCCAGGCATTGGGGGTAGGGTGTGTACAAGACTGGCAATGTCCCTTCCCCCTTGGGTGCGTATTGGTGGAAGGAGACAGACAGTAAACAAATATTTAAAATTTCAAGATGCCATAAGTGCTGTGAAAAAAAACAATAAAATAGAGTAAGAAAGTAAGGTCGGGCGCAGAAGAGGTTGCAGCTCTGTAGTATCAGGGTTGCTAGTCCAGGGACCATACTTGGAGAATCACTGACTTAGACCAATCATAATCCATTTTCTGGGCCAGGTCCATTGCCTCGTGAACAAATTTTAGGTTCTGATAACCAGAAAGTGTGGATACTGGTAGACAGCTAACGGTGACTGCATGATGGGCAACACACTTATCCAAGTGCGTGGCTCCTAAGTCCTTGCTAAGCAGTAGTTATTGTTTTAGGTATTGCTATGATGATCATTGTAGAAGCACACAGGGTTACAGCTGGGTCTGAGCATGGAGGGTTGTAAATGGCAGTCACTTACTGAGTCTGCTGGTGTACTCTCTGGGAGTGAAGAAGCATTTTGGAACAGGAATGATCAGATTGGTATTTTTGGAGGATTGATTAGGCATTGGGCTGGGACCTGCAGAGGAACAGGTGGGGGAGAGAAAGCCAGTTGAGAGGCTTGACAGTGATTCCAAGGGAAGATGTGACAAGGATGCAGAGGTAAGCGCCCATCTCTTGCCCTGGAGTCCAGAAAATTGTCAGCCTGCTGAGATTTTAAGGACTGATTCATGAGGTTTACTTTGCCCTCCACAGTGGCTCATTGGGCATTTGGGCCAGGCTAGACTGTGAAGGTTGGGGTCCAGAGGTCAGAGGGCATGGGCAGGTTCAGACTTCCCTCTAAGACAGACTGCAGGGAGCACCTGTACTCTTTGGAAATCCTGAGAGAAGAAAGGACAGCATGTCTCACCATGTGCTGCCAGAGGCACCTGGGCCTAAAGATGCTTCGCATCCTCATCTGTAGAAAGGTGATAACAGGATCTTGTCACCTGCCCTACCCATTGAGCATACATGTCAGGGAAAGAAATTGAAAAACCACATGTGAAAAGTCTTTGAATATGTGAAATGCACCATGCAGTTGGAATCACATTATCATCTTACACCTGCTTCTCCGGGTGTCTTTGATTATGTTGGTGTTACTTCGGTCAGAGCCAGCACCCTAAGCTGAGTGGACCACAGAGCTGTGGCTTTGTAGCCCAAATTGGTGTCGAGTTATATCCCTGTGGGCGGTGTGGGGAGAGACTTGTCCCTTTTCCACCCATTTCCTCTGTCATTTTTAACTGTGTGACTTTGAGCTGGATCCATAGCCTTTCTGCCATGCTGTAGGTGTAAGATGTGAATAGCCATTCTTTACCAGCCTGAAGGCTACATCCTGGGCATTTTTTTTTTTTTTTCCTTTTGAGACAGAGTCTTGCTCTGTTGCCAGGCACCAGGCTGGAGTGCAGTGGCACAATCTCAGCTCGCTGCAATCTCCGCCTCCTGGGTTCAAGCAATTCTCCTGCCTCAGCCTCCTGAGTAGCTGGGACTGCAGGCACACACCACCATGCCCACCTAATTTTTGTGTTTTTTAGTAGAGACAGGGTTTCACCATGTTGGCCCATCCTGGGCCTTTTGAGGTCTCCTTTAGCTCTGAGCTCTATAGTTCTGGATTCTGTTTTTCTAATGCCTCAGGCCTGTGGCAGTGTACAGGGTGGACAGTCACTTATAATTTAGACTGATCTGGTAGGAAAACATGGCCTCCAATCAGTAGGTTCCAAACTTACCTCAAATTCACACCAGCTGTCTGTTCTGCATTAAGTTTTATTTTACAGCATTCACTAAACTGAAAAACAAGCCAGCCCCCAAATCGCTATTGTTTCAAATGGTTCCCCATAATCCCCAAAGCTGCTGACGGCTCCGGATTCCATTAGCCTCGAATTGTGTACAGATTTCTCTCATTGGTGCAATTATTTTACCATGAGGAAAACAGCTCACGTGTTCCATTTGCCCTTCTGCTGGTACAGAGTGATCTGTGGAGAGAAGCCCCATTGAATACAAAAGGTTCCTGGCCAAGGATCACCTCTTCCCCTCCCCCGCCGGCTTTTGTTGGCCCTGCGGTAAGCCTAACTGGGTAAATCATTGAGTAAAACCTGCCTTCTGGGTTCTCTCTGATGTCTTTTTGACACTAGTTTAGTTGTATACTGTGTCCTTATAAGGTGAAAGGCACTAGCAATTGGTAAAATGCTAAACAGTGGAAGCGGAGGCAGTGTGGCATTGGCCAAAGAGCCCTGCATTACACTCAGACCAGTGTCTGGTCCCAGACCCACCAGCATTACACTCAGTCCAGTGTCTATGGCCCAGACCTGCCACTTGCCTCTTGCGAGACTCCACCGAAGTAGTCTCACCTCTCTGACTTTCAGTTCCTGCCCTGAAAATGAGAAGTTTAGACTCATGCCCCCTAGCGCTTTCCCTGGCACTTCATAAGTAGGCGTTGACTGATGGCTGTCCCTTCCACTTTCTTGCATAATCTGCATGCTGTGGGAAGGGTAAAGAGGGTAAAGGTGTGGTTGACCTGAGGAGTGAGACTGAGCTAAGAGCTTCAGCCCTCTCCCCAATCCAGGCCCAGCTGTACTTCCCTGGCCCTCACTTTTAGTAGCAAACAGTCTGCCTTTCTCAAGCTCTTGGGCACTGTGCTTTACCCAATATGATGGGGAGAGGGAGGGAAACGCTGAGCCTTGGTGACAGTCTGCAAACGAAGTTTCCTCCAAACCTTCAGCTGTTGTGGACTCTGCCAGCATAAGCTCATGCCTACAGGCATGCATACACCCGTCCAGGGTGAGGAGCTTAGGGACCGGAGGATTTATACACTTGGGTTCTTGATAGCATCTAAAGGATGGTAAGGGGTGTGAGGGCAAAGGTACCCAGGAGGCCATGCTAACTATCATTGGGGTGCAGAGGGAGGCAGTCTTTATGCTACTTTATGTTCTAGCTGCCTCTGTGTTTCTTGTATTAATGACAGGTTGAAAGAGTTGGCCAACTAAGAGATTGATTTTTCAGTGAATGTTTTATGAGTTGATTTTTCCCTTAGTGGCTCCCTTTGGCTATTCTTCCCTTCCCTTTAGTGCGACTGTCATCATTTTTCTGCAAGACCTCATTTGATTTCCCCAGACCCCTTTTTCTACAGATATATGCCTGAGCTTTAGGACAGGCGCACAGCACCAACTTCTTATCTGCAGATCAGGTAGCTTGAGTAACTTGAACAGGCCTTTGACTAGCTTTGTAGGCAAGGCCAAGCTGGTTCTTCCAAACCTTGACTTTCTCTGTCGGTAGCTTTGAAACCATCATAGAGGGACTTGGGTGAGTAGGGCCTCTGAACCCAGGACACTGCCAGCTCCCTTCATGAGCCTTCCCAAAACTAACTGGTGCTGAAGTCAACAGAGGTCTGAATTGCTATCATTCTATCCACCTTATCATTCTGTCCCCTTGTCTTCTAAGCTTAGGCATTGGTTCTTAAATCCTGTTTGGGTTACTCCCTACTTTGGAGAGACTGATGAAGAATGAAACCCATATCCAGAAAACTGCACATGTTCATACACAGAGAGGAATGTGCACATCACTCCAGAGGCCCCATGAACGGCCCCTGAAGCCCATCCTTGGACTCCTTAAGGCCCAGGAACCCCAGATTAAGAGCACTTACTCTAAGGAACCTTCATGTACCCTTTATCTTCCCCCATCCCTGAAGGTGGATAAAACATACACAAAAAAATGCATGTGTTGGGGACGGAGAACCTTTTATGGTATATCCTGTAATCCTGAAAGTTTTCTATTTCAGAAAAATAGCCATCTCTTTAGTTTAACAACAGGGGCCAGAGAGAGCCCTGTATGTGGAGTATATGCTCACAGTCAGCATATTTCAATAAAAACATTTAGCATGTAGCCTTAAAAGCATCACATATGTCAGAAGACTGATACTGAATCCTTGTCTCCAATGTCTTTGACTTTAAGAGTATTTTCCCTTTTCTAATAACAGCTTAATTCACATACATATCTTTTGGATATTAGCCTTTGTGCCGCCATGTTGAATTTCTTTTAAGGCTTTAAAAGTCTTAATGAGCAGTAGTATCATATAGAGATTACTTGTTGGTAAAAATACAATTTGAGAATCAGACAGATGTGGATTTCCTTTCTTGGCTCTGCCACTTATGAATGCTGTTGTCCTGGGCAAGTTTCTTCTCCTCTCTGGTTTCTGTTTTCTCGTCTGCAAAAATAGAGGGCAAGCTTCAAGGTCACTGGGATCTCAAGTTGTGTTAGTCTGCTCAGGCTGCCATGACAGAGTACCACAGACTGGGTGGCTTAATCAACAGAAATGTGTCCTCTCACTGTTCTAGAGGCTACAAGTCTGAGATCAAAACGTTGCCAGGGTTGGCGTCTTTTCTTCTGAGGCCCCTCTCTGTGGCTTATAAACAGCCGTCTTCTCCCTATGTCTTCACATGCTCTTCCCTCTGTACTGCCTGGGTCTAAATTCCTTCTTCCTATAAGGATACCAGTTATATTGGATTAGGGCCCATACTAATTACCTCATTTAATTTAATTACCTCTTTAATGACCCTGTCTCCAAATACAGTCACCTTCTGGGGTTAAGACTTCAACATAAGAATTGTGTGGGGGACAGAATTCAGCCACAGCACAAATGTATAGTACCTGACTCATGGCAGGCTTAGTAAGCCTACTTGTTGCCTACCTCACCACCATTTAAACTGCACAAACTTTTAATGGGATGCTGCGTGTCTCTGTAGACTGTCAGACACACTATTTAAACAGACAACCCAGCTTTGTGGCAGGCTCACCCTGTCCTTCCTTTGTTTCAGGGATGAAGCTGTTTCTTCCCTTTGCCCCAGATTCTGGATGTCATAAATCTTTAAAATGAGTCATCCTCGTGTCTCCTCTCTCCCTCCTGCCCCCACAATCTTCAGCACTGTGCAGGGTGCTTTCATCTATATGTGGAAATATGCTCACCTGCTGATTCTAAACTCAGTCATTGCCTTACTCTTCAAAATTACTGGTCCCCACGGGCCTCTCTTCCAGCCATTTTTTCCTGATTCTCCATCTCTGGCAGCAGCTGCTATGCCTTGCTTCAGAATCTGCCCTTGTCATATCTGAGCAAGTATCCCCCAAGGCTTCACGTGACTCTCACATAGCCGTGTCCTTCTCCTCCTCCTCCTCCTTCTCCTCCTCTGCTACGTGCAACCCTTGGTGAAGGGCCTGCAGTGGGGAGCTTGTCCTGCATCAGCACTTCAGAGGGGCAGCGTTCCGTCATCCCAGTGGCATCCCAGCAACAACCTGTCCCCAGGTACCGTGGCCAGTTCAGCTCACTCTTTCAGCTCTTCCCAGTTCCCATTCTGAGTGTCCCCAGAGAAGCAGCCAGAGGAGCTTGTGTCCCTGGGCAGCCTCCTGAATGCTCTTTTTGCACTTGTTTTTCTCTTCCAGCTGCAGAGCCCTTGCCCCGTGAGCAAAGCCTGGGTGCCCAAGCAGCCACCACGGCAGCAGAGTACAACCTGCAGAGAAGCTGATCACCGGACAGAGATAGAGCGAGCATGTGTGCGTGTGTGTGCGCGTGTGCAGAGGAGGGAGTGGTGTGCCTGTTTGCGTGTGCATGCATCTGTTTACACTCGTGATTCTGAATGTTGCCTGGGCTGGAGGAGTACCTGTAGCACACCAGTTCTGTTTCCCGGCCTCTAGACACAAGGCTAGAGGTTATGGTAGTGACTTTCAGCCAAGACCTGTTCCTGCAAGCCAGCTGCCTTGTCTGAACAGATCGTAGTGGTGGACCCTAGCTAGGATTCTGGCATCTCACTCCCTAGACCTCCTTCCCTCCCTCCTCACGTCAGACTGTGGAGCAGGAGGGCAGCAGTTCTGGCTGTTGTCCAAAGCATGGGATTCTGGAGGCAGCCGGAGCCCTGCCGAGTTCCTGCTTTCTGACATGGAGGCTGGGCAGGCTGGAGTGGATGGATGCTGTCCAGACATAGCCACCTGGCCTCTCTTTCTTATTTTAAAATTCTCTGCTACTGGGCTCAGTCCCGAGGCCTTCCTTGGGCATCTGGGACTGGGCATGAGGCCGTAGACAGATCTAAAAAGTTTCACCACCCTACAGAAGTACACAGCGACACCTGACTGGGTGTGGGGTATGCCTGGTACTGTAATAGGAGCCTAAGACAGCACATCTCCCTTTTCAGGATATAGAACCTAAAGTTAGAAAGAGAATCCCAGCTGTCATTGTTCCTTCCCCAAAAGCTGAGAGCCAGCCTCAGAGCTTACCCGGGAGCTGTGGAGGGGCCAGGGTCAGACTCAGTCACTCTACCAGGAGGAGACCAGGTTCCAGTGGCATAAGGCCCCCTGGCTTCTCTGGCCACACTCCAAAGCACCACAGTACTGCCAGTGAGGACAGCTGACATCCAGCCAGGGAAACCATTCTAGTCTTTGTTCTGTTGGCTTCCAGGGCCTGCCCTGGACTTGTTAGCATCCAGAATGCCATGTCAGCGATCCCAGCAACTGAGCGCCAAGGACTCAGGCAGAGGGACTCAGGGATGGGGACTGCTGGGGCAGTTGGCAGAAGACCAAGTAGAAATCACACCCAGCACACCATCCCTTCCAGGAGTAGTAGGTGGGAGGTTTGACCCAGAGAAGCCAAGCCTTGCATTCCAGGAGTGGCCTGTGCTTCCCACCTCTTCCTTCCCACTGCCAAAGGCCTGTGTTAAGAAAGATGTAATGGAAAGGACAACTGTGGTCACCTAGAGCAAGTCTTCCTTCTTCTACCCTGTGGCCTGCACTTGAGCCACAAAGACTGTGTGTGTGTGTGTGTGTGTGTGTGTGTGTGTGTGTGTGTGTACGTGTGTGAGTGTAGCTATGAGGCTGATTCCTGTCTGGATTTTTGTTCTCACATGTATCATTAAGCTGGCCTTTGAGCCTTTCCTTTCTACCTCCCCTGTGACCTTTCCTAGCCTCAGATCTGTTAATTCCTTTGGCCCCAGCCCTGTCCCTCACTGTCCTCTGTCCTTGGACCAGAACCCTGGGGCCAGACCCATCTCCTATAGCTGTCCACCATATTGACAGGCTTCTTCCTGAGATATCCTCAGGTTTTCTCAGCCAGAGAGCTGCCTTTAGAGTCCAACTGTTGTTATGTATGTCACCCTCACTAGAAATGTCCCGTCATCGTGGGAGGGGAGCAGGGCACAGGTGATGGTGTGTATTCAGAGCGTGAGGTTGGGGGCTTCCCTGTTCCCTCAGCTCCAGCCAAGAGGAAAGAGAATCAGGGGCCATTGCCAGAAAGAGTCGAATGAACCTGGAAGGGCAAATCTGAGGGCAGATTCAGTATTCACTAGTAGCGCCTTCAGGTAGCAGGATGATTCCTCTTCCTGTTTGATGCTGGCTCTCTTCACTAAGGTACAGGTTGGTGGGACCACTTACCCCTACTTCACCATCCCTGGCATGCCAGCCCATTCCCAGATCAACCTGCCAGTGGAGTCAGGCAGTGCACTTCTGCAGCCAGGAGGGGCAGGGTGGGAGAGGCTGTGTCCAGTGGCCTAGAGCTCCACGGTGGCTTCATGCCTCCCTTCTCCCGGCTCAGGTGGTCCTGAGGGCTCCCTTGAAACAATGCCCCAAATCCTGACCGAAGAGCCAGCATGGGGAAGAGATGGTTGCAGGGAAAATGCACTTTACAGAGATTTTGTATTGCTGGGAAGGTGTGTTTCTCCCACAGTTTGTGAATATTCTCTTGTTTTATAAATGTCTGACCTGTCTGAGTAAAGCTGTGCTGTCATCATTCTTGTGAGAGGTCTGGGAACCAGAGTTTTGATAAGGCTGAGCCTGAATGAAGCTATTGGCCAACCCATCTTGGTTCTGTGGGAGTCAGGAGCCTCCTGTTTCTCCTTAGGAAGGGAGCAACCATTGCAGACTAGGACAGCTTGGTCAAAAGTTGGCGGTCAATTGGCCAGAACAGTACAGAGCACTCTGGGCCCAGAATGAGGGTTCTGAGTGCCATCCTGCAGTGCCATCCAGCCTTGCAGCCCACTTAAAACTCCAGGCTGTGGGTCAGTTAGTGCAGGGCCTGCTCCAGGTCCTCAATCCATCCTTTAATTCAATGCAACCACTTAAGTGCAGCCCATGGTGAGGAGGGGATGCAGGCTCTCTGGCTGGGACTAGGTAGTGGAGATCTGCCCACAGCCAAGCCTAGGGCCTGGATTCTGGCTTTGTCTCCTGCCCCCCTGGCCAGAGAATGCCCCTCTCTGTGCAGAATGCCCTGCTTCCATGCTAGGGGATGCTAGCCTTGGACTGAGAGCTTTATGGGCTCATACCCCAACTTCCTGTGGGAAGGGGTTGAGCAAGGCCCAAGAATATCACAGTCTGGCCTGCACAGAGTGAGAAAGGAGGAAAGGGGAGGAACCTGCCTTGGGGACTTCTCTCATTCTTGGCTCTGCTCTGAAGCTCCTGCTGGCCTCCTCCCTACCAAGACCTGGGCCTGCCTTTCCCTCTTGCCCTTCTCCTGGCTCTCTCTTAATATGGCTTTGGATTGGCCTTTGGAGCTAAGATACCTTTACTCTTGAGCAAAAGATTCTGGAAGAGGGAGTGGTCCTGTGCATACACTGCTGCTGAGGATGTTCCCTAGCTGAGACAAGTCCACATTCTAAGAAACAATTAGTAGCCGTGATGGCAAGACTGCTCTCCTGGGACGAAAAGCCAGGCACCATGGCAGCAGATGGCTAATGTGAGGGCCCAGGGAAAGGGGACTGAGCACAAAAAGCTAAGAAAGTAGTGGCCACCCCTCTGAGCCCCAAGGGCAGGGAAAAGAGAAGCAGCTACGACCTTTGGCTTTAGGTATTGGGATATTGAGTCTGGAGCTGGGGGGTTGCCTTCTGAAAAGAAGGTGCCTCCTGCTCCTTGCTGGGTGCTACACTGAGGGAAAGGGGCCAGCATGACCCGTCAGCCTTCCAGATATGCAAATAGGACTCCACGAGTTGTGGCACAGTATGCAGGTTTTCTCTCCTGTCCTGCCATGTGGACAGGGTCTCTAGGGTTCTCTTGAGGGACCAGAGAAGCCACTGAGGGTTGCCCAGAGGTTCCATGACCCACCAAAAATGGGGGCCTAGTCCATAATCTGTGAAATGACTCAATCAGGGAACACAGGGCCTTGAAGGCCTGGAAGCCCAGGCTTAACACCCTCTTGGCGGAGAGACAATGAGGAAGAAACCATGGCCAAAGCCTAGCAGGGATGGAGGTGCTGGAGGGAACAGAAAGAACCAAAATGATCCCAGGAAGTCAACAGTGGGAGCAGAGGGAAAAGCCCCAAGTCTTAGAATGTGAGTCTGTGGGTGCAGAAGAAGGGTGCTCTGCAGGAAATGCAGTTGAGGCGCTAAGAAGGAGAATGCTGGGAAGGTCCTGGGTGAAGGAGGAGGTGCTGAGAGACTGAGAAGCCCAGAGGGCTCAATTCACCACGAGTAGCTGTTTGGGGCTGAAGAGAGGCTTGCATCAATCTTTAGAGAGGGCAGCCTCTAGGGAGAGTCTTTGGCAGAGTCCCCTCAAGGTAAAGGTACAGGACTGGGGTGAGGCCTGGATCCCAGTGCAGGAGGTGGAGTGTTTCCGGGTCTCAGTAGCAACACATTTGTGTTACGTTACATCCTCACAACCATGAGAGGGGCCGTTATTGTCCCATTTCACAGGTAAGACCACACCTTAGTCCTCTTTAGTCACTAATGCAAGACCCCAATGCCCAGTCACTTGTGGAGCCAGTGCATTCACACCACCTGACTCCAAACCTGTACACTCTAAGAATCCACTGATACCCTCTCCTTTCTCTGCCTTCCTCCACGGCCCTCCTTTTCCGTCTGCCTTCTTGATCTCTGCTGCGGGGGCCAAACCTGGACCTTGGGGTCCAGGGTCCTGCCATTAGTTATCTGATACCCGAGCGCTAAGCTCACCCGGAGGGACAAAGCCCACACCGGCCACTGGGGACCTTGAGGGGTAGAGGAGAGTCGGTGTCAGATTTAGGGCGGGGCTGAGCCAAGCCCAGGGCCGCCGGTCCGTGGCTTCAGCACCGCGGAGAGCGCCATCTCGGGGGGCGGGGCTGGTGGGACGGGGGCGGGGCAAGGGCGGGGCGCTCGAGACCCCGGCCGGGGCCCAGGGGCGCGCGCCGGGCGCTCTAGCCAGTCCCGCGAGCCGTGCGCGGCGCGGAGCCGCGCCCTGCCAGACGCAGGTGCGCCCGCCCAGCCCGCCCAGCCCGAGCCCCGCGGCGGCGGCGGCTGCTGCCCCCTCGCCGCGCCTCCGCCTCCGTCGCCGCCGTCGCCTCCTCCGCGCTGCGCTCCGCCCGGATGGCCAGGGCTGTGCCCGAGAATGGCGGAGCGAGAAAGCGGCGGCCTGGGCGGGGGGGCTGCGTCCCCGCCCGCAGCCTCCCCGTTCCTGGGGCTGCACATCGCGTCGCCTCCCAATTTCAGGTGAGAGTCCCCGGCCGCCGCGCGCCTCGCCCTTCAGCGGGACTGATCCGCCTGGGCTGTCCCTACCCGCCCCCTATCCCAGAACCTCGGGAACCCGGGAACGAGAGGACGGCGTGGGGATGGGGTCTCTTCCCGGGACAGAGTCCCCCCAGAAGCCCCGCCGGCCTCATGCCCGGACTGGTAGTCGCTACATGTTCACGGGGCCGCTCCCTCCGCCATTCCTGGTCCTAGGCCGGGAGGTCTGCGCTGGAATTGGAGAAGGGGGCTCGGAGGCTGCCTTCTCCCCCACCTCCAGGCTGGGCTGCGGCAGGGTCTGGGATCGGGGTTGTGATCCCCGAGCGGGCAGGCGGGCTGCATCTTAGCCTTTGCCCAGTCTGAAGATTTCTGAATAGGGCTGGGAACAGCCTGGGGGCGGGGGACGCGGGTCGCAGTTTCCTGGGGGTAACGATGTTGTTGGTGCTGGGAGGAGGGCGTCTTGGGCCCCTCCCGACTCCTGCCTGCCCAGATGGGCCTACCTGTCATGTCCGCCATGGCCAGGCCCCTCTCTGGATTGGGCAGCACCGACCTGGGCAGGTGTGTCTCTCAGGGCAGGCGCTGAAGGCTCAGCTTCAACCTGGGGAATCCTAGGCCCGGCTGTGGGAAGGGAAGTTGGCCAGGGAGTAGCCAGGGCCAGCAGGGGTGTCAGGGGTCCCCGCTGGAGTAAATACCCAGAACCCTGACCTAAGCTCCCATTCCACCCCTCCCACCGCCCCCCACCAGTCTGATGTTAGGTCTGATGCATTTCAGAGAAGTGAAGGGTGAGTGTGTAGAGGAGGAATAGATATACCTCCCCCATAATTCTGACCCCTAGTTGGTGGGGAGGAAGAGGCAGTTGTCACTGCTCCCGGCCTAGACAGGGAGGCTTAGACATACCCCATTGTTTCCCCATCTCAAGAGCTGACGCCTTCCCCTCTCCTGGGGTCCCACCCCAGCCAGGCTCCAGCTGGGCTGTGGTGCCAGCCCATCCTGGGAGCAAGGGCTCACTGGCTCCCAGGTCCTCAGGTGGGCAGAGACCCCTGGGGATCTCTAATGGCATCATCAAACCCAGAAACCTCCCCCAGGGACCTGAGCTGAGCCGGGAGGACCAGAGGGGGCCAGATGGAGGAGGCCAGGCCTGAAGGCTCCAGGGCTGCAGCTCTCTGATAATGCCTTCGACTCACAGGCCCAGGTCTGAGACTCCACCTGGCATGGCGCACGAGGCCTCCATGCAAACACTGCCTCCCCACCTGGAGGCCTCTCTGCAGTGGAAGCACATAGGGCTTACAAGGACCTGGGTTCAAATCCTAGCTCCACTATCCAACTGCATGACCCCGGCAGGTTTTTGTCCTCTCTGGGTGCCATCTGTTAAGTGGGCCAGTTAATATTGATTCCTGTCGGGAAAGGAGAAAAAGCACAGCAGGTCAGTGTTCAACAAGTACCAGCCCTGACATTAGCAGACTGCTGTCCAGAGTGTCTTCCCAAGGCCACTCTCTTGACCCTCATAACCACCCCGAGAGAAGGTAATGGTCCGCCCATCTTATAGACGAGGTGATTGAGATTAACAAAGGCAGAGTGGCTTGTCTAGGGACTCCAATATAGTAAGAGGCTGAGGCCACAGTGAGACCCAGGTCTGTGTATGTTCAGTCCACTCTGCCACCCCGCCCTGCCTCTGGCCTAGAGGGCAGCTTTTCCTCCCTGACCTGCTTCCCCAGGTGTCATGAATGCTTTAGTGAGAGGAGCTGAGGAAACAGACACCAGCCAGTGAGAGTGTGGCCAGCTCTCACCACATGGGACAAGGGTGGCAGTAGGCCAGGAGGTTGAGGCGTGGGTCGGCCCTCCAGGACATCGCGGCCTGGCTGCAGAGACAAGGCCAGCGTGTGAGAATAATACGGGTCAGTGTCTCAGGCCCTGCTGGCCTGCCCTGCTGTTCCTGCAGCCCCCGCTGCCCTTTCTCCTGGCCTGCCTCTCACTGTGCTTGGCCCAGCTCCACTTAACCCTGGGTGGGTGGGTAGTGCTTTCCTGTGGCTCTTTGGTGGTGTCATGGACCCAACTGGCCTGGGCTTGAATCCTGGCTGGGCCTTCTTAGCTGTGTGCCTTTACACTGGGCACTTAAGCTCTCTGAGCCCCCAAGATGCCAGCGCTGGCCCCTGCTCAGGATGGTCCTAGGAATCAGATGAGTAACACATGTTGAGTGTTCCAAGGGCTGTGGAGAGCCACATGTAGGCAGGGCTATGTGTCTGTGTGTCTGTGTGTGTGTGTGTGTGTGTGTGTGCACACCTTGACCCGCAGTGCCACTGTCAGCTCCCAGAAGACACAGGGGGTCTGTACCCAAACTTTGGTATCCCCATTGCTCAGCACAGGATAGGTACTCAACGGTGGTAAGCACTGACATTTGGAAGGCACTTGGTTTGCCCAGGCACCATTCTAAGAGTGTCCTGTGTGCAAGAGTATTTACTCCTCACAATAACTATATCAACAGAGCGTCGTTATTATCCACGCTCGCATGAAGAAACTGAGGCAGAGGGAGGTTAGGTAAGTGGCAGAGCTGGTAAGTGGCAGGCAGTCTGATGTCAGAGCCACCCCAAAAAGGAAGAGCCCTGGAGCATTGGAGCCGGTGTGGAGGGGTGAGCATGTGGACCTGAAGGGGTAGGGGAGCATTAGTTTGTTGGTAGTTGGTCAAAATAAATACATGTTGATTTTTGTTCTGATCATAGAACTGCTCCAGCTGGTTATAGTGGTTAGTAACCTCTGGGTATGATATGGGGCGAGGGATTTTCACTTCTTATTTTACATACTTTTATGTTACAGGTTGAGTATGCCTTATCTGACATGCTTAGGACCAGAAGTGTTTCAGATTTCTAATTCTCTTGGATTTTGGAATATTTGCATATGCATAATGAGATAGCTTGGGGGTGAAACCCAAGTCTAAGCATAAAATTGATTTTTTCTTGTATGCCTTATACACGTGGCCTAAAGGTAATTTTATACAATAGTTTAAATCATTTTGTACATGAAACAAAGTCTTGACTGCAGCCTGTCACGTGGGGTCAGGTGTGGCATTTTCCACCTGTGCTGTTACGTTGCTGCTCGAACATTTAGGATTTTGGAGCAAGGTTTTCAGATTAGGGCTGCTCACCTGTATTTCACTTCTTATTTTATAATGGTTATCAGTTACTTCTGTACCTTAAAAATAATAAAAGGAAATTCAAAATTAAAGTGATTATAAAGAAAACTCTAGAAAAGAGAATTTCTAAATTTATACAGTGGAGACATTGGCACTGGGTAGGTGGGACAAAAGGGAGGGACAGAGGGACAGTTCACGTTGGAGGAACAGCAGAGACAAACGGGGCTTCATGGGAAGGAAGGGAGGGAGCCGCCTATCTGGGGTGCCTAGAAGGGGAATTGTGGATCAGAGAGACCTTAGAGACCAGCTCATCCAACCAGCCCCATCCCCTTATGAGGAAACCCCTCCCCTATGAGGAAACCCCGCCCCCTATGGGGTAACCCCTCCCCTTATGAGGAAAGACAGGGCAACGGTCTCCTTCAAGAGCACACAGCAAGTTAGTGGCAGAGCTGGGACAGAGCCAGGCCCGTGGCTGCATGGATGGTTTCCGTCTGCCCCACCACCCTGCCTCAGGGATGAGAGATGAGGCCACTGAGAGGCTTATTCCTTCATTCACTCAACAAATGTTTGCAGTTTGCCTAGGTCACCAGGGAAACACTGCAAAGTCCCAGACATAGGCCTGGCCACCATGCCGTG
This sequence comes from Cebus imitator, assembly GCF_001604975.1. Taxonomy (NCBI): domain Eukaryota; kingdom Metazoa; phylum Chordata; class Mammalia; order Primates; family Cebidae; genus Cebus; species Cebus imitator. Next base: position 1,900,021 of record NW_016107373.1, on the reverse strand, counting down.
GGGTTGTAGAGGGAGGGAGGCAGACAGACAGCCTTACAGATGGGCTGTTGGGTGTGATGATGGCTCAGGTCAAAGGACCCAGGCTCAGCAGTCAGGTCAGGACCCCCAGAGGCAGGGACATTTCAGCTTAGGCTTGGTGGATGCATAAGTATCACCCAAGGGTGCCGCTGGAGCGAAGGATGGAGACCAGAGCCAGTGAGCAGGGTGCCTGGTGCCCAGTCTGGCTGGAGGGTGGAAAGCAGGATGTGCAGGAACTTGTAGGCCGTGTGAGGATGCCGACCTCTTCACCCACAGCCAGAGGAGCCAGTAGGGAGTTAGGCAGGGAACGACAGGGTCGGACGGATCCTCTAGGAAGGAGAGGGTGTCCAATCTTTTGGCTCCCCTGGGCCACATTGGAAGAAGAAGAATTGTCTTGGGCCACACACAAAATACGCTAACACTGATGAGCTAAAAAAAAAATCGAGCCAGGCGCAGTGGCTCCCACCTTTAATCCCAACACTTTGGGAGGCTGATGCACGTGGATCACAAGGTCAGGAGTTCAAGACCAGCCTGGTCAAGATGGTGAAACCCTGTCTCTACCAAAAATATAAAAATTAGCCAGGTGTGGTGGTGGGCGCCTATAATCCCAGCTACTCAGGAGGCTGAAGCAGAGAATTGCTTGAACTCAGGAGGCAGAGGCAGAGAATTGCTTGAACCCGGGAGGCAGAGGTTGCAGTGAGCTGAGATGGTGCCACTGCACTCCAGCCTGGGTGACAGAGTGAGACTCCATCTCAAAAAAAAAATTGCAAAAGTGTGTTTTAAGAAAGTTTATGATTTGTATCGGGCTGCATTCAAAGCCATCCTGGGCCTCGTGCACCCATGGGCCGTGGGTTGGACAAGCTTGCTATAGGAGGATCACCTGGCTGCTGGGTGGAGAGCGGCCGGGGACTAGCCATCCTGCCGGTGAGAAGGAGGGACGGGTTCAGGGTGTGAGGAAGAGTTAGGGGGCAGATTAGCCCGCTTGGTTAGGGATACGGAATAAGGCGTGGAGAGGCAGGAGTCTAGGATGATTCTGGGGCTCCTTGGGGGTGGTGTGTCCAGTGGGAGACCAGAGGGGTGGTGGGCAGGGTGCGAAAATCATGGGGGGACCTGCTGATTTTGAGATTGGGAGTCATTGCGGGACCCAACTGGAGGATTCAGGCAGTCAGTTGGTTTTGGGTCTGGAGCTGAGGGGAGAGGATAGGGCTGGGGCCAAAGACCCTGGGAGTCTGAGTTGGAGGAAAGGCTACTGAAGCCTCAGTGAGAATGTCACTGCCCAAGGAGGCTGGGCAGAGGGCAGGGAGATGGCCAGCTGGTGGCCTGTTCAGCCAGCCATGTTTCGGTGGAGGTGGGGAGGTGCTGCCAGAGCTGCCTCACGCCCAGGGCCACCCTGGCCTGGCTCCTGATGAACCTTGGATGTGGTGGCAGAGAGTGTTGGTTTGCCTCACACAGCCTGGCAGCAGCCAGGGCAGAATTTCAACCCCAGCTCCCTGAGGCAGAGCCTTCAGGCTCATCTCTGGATTGCTGGAAATGGACCGCAACCGACTTCTAGCTTGGGGCCCCCATGGTTCCCACAAATTGGGTCACTGCCACCATCCACACGTAGTTCTTCACCATTCTACGATACCATCTTTGTTCCCTGGCCCCACTCTTGTATTCATTCCAAAATAGCAGGGGCGTCTCTGGTGCTTTGCCTTGTTCCGCCACTGGAGATGCCAGGGGAGGGCTGGTGGCTCCTGCTGTCATGGTGCTTGCAGTGCTTCCTTAAATAGGCACAGATTTAGCACCTACAGGGTGCAGGGTCTTGGGCTTTGTGCATAGATTGGAGCAAAGGCAGGGAGTCAGTGCCCAGGTGAGTATGAGGGCCCCGCCCTCAAGAAATGCAGCTCTGGGGAGGGCAGGCAGCCCGGCAGCAGACAGGGAGCCCCCGCTAGGTTGGCATGACCCAGGATGAAAGTCTGTGAAGGAGAGGAAAGGAGAAAAGAGCGCCCCAGATTTTACCCCATCTCACAACTCTGTGTCCACGTGAGTGTTTCTTCCTGTGTGCGATTCATCCTGGGGAGCCCATTGGATCGTATATTCTTTTTGCTCATTTTATGAGTTGCCATTTTTCACCTTAATACACAGACTTTATCATGTTGATTCCGAAAGACTGCATTGCATTCCATCCTCCGGATGGCCACGGTGGAAACAGCCGCCTGGTGCTGGACCACGGAGGTGCTTTCTGCTGTGTGCTGTGATGAGGAGCGAGCATTCTGTGGATCACTCTGCTTCTCCAAACGATGTGGGATTGTTTCCTCGAGGTTTTTTCCCAAAAGTTAAATCACTGGATTCCAGAGTTCTTGCAACATATTGGCACAGAGATGTTTACACAGATCAAACACGTTATGACCCCAAGTGGGGTTGTCCCTTGGGGCTCATTTCTTTGGTTGGATTCGGTTTTCGTTGGAAATGGCCCTCTGTGGAGGTGGTCAGGAAGGGAATTCCGACCCAAAAAACAAACCCAGCCCATCCCTGTGTTCACCCAGAGCCGGGTGGTGGGGATAGAGAAAGGGCCTGGGAGGGATGCCAGGCCTGGCTCCTACCCACCCCACCATTTCAGCCAGCGCCGTCTTCCCGGAGGACCTGACATCCTAGCCTAGACTCCAGTGTAGATGGGGACACAAGACATTGATTTGAAAAGTGGACTGACTTAGAGATTTCCAAGGCAGAAATCCAGTGAGCCCCAGGACACCTGTGGTTAATTCATTCAGCATTTGTTAAGTGCCTGTTAGGCACCACACATGTTGATCAAAACAGATGTGATCCCACCCATATGGATTCACTGACTCCAAGGGGAGACCACCACGGGCCGCATCACCCAAAGGTAAAATTACAGTGATAGGGAACCTCTGCCAGGAGGGACTCCGAGAGCCCGTGGCAGGGCAGTCTGACTTGGTCCCAGAGGTCAGAGCAGGCTTGCGGAGGAGACCGTGCTACTGCTTGGTGAGCTGCGCTTTGGGGGAGGAGATAAAGGGAGAGGTGGGGGAACTAGGGGAAATGGTACTGGCTGGAGGGAAAGGAGGCTTTACAGAGCCTTCAGGCCACGCATGAGAATTTGGGCCCCTTCCCCTAAGGGCCAGGGGTAGCTATGAAAGGGCTCTGAGCTGGGCAAGAGTGACCAGACCAGATTTGTATTTCAGAACTCAGCTTTACTGTCATTGCTGGTGGACAGGGGCTGGTAGGGAAACCAGAGGACAATGGGGAACCCACTTAGGGTTGAGCAGCCAATCAACAGGTGTTCTCAGAACCCGCAGGGAGCTCGCTTCATTCTCAGCACTTAGAGGGCTGCAGAAAGGCAGGCTGGACCCCTGGACCGCTCGTGCCTTCTGTCACCAGAGGGGCATCATGGCCAGGACCCAAGGTCAATCAGCTGGCATCCTTACCTCACCACAGCACAGCCAGGAATGCAAAAGCCCAAGAATGGCATCCGAACAGCCAATGCCTGGCTCCGATTCGGCCTTGCTCAGCTAAAGCCTCAGCACTTTACCACTTAACCCTTCCTTTGCAAACGCTTCTAACTCAGCCTACTACTGAGCTGAAACAGTCCATTAGAAAGGGCAGGACTGCGGGTCAGTGGAAATTCGACCCGGCAAGACAGGGGAAAAGGTCCTGAAATCAACATCATAACACAAAAGGCATTTTGTTCAGGGCCATTTAGGAAAGCGCAGCTCAGGCTTGGGTGGGAGCAGGGGCTGGCATGGCCAGAACAGGGAGGAGCCGTTGGGGCCGAAAAAAAGGACTGAGGCTGCAGGGTAGGAGGGATCAGGTAATGCAGGAACAGGGGCCCCACGTAGAAAGGTCAGGGCAGTTGGCCGGGCGCGGTGGCTCACGTCTGTAATCCCAGCACTTTGGGAGGCCAAGGTGGGCGAATCACGAGGTCAAGAGATCCAGACCATTTTGGACAACATGGTGAAACCCTGTCTCTACTAAAAATACAAAAATTAGCTGGGCTTGGTGGTGTGCGCCTATAGTCCCAGCTACTCAGGAGGCTGAGGCAGGAGAATCCCTTAAACCAGGGAGCTGGACGTTGCAGTGAGCCGAGATTGCGCCACTGCACTCCAGCCTGGCAAGAGTGAGACTCTGTCTCAAAAAAAAAAAAAAAAAGAAAAAAGAAAGATCAGGGCAGTCTCAAGAGACCAAACTTACAGCTCAGAGCCACCAAATGCTAATATGAATGAGGTCTCGGGGATCCCAGCACCCAGGATGAATGAGGTCTGATGGGTGGGCAGGGCTGCTTCTCCAGGAGGCTGCTGAAACCTCCAGGCCCGGAGGCGAGGGAGGCCGGCCTGCGGAGGGCTGTAGGATTCGGTCTGGGGCCTTCTGGTGCTAAGGCTGCCATGAATATGGTGGGTCAGGAGGGACAGGAGGGAACCGCCCTCTTTCCCTTCCTCCCTTCCCGCCTGCCTTCCAGCCTTTCCTTCCTCTTTCTTTACCTCCTTCCTTCCCCACACTGGCTTTCCATAAGCCTGCAGAGACCAAGCATCTGTTTAGCCTTCTCTCCATAAAGGGACCCCCCCCCAAGGGTTTTGGCTGGGAGGCCAAAATACCTGGTGCCTGGAAGGGAGGAAGGGGCAGGGTCTTGGATGGGGGGTGACTTGCAAAGGGGACTCTTTGACCAGTCAGTCCCCCTTGATCCTTGGTAGTGACCTCCTACTCACACAAACTCCATTCTGCTAATCCTCACCAGCTGTCTGAGGTGGGTGGGCAGGGATTAGTGGCTTCATTCTGTATATGGGAAACTGAGGCATAAGGCACCTTATGTCTAAGCCTTAGTGTTCCTCATCTGTAAAATGGGAAAAATGGAACAAACCCTCTCCCGAGGTGGTTGCAATAAGGATTAAGAGAGATGCATGGCCTAAAGACTGGGCCACGATGGGGCTGCTTCAATGTGAAAGAGTCAGGATTTATCGCAGGCCTCCTGCTTCCCAGCCTGATACGGTGATCATTCTTCCATCCTGCCTGACTTATGAGAGGCACCCAAAAAGTTAGACAAGGCATTCCCCTTCACCCGCCCCAGAGAGCCAAGGATCAGGCGTAGGCTCTCCGACCCCCAGCCCAGAATTCTTTCCAGCATTGCCCAGTGAAATCCCAGCGCCCTTGGCTGTACAGGAAGATGCTGCTGTCCTTGCCCCACCCAGACCTATTGTCCAAGGAAGTGGGAATATCAGGTGATGTTGAGGGTGTGGAGAAGAACTGCGAAGCCTCTAACCCAGGTCCAGGCCAGACCCTGCAGGCCCTGCTCCAGCCCGCAGTTTGAGAGGGGCAGGTGGAGGCGGAGGCTGTCTTTTGACAGACATCTAGCAGACTCGTGCTGAGGACCCAGTGCGTGCAGGATGAACTCGCCAGCTCTGCCCTCCAGGACAAGGGGAGGAAGGGGACTGTCTTGATCACCTACTGGGTACAGGTTAGGGTCATCAGTCAGGATGCTAGGCACAGGCTCCATCCACCTTTGGAGCAGCCAGGATTGGGGAAGTGGGTGTTTCCGAGGGAGGACTGGCCCTGTCTGCTGCCCACACTACTGTACATCCGGGCAGATGGTGACACCAGCCGCATGCAAGGGCTGGGAGGGCTTCCTGGAGGAATGGGCTTAGCGGAGCACTCTTCCAGCAAGCATGGTTTGAGAGTCTGCTGTGTGCTCCATCTGAGCGGTGAGTCTGGCACTGGGGAGACACAGTGCCCACGCGGACTCCACATGGAGCTGGAGGCCTTGCATGCGGGCACAGGAGCCTGCTGCTAGTGGAGAGCCTTGAGGGTTCCAAGTGGGGCGGGAGGGATGATGGTGTTTCTAGCAGCTTTGCCTGATAGTAGCAGGTGGAGTGGGATGATGCAGGCATGGGGAGACTAAGGCAGACAGGCCAGTGGGGACATCTGGGAAGGCAGAGGCAGGAGCTGGCCTAGGGCTGGGCAGTGAGGAAGAGGAGCCATGTGTGAGGAGACACAGGTGTGTGCGGGGGGGGCGGGCCAGGTGGCTCACACCTGTAATCCCAGCACTTTGGGAGGCCAAGGAGGGCAGATCACCTGAGGTCAGGAGTTCAAGACTAGCCTGGCCAACATGGTGAAACTCCATCTCTACTAAAAATACAAAAATTAGCCTGGCATGGTGGCGCATGCCTGTAATCCCAGCTACTCAAGAGGCTGAGGCAGGAGAATGGCTTGAACCTGGGTGGCAGAGGTTGTGGTGAGCCAAGATCGTGCCATTGCACTCCACCCTGGGCAAAAGAACAAAACTCCATCTCAAAAAAAAAAAAAAAAGATGTGTGCAGAGGCCACTGGCAGAGCAGGGGGCATTTGAGGGCACCTCTGGGTCAGTGGTCCTGCAGCTCTCCCATGCCATGTGAGTCCCAGGGGCTCCCCTTTGCACTACTGGCCTTCTCAGTGACCATCCAGGCAGCCAGTGTGAATTGAACACTTACTTGGTGCCGGCCACTGGGTTCTTGTCCCTGAGCCAGAGATGCTGCCCGACCCTGGCCGGACTGAGGAGGGCTGGTCTGGCTTCTGGGCCAGGCCCTCCTCTCCACTTCCACCTCGGCTGGCTGGCCACACCCTCCCCATGGCCCAGGAAACTACCACCCTTGGGCTGCAGGTCAGAAGCGACCCTAACAGGCACCTTGTCCATCCGGCCCCCATTCCCCACCCCTCTGTGCAGCACCCTCCAGGGCCTCCAGGTTCTGTTTATGTTACTCTAAAGGGACAGGAAGCTCATGACCAACCAGCAGCCCTTCCAGCTCTGCTCAGAGGACAAAACACCAGCCTGGCCTTAGCTGTGGCTCTGGCGCCTCCCACATCAATAGGCCCTGCCCTCCTGGGTCCTGAAGGCTTGAGCCCTGGCTGCAGAAGGAGACAGCCCAGATCAAACCCAGTCTGGATGCAGCCTGGGCCCGCAGAAGCCTCCCTGATGAGGTTGGAGGGCCAAGCCTATGGTGGTACGAACAGAAGTGTTCGTTCTTGGTGTGTTTTGGAAGCCCCCCTCATCTCCCACCTGGCACCCTGACTGGGGCACTGGCCCTTTAAAGCCAATCAAAGGCTGGCTTTTGGGGGGAAGCATCCTAGATTTCTGCCATCTACTTACAAGCCTGGGCCAAGGAGGGGGGCCACCTCAGTCCCCGACAGGGCATTAGAAGGGCAGGTGGAGCTGGTGGCATTGATTGCAGTAACCTGATCCCGAGAGGGAGGCGGTCACAGCAGCAGCAGCGCAACGAGGAAGCTGCCTGCAGCTGAGGGCTGCACTGGGAAGAGCTGGGGCTGGGACCCGGTCGGCAGCTGCAGCCTCCTCTCCCGGCCTATCTATTTTTAATGAGCTCCCCTGGCTTCTGCAGCGGGCAGGACACTGAAAGACAGGCCCAGGCGGTGGAGGCCAGAGGCCCCAGCCCTGCCTTGAGCCCTGGCCCCCCAACCCTTCCGGGCATGAGAGGGCAGCCCTGGGGCCCCGCAGCCCCCCAGCCGGGCAGGGCTCTCCATGCAGCTGGTGCTGAAGATGGATTCGAGCCCAGACAATGACAGCTGGTTGGAGGATCAGTGGGAGCGCTGGTAGGGGCTGCCGGGGCTGGTGGGGGTGGGGACCGAGTTGGGGTGAGCTCCATCGAGCTCAGGGTCTCTGTTTGGTCTGATGGAGGTGAGCGGCAGGGAGTCTGGGCCTCCTAGGTTCACCTGGGGGCTAAGCTACTACCTCTCCTGGGTGACCTTGGACTAGTGGGTTTCCCTTGCTCTGTGCCTCAATTTCTTGGTCTTATCTGGGGAGAGGCTCATACGTTCTCCCCAACTTCCCAAATGTTCCACCCCCAGCAAGCCAGGCAGAGTACCCAGGACTAGGGGTGAGCAAGAGACAGACTGCCTCGCAGTGGCTGCTCCAGCCCTGCATTCTGCGGTGGGGACTCAGGGCTGGCCTGGGGAGAGGGTTATGGTGGAGCTGGTTAGTGTTCTGGTGCCCTGGTGCTCTGAGCTGTCTCTTGAGCTTACAACCACCTCTGGTCCCATCTGGGGCTTTTCCTGACCCTATCTGTGCAGCCTCCTGTTCAGGGGCCTTACGTTGGATAAGGAGAAGATTTTGTGGTTGAAGAGATGAGACCAAGTGCACAGTGTGAGGCTGTAGTTCTTCCTGGAACAGGCTGAAACTACCCACAGTGACACCAGATTTTCCTTTGCTTGTTCCCTAGGCTCAAGGGGCATGGGTCTTCCTGGAATGGGGCGTGGGGCACTCCTTTGAGGCTGCGGCCGGCACCTCAGGTCTCGCTACTGTAGGGATTGCACCAGGAGCTCCCCTACTCCAGGCTTGCTTAGAGGCTCTTCTCAACTCTGCATTCTCCATGGTGAACTTGGCACCTGCTTTGACCCTGGGAGGAGGCTCTGACCAGTTGGGCCTTCTAAGCACTGCCTGCTGGTTGGCAACAGAATGACAACTCCCAAGGAGGAGATGGAGTAACCTGGAGCCTCCTTGTCCACTGCGACCGTAGGAGGACTGCCTTTTGGCATGAGCCCCACGCTCTTTCCCTGCCTATTGGCTACCCACTGCATTGGTGCAGATGGACCCCAAATCCTGTCCTTTGGGGGCTGTGCTTGGCCTGCCAGAGGCTGCCTCCTGGAAGAGGTAACAGGAGATGTGAGCAGGCATTGCAGTGCCCCTGAGTTGTAACTTTGGCTTCCTGTCCCCACCAGGCTCACCCATGACATCAGCCTGGAGGAGTTTGAAGATGAAGACCTCTCAGAGATCACTGATGAGTGTGGCATCAGCTTGCAGTGCAAAGACACCCTGTCCTTACGGGTAAGGGTGGGCTCCCAAGAGGAGCTCCTGAATAGGGTGGCAGGATGGCTAGGGACGGGGGTAAGGGCATCCCCATATCTACAAAGGGGGTCTCAGGTCTATGCTGGCACCCTCATGAAATGATGTGCAAGAAACATAGGTATACTGCTTGGCGTGTCTCGGGTGTACAATGAGAATTTTATTTATATTATTATTATTACTGCTGCCAGGGACTAAAGCAGGAAGTAGCTCCTTCAACTGACGAGAGAAGCCAGGAGCTCTTGAGACCTAGGGCAGTAACAATTAGGGCCAGACTTAAGGGAGACTCAGGGCTACCCTAAATCCTTTTGGGAGCAGCCCTGACAGAGGGCCTGAGGCAGACAGGGTGGAGTCTGGTGGAATCTGCAGTGCTTTGGGGCAGAAAGAAACAGCCAAGGTACCCCTGGAATAACTCCCGTGGCTGCTGGCTGCTATTACACCAGACAGATGGCACCCCACCACCTCTCAGACCCTCCTTGGCCCCTGAGTCCTAAAGGCCCCCACTGAGGGGTTTACCCAGCTGCTGGTTGGGCCCCTTGGCTTTGTCATAGGGAAGATGGCTCTCTCCTGTCCCTAAAGATCTGAATGCTGCCAGGAGGTTTCTGGCACCTGGGGAGCTGGGGTCAGATAGGGATCCCCACTATGTCTTTTTAGAGCAGGAAGAAGGGGTGGCTAGCCAGGAAATGGAAGACAGAACACAGGGCTAGGTTTTAGAGCCCAGAGCTCCTCTCAGCCCCCAAGAGGGCAGGTAGCTAGATATGATGCCGGGAGAGTGGTTACCATAGGAGCATGTGGTGTGCCTTGGGGAGGGGGTGCCTCTCTCTGTGTTGACCTCCTGCTATCCCCAGAGACTCAGTAAGCTCTGCCAGGCAATAGGAAACCAAGGAGTGAGGATAACCCCCAGTCCCCAGTACCCCAACCTTCCACCCTCCGGCCAGGTGAGGAAGAGGCAGAGGCTTCTAGATTTGGGGAATGGTCTCAGGGCCCTGACTTAGCTTCTCAAAGGTTAGGCTGTTCTGGACTCTCACCCTGCCCTCTCCCCCAGCTGCACTAGCAGAGCCTTGGAGAGGGCGGCCCCCTATCTAGGCAGGGCCCCCAGGCACTACTAGGCCAGAGGTGTGCCCCTGAGGAGCCGCAGACCAGCTCCAGCGGGCTTCACACGCGTTCCAGTGAGTCCTCCGCTGTCTTGGAGGCTGGGAGGCAGTAGCGTTGTCTCCACTCAACTGATGAGGTGGTCTGAAGGGCCAGGGGATCTGTCCAAGGTGCCAGGGAGCTGGCGGCAGAACTGGAGCTAGGATGGGGCTTTGCACCCTCAAGGCAGGCTCGTGGAGGGCCGATCTCGGGCTGGAGGGGCCTAGGCCGGCGGGCTGTGGGTGGGGCTGCCACCACCTTGGTTCCGGGGCCCTGCTCGCCCCTTCCTCTCGGCGTCCTCTTCCCCGCCCTCTCAGGTCTCCGCCGTTCCTTGCCTGGCTGAGCCTCAGTTTAACCAGTTTTCCTCACCGCCCCTTCAAATACTATTTCTCCCGCCCCCATCCCTTGGGGGGCCTGGAACTCCTTGGCGACCACTGAGTCCCCATAGCAACAGCGGTGACTTCACTCTGGGCTCGGCTTACAACCCCGGTGAGGTCACCGGCCGTTGCCAAGGGAACGGGAGGGTGCAAGGAGTCGGAGTGGGGACAGTAGTGGGGGTGCAGGCCGTCAGAGGCATGGCTGGAGTGGGGAGACGGTGGCTTCGAGCTTCCTCGTTGGGGGCGGGCGGGAGCACCCCTGTCTCTGGCGGCCCCCGTTCCGCTCAGCGGCCTTCGTTCCCCCTTCGCGCGGGGGAATGGACTCGCCTGGGCGGGGGGCGGTGCAAGCGGCCTCGGCCCCGCCCAGGCCCCGCCCCCTGACGCCCCTCCGTGCGCCGCGCAGCCCCCGCGCGCCGGGCTGCTGTCTGCGGGCGGTGGCAGTGCGGGGAGCCGGCTGCAGGCCGAGATGCTGCAGATGGACCTGATCGACGCGGCAGGGGACACTCCCGGGGCCGAGGATGACGAGGAGGACGACGACGAGGAGCGCGCAGCCCGGAGGCCGGGAGCGGGGCCGCCCAAGGCCGAGTCCAGCCAGGAGCCAGCGTCCCGCAGCCAGGGCCAGGGCCTGGGCCCAGGCAGCGGAGACACGTACCGGCCCAAGCGGCCCACCACGCTCAACCTCTTTCCGCAGGTGCCGCGGTCTCAGGTGAGGCGCCGAAACGGAGGGGGCGGTGCCCTGGGCCGCTGGAGATGTGAGGGGGAGCGCGGAGGGACTGCAGCGGGAGGAGCACCCGCGGGTCCGGTGCCTGGGGACAGCGCCTGCATAGAGGCCGCAGTGGCTCCTTCCCGGGGGTGGGCTCTGAGGAGCAGGCAGATCCGTCCTTAGGAAGAGGGCTAAGTTCATGCTGGGCTTGGAACCTTGAGGAGGGATTGAAGGAGGGAAGGACTGGAGTTAGGAGAGGAGTAGGGAATTAAGAGAACAGAGCTTTGAGGGGTTGGGTTTGGAGCGTGGGACCTCAGGCTGTGACAAGGTTTCTTCTTTAGGGTATGGGGTTCCTGGTGAAAGTGGGCCAGGAGCAGGGCCTGGAGGAAAGGGCATCTGAAATGGTCAGCAATGGGGAGGCCATGGGAGATTGTGGCGAGGTGGGGACAGGGAACTCAGGAGCTGCAGCCAGTTTGAGATCTGGGCAGCTGGGAATTCCCAGAAGGCAGAGGAGAGGAATGGGGGATGGAGCTGTTTGGCTGAGTTGGGGGCCTAGGGCCCCTGGGAGGGTGGCCGGATGCCAAGGAGATTTGAATAGGGTTGGGGGAGCTGGCTGTGGCCTTTTGTCTTCCAGGACCATTGGGAGCAGTGCACGGAAGTTGCTCCTGGGAAGTGGGGTGGCTGGGGCTGCTGGAGCTGCAGGGAAAGTCTTGGTCCCTTTCCCAGGATCCTGTGAATGGCTTTTGGCAGCCCAGTTCAGTAACATCAGGGCTTTCGAGAGCGCTCCCAGGGGAGGGAGCCTCAGTGGAGTGGAGGAAGCCTTGTGTGGGCATTGTGGGGAGGGGTCCTGCGGCTGAGAATGTGAAATGGGCAGCCCAGGAGATCCAGGAAGGAGGGCTGCTGACAACTGCCTCTGTCACTCCTCAGTCACGTGCCACTGTGGCAGGGGGTGCAGGAAAACTCTGTTATGGATTTGTCACTGGGATGATTCATCCCGGTCCCCTAGGCCAGCTGCTGGGGAGACCCTTCCTTGTGCTTTTTCCAGGTCCCCACCCCTTCTAGGCCATAACTTCAAAAGCTCCAGAGCAGAGAATTACCTGTCTCTGACTTGTGCTGGATTGGAGCATTTGTCAAGTAACCCTCAGTGTCTGGGAGTGGGGGACTGACTGTGTCTCCAAAGAGCTCCCACTTCTCTTCTTCCCCACAGTCTCCCCCTCTTGCCACCACACACACTGGCCGTCGTCACCTCTGTTAAGGCTGATAAGAACATCTCCCTGAGGGTTGGCCAGCTACCCTGAGCAACGCGGAGGGCCATCCGGAGCCAGCAGGCCTGGCTGTGACTTGCCACCTCTCCTGCCTGCTCCAGAGGAGAGTTGGGAGTGAGGCCTTTGACAGTAGAGGCGGGGTGGGCATAGCAGACGCCCTAGGGATGGCCTGAGGGGGCAGGGCCGGGGCCTCCCTGTGCCGGGCAGTGCTGACCACTTCCATCACAAGAGCCTTTTGTTCCCCGCACAGGACACATTGAATAATAATTCTCTGGGCAAAAAACACAGTTGGCAGGATCGGGTGTCTCGATCATCCTCACCCCTGAAGACAGGTAAGTCAGGGCCCTCTTCCTTACCTGGACCTCAGCCTGCCCTGACTCAGTCCCCACTGCAGAGAACAAACCCCGCAGTCTCCAATGGGCAGAGAAGAGGCAAACTGCCCATCCCACATCCCTGCACAAGCCCATCGGGCACTAGATCAGCGGTGGCATGAGTAAGCTGACCGGCCCCAGAGTCTGCAAAGGGCCTGTTGCGCAGGGAGGCTTTGTCTTGGTTTCTGTGTCACCAAGCTGAGAGTGGCGGGCGCAGGTAGCCGGGAGTTGGGTGAGGGCCCCCTTCCTCATGACCTGCTTGCTCTCCAGGGGAGCAGACACCACCACATGAACACATCTGCCTGAGCGATGAGCTGCCCCCCCAGAGCAGCCCCGCTCCCACCACGGATCGAGGCACCTCCACCGACAGCCCTTGCCGCCGCAGCACAGCCACCCAGATGGCACCTCCGGGTGGTCCTCCTGCTGCTCCACCTGGGGGTCGGGGCCACTCGCATCGAGACCGAATCCACTACCAGGCCGATGTGCGACTAGAGGCCACTGAGGAGATCTACCTGACCCCAGTGCAGAGACCCCCAGACCCTGCAGAGCCCACCTCCGCCTTCCTGCCGCCCACTGAGAGCCGGATGTCGGTCAGCTCCGATCCAGACCCTGCCGCCTACCCCTCCACAGCAGGGCAGCCGCACCCCTCCATCAGTGAAGAGGAGGAGGGCTTCGACTGCCTGTCATCCCCAGAGCGGGCTGAGCCCCCAGGCGGAGGGTGGCGGGGGAGCCTGGGGGAGCCGCCGCCACCTCCACGGGCCTCTCTGAGCTCGGACACCAGCGCCCTGTCCTATGACTCGGTCAAGTACACGCTGGTGGTGGATGAGCACGCGCAGCTGGAGCTGGTGAGCCTGCGGCCGTGCTTCGGAGACTACAGCGATGAGAGTGACTCGGCCACCGTCTACGACAACTGTGCCTCCGCCTCCTCGCCCTATGAGTCGGCCATCGGAGAGGAATATGAGGAGGCCCCCCGGCCCCAGCCCCCTGCCTGCCTCTCCGAGGACTCCACGCCTGACGAACCCGACGTCCATTTCTCCAAGAAGTTCCTGAACGTCTTCATGAGTGGCCGCTCCCGCTCCTCCAGTGAGTCAGCAGGAGAAAGCAGTTGGGGGGTCTCTGGGGAGGGGGACAGAGCCAAAATGCAGAGTGTTCTGGGAGGTGGCCCCAGGCCCCATCTGGTTAGGACTGAGGCTTCTACCTGCTATACTGGATCAGAGCTGCGACCCCCCTCCTCCAGCCACACCCCCTCACCTGCAGGTGCTGAGTCCTTTGGGCTGTTCTCCTGCGTCATCAACGGGGAGGAGCAGGAGCAGACCCACCGGGCCATATTCAGGTGAGAGCCGTGGACTACGTAGGCCTGGCCAGGCCACAGTTTGGGCCACACAGCACCCTCCACTTGCCACCCCTATATGGCCTCAGCCTAACCCATGCCACGAGCGTGCACCGATCCACTCAGCCCTGGGGAGATAGTGTCTACTTTCTAGGGACTCAGAGTATGGTGACAAAGTAGATGGCTAGAGTGAGGGATCCCAGGACTGCGTACCTAGTCTGGCCGGGGTGCCCAGGAGGCTGCCTGCCCCTACCCCATCTGACCCTTCTCCAGACGAAAGCCTACGCTTCCCACAACCTCTCCATTTTAGTGGGGTCTCCCCGCACCCTCCCTTGGCCTGTGCTTTCCTTGATGGCAGATGCATATCTGCTTGACCGTTCTTTCCTCTGGGGTGATTACTGGGACAGGCACACAGGATGCTTTTGCAAATGTTTACTGAAATAATGCCGCCGCTGTGGCTCCCAGACCCCAGAGCAGGCCTGTCTGGAAAGGCCCTGCTGCCGAATTTCTCACATGTCCTTGCTGGGGACAGGTTTGTGCCTCGACACGAAGACGAACTTGAGCTAGAAGTGGACGACCCTCTGCTGGTGGAGCTCCAGGCCGAAGACTACTGGTACGAGGCCTACAACATGCGCACTGGTGCCCGGGGTGTCTTTCCCGCCTACTACGCCATCGAGGTCACCAAGGAGCCCGAGCACATGGCAGGTAGCGTTCCCTCCCTGGCCTGTGCTCCAGCCCCCACATCTGCCTGCCCCGACTCGCTGTGGGTGAACGTATGCCCCAGATCTCAGCCAGCCAGGCCAGGGGCTGAGTGGAGGTGATTTCAGGTCCTTTTCACGATCGAGCAGTGAGGCCTGGCCAAGCTGGGCAGCTGGGGATTATGGCAGCCTCTGTGGCTCTGCTGTTCCCCGTGCCTCACCCACCCTCCTGGGCTTGGCTGTTCAGCCCCCTCCTGCTGGTTCTGCTCCTCCTCACTTCATGCTTGCTTTCCAGCCCTGGCCAAAAACAGCGACTGGGTGGACCAGTTCCGGGTGAAATTCCTGGGTTCGGTCCAGGTTCCCTATCACAAGGGCAATGACGTCCTCTGTGCCGCTATGCAAAAGGTACCTCAGCCCTCTCCCTTCCCTTGGATGGGTCCCTGGGGCAGAAGGACACAGGTGTCTAGGGGCAGTAAAGGCCTAAGGCCTCAGGCCCTGGCACAAGAGGGATCAGCAGAGGAACAGACAGCAGCTGATGTGGCTCCATTCGTCACCTACAGATTGCCACCACCCGCCGGCTCACCGTGCACTTTAACCCGCCCTCCAGCTGCGTCCTGGAGATCAGCGTGCGGGGCGTGAAGATAGGTGTCAAGGCCGATGACTCCCAGGAGGCCAAGGTGACTTCTCCCAACCCAGCCCCTTCCTTCCATGGCCCCCAGCTCTCCCCCAAGACTTGCCATGAAGCGGCCATCTCCTCTTACCCCCACCGCAGGCCGGGTGACCGCCGTCTTGCTTCTTTTCTCCCTCCTGTAGGGGAATAAATGTAGCCACTTTTTCCAGTTAAAAAACATCTCTTTCTGCGGATATCATCCAAAGAACAACAAGTAAGTGGGGTTAGGACAGCAGTGGAGGCTGCACGGGCAGTCTGCAGCCATCGGGTGGCTGTGGGCCAGCCCCACCCCACATCCCAGCACAGACCTGTCCCCACAGGTACTTTGGGTTCATCACCAAGCACCCTGCCGACCACCGGTTTGCCTGCCACGTCTTTGTGTCTGAGGATTCCACCAAAGCCCTGGCAGAGTCCGTGGGGTACGTGTGTGTCCTGCCGAGCACACAGCCCGACGGAGCATGCCCAATCTCAGGCCCTGGGGCTGCTTCCTCGGTTTACCCCGTAGCTCTGGAGAACCATCGCCAGCTCCCAGTGCAGTGGCCTGGAGGGAGGGTGGCAGGGCAGGTCTGAGGAGCAGCTTCTAAGCTTGGTAGCTTCTGGGTCATTTCTTCAACTGGCATCTTACTGGGAAATGCAATGGCAATTCCGTAGAGAACGGAGCCAAGTGGCCCTGGCTAGAGGAGCCAGAGCTGCACTTGGGCCCCCAGGCTCCAATGGGAAAACCCTGGGTGGGGATCCTGTTCCTCCCTGGCCAGTGGCGGTCTGAGCCACCTGTGTGTCCCTGGCTTCTAGGAGAGCATTCCAGCAGTTCTACAAGCAGTTTGTGGAGTACACGTGCCCCACAGAAGATATCTACCTGGAGTAGCTGCACAGCCCTGCCCTCTGCGTCTCCCGGCCCTCAGGCCAGTGCCAGGACAGCTGGCTGCTGACAGGATGTGGCACTGCTTGAGGAGGGGCACCTGCCACCACCAGGGGACGAGGATGTGGGGACCGCTGGCCCAGGGTGGGGGAGGGGCGGGGGCGATGGGGAGAGGCAAATGCAGTTTATTGTAATATATGGGATTAGATTCATCTATGGAGGGCAGAGTGGGCTGTCCGGGGATCGGGGGGGCAGGGCTGGAGGACAGACCTCTGGCAGAGAAGGATGTCCGTTCCAGGAGCACACAGCCCTGCCCCATCCTGGGCCTTACCTCCCCTGCCAGGGCTCAGGCGCTCTGGCTCCTGCCTGGATGAAGCCCGTGCCCCAACCCCCACCGAAGGGTCCTGAGCTCAGGCTGAGTCCGGCCGCCTCCCAAGGACTTTCCAGTGAGGAAATGGCAACACGTGGAGGTGAAGTCCTGTTCTCAGCTCCGTCATCTGCGGGGCCTCTGGGTGGCTCCTGCCACTGACCTCACCGGCATGCTGGCCTGTGGCAGGCCTAGGAACTCAGTGGGGAGGGGGAGCTGCTGCAAGGCCCTGTCCCAGCAGGAGAGGGAGGCTTCCTGACTTGACCCAGGCCAGCCCCATCTTGGTCCTGTCACCCTGGCCCCAACTATTAAAGTGCCATTTCCTGTCTGGACTGCAGTGGCTATATCTGCGAGGACCCCTCCCATGCCCATCTCGCACCCAGCCCAGGAAAGCCAAGCCTTTGCCACGCAGAATAGCTTTATGAGGGCCTGGGGTCACAGGTGGGCGTCATAGTAATATTCAGCCATGTCAGGCCCATCCCGCTTGCGCTGCTGGGCCCGGGACAGGAGGGGTCGAGGCCCTCTCGGCCATGGGTGCTTGGGGCGGACGCCATAGTCTAAAGAGAGAAAAGAGGGCAAGGGTGGTCGCCGGCCCTGATGGGACTGAAGTCACCCTTGAACAGATGTGGTTTGGGATGACAAGCCCCTGAAGGCTGGGCCTGGGCACTCTTAGGGGGTCTCCACTGTCAGGGAGGGGCAGAGGAAGGGGATGAGAGAGATACTACCATCCACCAGGCCGGAAAATGGTTGCGAGAGTTCCAGGGGGGCAGAGAACGCCTCGGGAGCAGACTGCTGAGACCTGTGGGAGATGTTGGGGTGCTCGGCCCTGGCCCTGGAGGCCACTGGCACCTCCTTGTGAATGGGGAGTTGGCCCGGTGTGGGGGCACTTGGCAAGCCCTCCCACATCCAGGGTAATAGGGCCAGCCCCACTCCAGGGAGGGGAGGGCAGCACCTGTGCTGCCCAGCCCCCGGTGCCCCGCCCTTCTGCCCCAAGGGGCACCTCAGAGGATGGGAGCGAAGCAGTGCCGCCGCCAGGAGGAGGTGGAGGAGGAAGAGGCTGAGCCCAGCCCGGGGGTGCAAAGCCCCCACCATGGCGAGAACCATCTTCTACACAGGTCCTGGCTCCTGTTGTCCCTCTTCTGGCAGGACGGAACCTGCTGCCAGCTCCCAGGGCCACCTCACAAAGGGCCTTCATTCCAGGCCTGTGTCAGCACCGGCTCCGGGGCAGACCTGGGGACGTCCGCCCTGAGGCTTTTGTTCTTATTCATGCCGTTGGCTAATAGGTGCTAAACCGGATCTTGTTCTGATGTTGCTGTCCAGGGAATAAGGGCACACCCTGTGGAGTCAGATCTCAGCTCAGGTCCTGACCTTGCCTCTTGCTAGCCGCACGAGTCACTTCATCTGTGTGTGCCTAAACTCACTCATCTGGAAAGTAAAGTCCATAACACACCCGACCATCTGGCATACGGTAGGCCCTCCAAAGAGGGCAGGGGATCCTCACCACCCAGAGCCCCAGCCATTCCCACAGCCTCCCCACCCCACCCTACCCCTGTTGGCATCGCAGGAGCCCAGGGCAGGTCCTGGCAGCTGAGAAGCCCAGAGTGGGTCTATCAACCCTGCCCAGCTCAGGGTCTCCGTGTCCTGCTGTCTGTCCCTGCAGGGAGGGCCTCTCCCTCTCCACTCCCTGCAGCTTAAAGCAGCCTCAGGCAGGTTGGAGGGCTTCCAGGCATGGTGGCAGAGGTCTGGAGCTGCCCCTCGGGTGCAGGCTTCGGAAAGGCAGGGAGGGCTTGGTTCACTGGACTCTGCAGCCTGGACAGTGCCGAGTGACCAAGTGCAGCTCGACCCTGCGCTGGACACCCTCTCCTCGCAGGCCTGGGCTCAGCTGCAGGCACCACTGGAAGGCCTCTGGCTGGCTCCTGGTTCTCCGCTCAGCAGCCAGGCCCAGCCCACTTACACATGCAGTGCAAACCTCATTCACCAGAACCACCAAAAGCCTTCAAAACAAAACCCCTGGCCCCAGCCAGATCTGTTGTATCAGAACCCAGAGCTCTGAAGCTTTGCTAACCCAGTTGCCTGAGATGGCCAACTGCTGACGGGCCCAGCCACTCTCCTGTGACCGCTGAGGGATCTGGGGGGAAGCCCTTGTTTCCAACCCTGGCTCCTCCAGTGGCCTCATTCACGCTCCTGGTCCTAACTACCCTAGAGGCTGACAAGTTCTAGGGGTTCCTCAGCCCCGTCACCCTGTTACACCTGACTCAGTTCCCAGTGGTCAGTCACGTCCCTTTGTAAGTCCTGGAGACAACATGTCCCCCACAAGCCTGCCTCAGCATCCTGTGTCCACCAAGGCTTGCCCTGCCAGGAACCTGGAATTCTGTCTGCTCTGCCTGACCCCAAAGCCCCTTGTCCTTCCCGCTCTTCGACTCCTAGACACCACCCTCTTCCTCCACGCCAGTCCCCAAGACTAGCTGAGGTTACCCGTAATCTGTGCGGCCACTGCCATTGCCCCTCCCACTGCTACAGACCCCTACCTCTAATGTCACCGCCCCATCCTTCCACCTCTGCCCACCAAAGCATCCTCCGCAAGGCTGCTGGAGTATTTACAAACACAGGCCCCTCCCCACCTGCCAGACGAGGTCCGAGTTTCTCCACTGGGTATGTGATGCCATGTTCAGTGTGGCCCTGACCTTCCCCTCCAGCCTCCAGCCCCACCTCCCATGGCTCCACACAGCTGTAACCCTGGGCAGGCTGCCTATGGAAAAACCAAACAGTTCTACCGGTTTCAAGCCGAGTCAAGGCTTCGCTGGTGAAGCCTGATGAAACCCCTCACCTCTGGCAGGCAGTCAGCACTACCGGGCCACGCCCAAGCCACGCCCCATTCTGGGGACACCCCCTCCTACCACGCCCCCAGTGTGGCACCTGCATCCACAAGCCTGTCTCCCCTGTGAGTGAGTGGGAGGTGGCCGTCGGGGAACTGTGCTTCACTGCAGGTTTCTGACAGGCACATGGTGCAAGCCTGCTACGGGGCATGCACCCAGAAACGTCTGATACACTGAGCTGAAGTCCGGGGTAGCCAGGACAGCCCCTTCCCCTGCGTGTGGGCGAGGAACTGTGGGGTGCTCCTCAGAGGCCCCAGAGGAAAGCAGTATCTGGGAGTGTCTGAGGCATGGAGGACCTGGGTGCAGATGGAGCCCTCTCTATGGGTTTGGAACTCTGGCAGGAGTGGCTGGCTCTTCACAGGGCCAGTGGCTGAAAACAGGTTAAGGTCAGGGAGAGAAAGGCTAGCCCTCGGCCCACTCTGTCCAGGCCCTCCCACCATAGCAGCCTGCGCGGCTCCAGGTGGACCGGGGCTCTGAAGCCGGCAGGGTGAGTGGGGAACCGCAGCTCATGACCGGTGAACTGGCCTGGCTTTCTCCCTGAGCCTGTCCGGCTCCCACTCCCTCCCTAGTGTCGGCTGGTGCTGGACATTCTCCTCCCACGGGAGAAAAGCCTTTGACTCTCAACCGAGGATGAGGGCTTAAGGTGCTACTTTGTGTGGGAGCCGGGCTCACTGTTCACCAGGCTCTGTCGCAGGGAGGCTGGCAATGCCATGGCCTGGGGTGCCAGAGCCCTGCAGAGAAGGGGCATACGGGGGCCCTGGCCAGAAGACACGCTGGGCAGCGGTCAGCCCTTGCCCAGGTTCAGCCTTCCTGTCCCACCACGGTCAGCGAGAGCGCAGCCACGTTCACTCCTTTGGCTGCCAGAGCCAGCGGCTTCCCGTGCGCCATGAAGTGAAGTCACCGCTTTCTGTGGGAGAGGAGCCTGGATCCCACTCCTAGTGGAAGCTTCTTGGCCCAGCAGTGACAAGGTGTGGGCTGCAGTGGTGTCGTCACAGGAGGGCGCAGTCAAGGGGGTCTTGGGAGGAGTGTCGGTGGCAACCAAGGCTGTGTGCCAGGCCTGGCCAGTGGGCACGGAGAGGCCGCACGCACGCTGGGACGCTGCCAGAGTCAGTTTTATTAGGGAAGGGGGGGCCCCTGCCTCGCTCCTCCCTACACCCTGCTTCCGGGAGGTCTGTCAGCCCCAATTGTAGAAGTAGATTTTCTGCCAGGTGGGCAAGTAATCCATGAGCGGCCCTGCAGTGAGAGAGGGACACATCAGAGCGGGCCAGACTCCAATCTGCGCTGTGGCACCACATACAGCACCTCACACCTGCAGCCCAGGAGCCCCACTGGCCCCCCTGCCCCACCCCTAGGGAGGCAGCATCACAGGGGACTCTGGCCCCATTTATAGACGAGGACACTCAGGCCTAAAGAAGCTCATCCAGGGGAGGCACTGAGGGACCGGTCTGAGTCATGTCCAAGTCACGCGACTCAAGCCCAGTGGCCTGCTGAGAGGGGATCTCAGCAGCCTGGTGGGCCCTTTCTCTGCCATTGAAACCCCCCAGGTGAGATGGACCCTTATTGCTCCAGGAAACTTGTGACCAGAAAAAAGCTGGTAGCCGATGTGGTCTAACAGTCCCCCAACCACGGGACACCCTCCTTCCAGCCACCCTGGCTCCGCTGGTCACCCTGGCCTATGCCCAGGGGCAGTCCCACCCAGTCCTGACTTCCCGACCTCCTCTCCTGACTGTGCCAAGAATCGAACTGCAAGGAGAGAGAAGTCAGGGAGACGCGGCACGCATGTGACTCCCAACGCGACAGTCATCACGTCCCGGCCCCTGCTTACTTGTGACCAGGCCAAGGCCAGGGACGTGGTCGGCCAGCAGCTGGAGCAGGAAGAGAATCCTGGCCCTGGGGGAGGCAATAAATGGGGAGCATGCTGAGTAGGGGGATCCCTGCAAATCAGGAGGCCCAGAGGCCTTTGCTGACGACCATGCTGAACGCAGTGCATTCCAGAAGACAAGGGTGACTTTCTCGGGAGCCAGGGCAGAGCCCAGTACACAAGACGAGACCTCTGGGGCTGGCTCTGCCTCCACCCTCCACCAGCTCAGCTTTGGGGTGGCACTAACCCACAACACCTCCTCCCATTCCTCTTTCCCTCTTTTCCCTTCCACTGACATCCAACACCAAAGGCCTCTAGAGGGTCACATGTGGAGCAGTGCCCAGCCGGTACAGTGGAAGGTCGACAGAGGACAACCTCACCCTGCCCCCAGGAAGCCCCCAGTCTGGCAGAAGCGCTGGCCTGCAGAGAAACCTCACAAACCACCAATGAGAGTAGTCAGGGCCCCAGGAGGGAACACAGTGCTGAGGAGAGCACATTTTGGTTCAGGGGAAGAGGCAAGGCCCAAGGCCTTGATTTTGAATAGCTGAGGGTTTTCCACAGGGAAACTCGGGTGAGATGAGGAGGCTGATAACAACGCATAGCACTACGTGCTTACTACGCCCCACGCACTGCCGGACTGGATGCATTAGTCATTGAATCCCTGCAAAGTGGGAACTGTCACCATCCCCCTCTTACAGGTGAGGAAACGAGGCACAGGGGTATCAAATAACTTGCCCAAGGCCACACATCTGGAAGGCGGCCTGGCTCCTTGTGCAGCCTGGCTCTTTATGCTTCTGTCTGGGCAGTAAGAGGAAGGCTGGCTGGGTGTGGTAGCTCACGCCTGTAATCCCAGCACTTTAGGAGACCAAGCCAGGCCTTTGTTTCCCCAAATGACGGGGGCAGGGTCCAGAGAGGTACCAGGGCAGAGTCCAGATGGAGCAACCTTCCACTTTTCTCTTTTTTTTTTTTTTTTTGAGATGGAGTCTTGCTCTGTCACCCAGGCTAGAGTGCAATGGCGTGATCTTGGCTCACTGCAACCTCCGCCTCCTGGGTTCAAGTGATTCTCCTGCCCCAGCCTCCCAAGTAGCTGGGACTACAGACACCCGCCACCAGAGCCAGCTAATTTTTGTAATTTTAGTAGAGACAGGGTTTCACCATATTGTCCAGGCTGGTCTCAAACTCCTGACCTTGTGATCTGCCTGTCTCGGCCTCCCAAAGTGCTGGGATTATAGGCGTGAGCCACCACGCCCGGCCTCTCTTTTTTCTTTTAAAAAAAGATGGTGTCTCGCTCTGTCACCCAGACTGAAGTGCAGTGGCGTGATCTCAGCTCACTGCAACCTCTGCCTCCTTGGTTCAAGCAATTCTTCTGCCTCAGCCTCCTGAGTAGCTGGGACTACAGGCACCTGCCACCACGCTAATTTTTGTATTTTCAGTAGAGACTGAGTCTCACTATGTTGTCCAGGCTGGTCTCACACTCCTTGCCTCAAGCAATCCTCCCACATCAGCCTCCCAAAGTGCTGGGATTACAGGTGTGAGGCATCGCGCCTGGCTAAACTACGCCAGTTTTTGTTTTGTTTTGTTGAGACAGGGACTTACTCTGTCACCCAGGCACTCTGTCACACTCTGTGTGACGGAGTGATCATAACTCACTGCAGCCTCAACCTCCTGGACTGATCCTCATGCCTCAGCCTCCTGAGTAGCTGGAACTACTGGTGCACATCACCATGTCTTGCTAATTTATTACTTATTTTTATTTTTATTTTTTTGTAGAGATGGGCTGCCCAGGCTGGCCTCAAACTCCTGGCCTCAAGCAAACCTCCTGCCTTGGCCTCCCAAAGTGCTAGGATTATAGGTGTGAGCCACTGCTGCCCAGCCTATGCCAGCTTTCAAGCAGTTACTAGGTCCTAGACAAAGGGGGTCCCAGGAGCCTTGTCTGTCTCACAGTCCCAGCCGCTGCACAGGGTTCCATCAGACTGCAGTCTAACCTCACACAGACACAGTGGCAGGCCCGTAGAAAGAACTGGTCCCAAGCTGCCCCTTGCTCAACCCAGCAGGCCCCTCTGAGGCTGGGAGCTCTGGACCCTCACAGGCGACTGGAGGCTGAGCCAGGCAGGGAAGACCAGGGGAGACCACGTGGCTGGGATCTAGCTCTACCACTGGCTAACTGGGTAGCTTCGTTTAAGTTGCCCAACCTCCTTGAACCTCCAGTGCCTCCTCTGAGAAGTGAGGATAAGCCAAACTATTTGGCAGGAAGAAGAGGAAATGAACTAGAGGCCATGGGGCACCCACGCCAGCCGTCGTCCCTGTGGGCCGCCCTGCAATGCCCTCACCGGTCCTCAGTGCCTCTCCTGCCAACCGTGTTTAAGCTCATGCTCGTGTGGCCTGATGGCCCGGAGAGCTGGGCTGGCATCTGGTGACTGCCACCCAGACAGCACACAGTAGGTACTCAGTGAACCCTGGACAAGGCACTGGGGAGGGAAGGTGCCAACAGGGACCGGAGCACCAGTGCCCACTTGCCGGCCCTCTCCCTGGCTGAGGGTGGGCCTGGCCATTCTGGGAGGGGCTGGGTGCTTACTCAGAGAAGCGGTCATAGAACGGAGAGCGGAGCAGGTAGTACAGCAGCAGGATGGTCCGGCGCCGCAGCTCCCGCCGCTCCCTCCGGGTCAGGCCCTTCCTGTCACTCAGGAGGCTCAGGCTGGGGGGCAGGGAGGACACGGTCAGGGCCAGGGGCATGATCTGGGCCCACAGAAGGGGAGGAGCCACAGGCTGGGTATGCAGAGGGGCAGCAACAGGAGGGGCAAGGGCTGCTGCTGCCCCGCCTAGGTGACGCCAGGATTGTAGCAGAAAGCCCAGTGGAGAGTGGAGCCCCAGGCAGGCCCAGGCTCACCTGGTCACGTCCACAACACCAGCCAAGAGCCAAGGTTTCCATGACCTCTGACCCCATAGGCCCAGGCTGAGCACTGACGGCCAAGGCGTCAAGGATGTCTCCGGCACAGGGGCCCGGCTCGGCGCACTCCCCACCCAATCCCCAGCCCGCAGTGCCAGCCCTATCCTGCCCCGCGCTAAGGATACAGTGCAACAGCGGCCGGGCAATGTACAAGGACTCTGCGATGGTCTCCTGCAGCCCCAGGGGGGTGGGGGTCACACTCAGCTCCTCAGGGTGCTGCTGCTGCCATCCCTCCCGCTGCTGGGGGGCTCCCCAGTGCCTGGAGTGCAGGGACGGTGCTAGAACACAAGGGACGCAGATGAGCGAGCCAGGCCCAGGCTGGAGTAGGGAAAGGTGGCCGCTGACCGAAGCCAGTCCCACAGGCCCAGACAGACACAGCACCTAGGTGCCCAGGCCAGCCACATCCTCCACTTACTGTTCTGGAGGGTTCGTACCACCCGGTTTGACCGCTTCCCGATGTAGGAGTGCTCATGGCTGCCAGGGCTGTGGTCACCATCTAGCAGGGATAGACAGAAGGCCATACCGTCAGAGGGACATGCTTCCAGTGGACCCTGCAAGGAACACGCATGCAGTGAATGCTCAGGAGCTAAGGGGAGAATGGATCCCCTTGTATTGTGGCAGCAGCTGAGTGAAGGGAACTACACCCGGGCGGTAGCTCAGCACGAGGTCCGTCCACAGAGGGAAGCAGCCTGTGGCCCACCCTGGCCTGAGGAATGCTCAGCATAGCTATGGCTAGAGCCAGCCTCCCGGAACCCATGGACAGGCAAGGTAGGGAGGGCCCAGTCTGACCACATCTATGGGGAACACGACACCAGAGGGGCCGTCTTCTCTCAATCCTTTGCTTTCAAAACAATCATGATGAGAAGCAATGAACCACCCCTACTCAGTGTTCAGAGAGTGAGGCCCAGAGGCTGACGGGAGGGCCCCAAGCCCTGAAGGGACAGGTGTACCAGATGCCCTACCTCTAGAGGCTGTGGCTCTGGATACAGAACCAGGCCCAGAGGCGAGGTTGGCAGGATCTCATCTGTTCCCTCTTCCTGCAGACTACAAAAATGAACGACTCTGACCATCACAAGTCCTGAGTTTGTATTCTGATTTTGTCCCTAGCCACAGCTTTGTTCTGTCTGTTGAATACAGGCAATGAGAACACAGAGTTGATGGGGACAGGTGTGCTCCATAAACAGATACTACTGTATTCATGCTGATCGGATCTAAATCCTCACGCTAGTCCTATGGCCCATTCTGCTCCAGGGCTTGGAGAAGTAGCTCACCTGGGGGCTGTGCCTGGGTTTCTCTGTCCAGTGGAACGATGGGGGGTGAGGTCAGGAGGCCAGCCTTGAACCAAAGCAGCAGAAGCATCCGCAGTAC
Organism: Cebus imitator; assembly: GCF_001604975.1. Taxonomy (NCBI): domain Eukaryota; kingdom Metazoa; phylum Chordata; class Mammalia; order Primates; family Cebidae; genus Cebus; species Cebus imitator. The sequence goes on along the minus strand of NW_016107373.1, from coordinate 1,874,362 downwards.
AGCCCTGGGTCGGGGAGGATGTCAGGGCTGTGGGGAGGCAGCTACCGGCAGGTCAGGGTTGCTCTGCTGAGCACCATCTGCGTGGCTGGCCTGCGTCACCCCCACCCAGGTCACCCAGGTCATCCCTGCCACAGTCCCGACCTACTTGGCCAGCTGGATGAGGGCGATAACAAGCCAACGGCCCACTTCGCCCCACACCTTGGCAGCTCCCATCTCCATGAACACCTCCACGCACTCCAGCACGCTCAGCCATGTCAGCAGCTTCTGCTGGGACAGCGACTGCAAGAACCCCAGGCCAAGAAGTCAGGGGTTTCCCCCTAGTCCCAGGCCCTTCTCTAGTAGGGAGCTCCTCTGACAAGAGATGCGGATCTTCCCCTTTCCAAGCCTAAGGGTGTAGGCGTGAGTTCAAACACCAACTCCATTAACAGCATTAACAGGCTGGGGGATCTCAAACAGCTGACTGCCTCTCTGAAGCTCAGTCTCTTCACCTGAGGTGGGAATACTAACACTTTACAGCTCACCTAATGAGATGGTTTGAGGCTCAGACGGGCATAGGCGTGTCTCATGCTCCAGGAGACATGTGCTGCACACTAGTTGCTACTATTTCATTCCTGAGTCTCCGTGCTTCCCACCCTGTTCCTGGTAGAATTCTCACCACAGGCAACTTTTTCCGAAGCTCCTTCCGTAGGATCCCGTCATTGAGCAGCACAAGCAGGTTAGAGGCGGAGTACACTGAGGGGTAGAATGTGGCCTTGAGAGGCTGGCTCTGCAGCCTCCACACCTCTCACTTTCTCCCAAGAGCTACAGGGATCACCTGTCACCTGCTCTGCTCAGACACCCACAGACAATGTGGAAACCAACCTGTCTCTCCACCTACTTCTCAGCACTCTACTCTCCCCAACATGATCTCACAAGGGTGGTTGGACCAAGACAGGATGGGTCAATCTCAGTGACAAGCCAGCTGTTGCCCAGCTGAACAGTACTGGCCACCCAGCTGCTCACAACTACTCATCGTTCTCTGAACAGCCACAGATACCCAATCCCACTTCCTGGCCTTTTCTCTTTCAGCGGCCTGTCCCTGAGGGTCTATTCCACCACTACTTTTCTTTTTTTTGAGTTGGAGTTTCACTCTTGTTGCCCAGGCTGGAGTGCAATGGCACAATCTTGGCTCACTGCAACCTCCGCCTCCTGGGTTCAACCGATTCTCCTGCCTCAGCCTCTCGAGTAGCTGGTACTACAGGCACCTGCCACCATGCCTGGCTAATTTTTGTATTTTTAGTAGAAATGGGGTTTCACCATGTTGGTCAGGCAGGTCTCGAACTGTTGAACTCAGGTGATCCACCCGCCTTGGCCTCCCAAAGTGCTGGGATTACAGGCATGAACCACTGAAACTGGCCTCACCTCTGCTTTTCAAAACCCAGCTCATTCTTTCAGGACTGTAACAGCAGTCACTAGGGTAGTTACAATCTTGAGGTAGTTACAATCTGAGAGGTAGTTACAACACTCTTGAGGTGGTTACAATCTGAGAATCCTGGAATCTGGGAGATCTAGACTTGAATCTTGGTTCTGGGATCATCAGTGATTGTTCTCTAATCTCACTGAACTTCTATTCCCTTAAATGGACAGTAAGCACTTAATATGACTGTAGAGAGGACTAACCAGCAAAGGTGGGAAAGGCACTGAGCCCAGCGCTTAGCCAGTAGTGAATACTCAGATAAGGTCCCCAGACGTTTCTCGACTTAGGGACATGGAGGGCCCAGGACAGTGGACAACAGACCTTTGTACGATTCAGTCACAGCACAAGGTGTCTAACGGGCAGCCCAGGACCTCGAGCTGGGGTGTTCATTGGGCCCAGGCAGCCGATCCCCCATTCCCCACCCCCAGAGCCCTGCTCACCCAGCTCTGACAGCTCGTGCGAATCGGCGAATCGACCTGGAGAGGGTACAGGAGGAGGTGTGAGTGAGCATTTGCCTCACCTTTCGTCTTCAGCTCCCGGACGTCCCCTCCCTACGCCTCTCAAGCACAGCGATCACTAGCCTGACTCCGCAGGGAAGGGGGCCACTGGGGTCATAAGTCAGGGCCCAGGAGGAACGGATCAAAGGTCAGGGTGGCACCTGCCAGCAGGTAACTGAGGCCCCGCACTGCCGTCTCCAGCTGGGCCGTGGCGGCCGGGTGACGAGTCACGTACTCCTGGTACCGGAGGCCCAGGAGCCGCAGCTTCTCCATCCTGCCCTCGGCACCGACAGACCCACGGAAGGACTGCACGACTGGCTGCGGCGCCCTGCTTCCTGCGCCCTCCTTCCTTCTTCCGGTCTTAGGCCCGCCTCTCGGCTGCTTGACTTCCGCGGGCCAGAAGGCTGGTGACTTGAAGAGCCAGTGAACTACCCTTCACCCCATCTCTTGAACCACTTCCCACTCGGTTAGCGCTTAACAACTGAGGGCCCAAACCCGCCCCCCTACTCCCTCAAGTCATTGGTTAGCACGCTCTCCGCCCCTGATCCGCCGAGCGCCGTCGGGACGCAGCTCTTCCGTTGACCGGGTTGGCGGCCCTTGCGCCTGCGCAGTTAACGCTCTAGGAGAGCTGGGCGGCAGTCAGAGCAGTTCATTCTAGAATAGGGAGCTAGAGCCCCGAGTCTTTCCAATGGAACGCAGAGAGACTCGAACGGCAGGGCCGGATTTTAAAGGACTGGGAGATTGCGGGTTCTTGAAAAAAGGGTCTCGATCAGATTTGGGGAGGTGCGGGGCGTCTAAATACAGTCGGAGTGTGTCTCAGCAGGCGCGCGTTCGGTCAGTATCACCATCTCCGTTCCCCCAACAAAGGTAGTGCTGGAGAAATTGAGGCAGTAAGGAGTCCAGCTCTCCAGTGCCGTCTCGAACCCTCTAGACAGCACAGTTCCGGCTTCGGCCTTAGCTCCCTTAGGGACTGTGCTCCCCAAGGGCTCACGCCTACACTCCCACCTACGCGAAGAAAGCCCTGGCCCGGGCTTCTCTCGACTCCTTGGGCGGGAGTGTCCTTTCTCTGGGTCTCGGATTTCCTTATCTGTAAAATGGTTTGAGGGCAGACTTGATCCTTGAACTCAGAATCGATCTCAGATAGCTTTCCGGCCCTCGGACGCACCTCGCAGTCCTCAGCTTTGCCCCAGGGAAGGGGGCGACCCCTGGGGAAAACCCTTCCTAAATGGAGCCGCCTCCCTTGAAAGGGTGGCACCGGGAGAGCTGCAGCGAGTGGTGGAGGGTACGGGCCGGGGAAGCAGCCGCTGACTGGCTGTGGGAAAAGGGGCGTGGCGTGGGTGGAGCCGTGGGCCAGTGCTGGGGGCGGGGTGGGGGGGGGCGCCGGGCGGGGAAGCGGCCTAGCGGATTTATGGTATCCTGAGAATAGTAATACATTATTTTATCTAATCCTCTCCACCAGATATTTCCAGATGAAGAAAGCATCCGATTAAGAACCCCCAGCTAGGCCGGGCGCGGTGGCTCAAGCCTGTAATCCCAGCACTTTGGGAGGCCGAGGCGGGTGGATCACGAGGTCAAGAGATCGAGACCATCCTGGTCAACGTGGTGAAACCCCGTCTCTACTAAAAATACAAAACATTAGCTGGGCATGGTGGCGCGTGCCTGTAATCCCAGCTACTCAGGAGGTTGAGGCAGGAGAATTGCCTGAACCCAGGAGGCGGAGGTTACGGTGAGCCGAGATCGCGCCATTGCACTCCAGCCTGGGTAACAAGAGTGAAACTCCGTCTCAAAAAAAAAAAAAACCCCAGCTAGGCCGGGCGCAGTGGCTCACGCCTGTAGTCCAAGCACTTTGGAGTCCAAGGCGGGCGGATCACCTGAGGTTGGGAATTCAAGACCAGCCTGACCAACATGGTGAAACCCCGTCTTAAAAAAAGAAAAAAAAAAAAAATTAAAAAAAAAGAACGCCCAGCTAAAATTTGAGTGCTGATCTTTTCTGACCTCAGAGACTAGGCAGTTTCTTGTTATTTATTTATTCATTTTTTTAACTTTTATTTTTAGAGAACAGGTCTAAGCATCACAGCTTACCAGGAAACCACAACCTTCCTTCCACTCCCTCACCCCACCCTACACTACAGCTTAGTTTTCTTCTCTATCAGGTGGGAGACTAGAGCTGCCCGCTCACATCAAAGAATGAAGACCCAGGGAAAGGTGACCAGGGGCCTGAGGAGAGGCAGAGGTGTTGAAGAACAGAGGAGGGGGTCATGGGCATCATCGACATCATTTCTGGCCACCTCTGGGTGCCAGGCTCGCTTGCCCTCCTCCCAGGAACCCCGTCAGGTTGCTAAGAACTGTTCACAGATGGGAAATTAGAGGCCCAGTAAGGAGGGGGAAAGGATTTGTCCCACATGGCACAACAAGGCACTGGCCAAACGGGCCACCGTGCAGGTCTCTGGTGGCAGTGCCCTCTCTCCTATGGCCCACAGCCCACAAGAGCTGTGACATGTTGAGGCTCCTTGGTCATGAGGCAAGTTAGCAACTTGGATTAGGACCTGGGCTCAGGGTCCTTGAGGTGAGGCTCCTTCTCCCTTCCTCTGCTCCACTGTCTTGTTTGTTTTTCTTTATTATTATTTTTAATTTAATTTTATTTTTTTTATAAAGACGGGGTTTCACCATGTTGGTCAGGCTGGTCTTGAACTCCCGACCTCAGATGATCTGCCCGCCTTGGCCTCCAAAGTGCTTGGATTACAAGCGTGAGCCACCACGCCTGGCCTTTTTTTTTTTTTCTTATTTATTTATTTATTTATTCATTTTGTTTGTTTCTGAGATGGAGACGCACTGTGTCACCCACGCTGGAGTGCAGTGGTGCAATCTCAGCTCACTGCAACCTCTGCCTCCTGGGTTCAAGCAATTCTCCTGCCTCAGCCTCCTGAGTAGCTGGGATTACAGGTAAACACTACCATGCCCGACTAATTCCTGTATTTTTAGTAGAGACAAGGTTTCACCATGTTGGCCAGGCTGGTCTTGAACTTCTAACCTCAGGTGATCTACCTGCCTCCGCCTCCAAAAGTGCTGGGATTATAGGTGTGAGCCACCATGTCCTGCTGGGCCCTGCTGTGCCCCACTATCTTAGTGAACTTGTTCCCCAAACTTCCAGGTTGGCCACTCCTCCAGCCTTCCCTCTGCAGCTGTGGAGAGAATGAGGAGGGTGAGTGTGAGGTTCAGCACTCCTTGGGCTGGAGGTCCTGAATTTCTGAAGAGGAGAGCAAAGCATGGAAGGGAGAGGGGCAGACTTTCCAGGACAGAATACAAAGGGGCTGGGGCTGGAACCAGTTTCTTCTCCCTCCCTGCAGAACTGGGGCATGGGCCCAGCCAGGCTGGCAGCAGCAGGGCTGTCTGAATTTCCTCTCTAGATCCCAGTCCTGATTAGGCCCAGAGACAAAGAGTTGCCGTGTGTGCAGGAGGCTCCTAGGGGAGCCCCTCCCCTGCTCCCTGGCCCCCTGCCTGGACTTGGCCGTCTTGTTGGGCTGGAAGGACTTTTAAGGGGCAGGTTGAGCTGTAACCTCTCTCCAACAGTTTGCCCCAAGTGACAGGGGAAGAGAGGTAGACCAGTCCAGCAGGTACAGATGACAGTATCAGAGGCCGAGAGAGGAGGCCTCACTGGTCCAAAGTCACACAGTAAAGTCCTGGGCAGAGCAGAGTCAAAGCGGGTCTTAGGCCAAGAGGAACAGCACCGTTTATATGCCCGTACTTGTCTCCCTTTCTCCCTCACAGGACAGACAAGGTTCCAGTCCAGTGAGCAGCTTACATGCCCCCAGAACAGCCCCATGGGGTCTAGTGGGCATCTCAGCACTTCAGTTTCCCTGAGTGGTGAGGTTGACCCAGAAGAGGGGCGAGCATTATGAGTGACCACAGTGAGATCTGCAGACCCAGCTTCCTGCACTAACACCCCAGCCCCTTAATTGAAGACTCATCCTGGGCCAGCCCCCAACTGTGTGTGTGCTCTACCCAGTCCCACAAGGTGTTTGTTTGTCTTTTTTGTTTGTTTGTTTGTTTGTTTTGAGACAGAGTGTCACTCTGTCACCCAGGCTGGAGTGCAGTGGCGCAATCTTGGCTCACTGCAACCTCCATCTCCTGGGTTCAAGCGATTCTCCTGCCTCAGCCTCCTGAGTAGCTGGGATTACAGCTGTATGCCACCATGCCTGGCTAATTTTTGTATTTTTAGTAGAGACGGGGTTTCACCATGTTGGTCAGGCTAGTCTCAAACTCATGACCTCGTGACACACCCGCCTCGGCCTCCCAAAGTGCTGGGAGTACAGGCATGAGCCACCACGCCCGGACTTGTTTGTTTTTAGAGACTAGGTCTTACTCTGTCACCCAGGCTGGAGTGCAGTGGTGTGATTACGGCTCACAGCAGTCTTGACCTCCTGGGTTCAGGTAATCATTCTACCTCAGCCTCCCAAGTAGTAGGCGCATGCCACCACGCCCGGGGAATTTTTGTATTTTTTGTAGATACAGGGTTTTGCCATGTTGACCAGGCTAGTCTCAAATTCCTGGGCTCAAGCAATCCACCAGCCTTGGCCTCACAAAGTGCGGGGATTACAGGCATGAGCCACCATCCCTGGCCTGGTCCCACATGTTTAACCCCCACAAATGGTCTCTGTTGAGGGCCCTGGGGAGGGAATTACGTTCCCCCACTCCAGCTTCAGGCTAGAGATGAAGATCAGGGAGGCTGGAGGCTCACGCTCCAGACACCTCAGTGGCCCCTACATGGCCTTTCTCAATTCCCGGGTGTACAAGGAGCCGCTGTCAGTCTCCATAGCAACCATTATCCCTGCCCTCCAAAGACCCAAAGCCTGACCTTCCCCATCTCCCAAAGAAAGGCCTCCTGGCCTCACAGAGGAGGAGACTGCGGGGTGTCAGGCTGGGCTGCTTTCCACAGCTGCTTCTGAGTTTGCCTCACTTTTTACAGCCAGAAAGTTGGGCAAAGGACACAGCCTGAGCCCCCCTTTCCAGGTCATAGGAGGGCAGGTTCTCATTCCAATCCACATTCAACACGTATTGAGCACTTGGTATTTGCAGGCCCTGGTTGGGCACTGGGTACAGGACAGACAAGGTTCCAGTCCCGTGAGCAGCTTACGTTCCGGGAGGGAGACTGGCAATAAACAAGCAAACAACTTCAACTTTCCATGAGTGCTAGCCAGCCCTGGGAGGCTCTGCTGCCAGAAGGAACGTCAAGGGCAAGTCCTGGGCGGGAGACCCTTCCGGAGGAGGAGCAAGAAAGCCGCTTCTGCAGCGCGCAGCCTGGGGCAGGGGGATGAGTGCGGCTGCTGGAGACGGGAGGGGCCGGAGGGTGTTCCTGTCTAACAGGTCACTTAAACTCTCTAGGGGAGAATCAGCCTGCATCATAGGATTAATGGAGGGCCTGGCTTGCTGTTCGGGTTTAGCATCCAGAGCGCCCCCCACCCCTTCCCTGGCCTGCGCCGGGGAGAGGGAGGGAAGAAGAGCTCCAGGCCAGGGCACCTCGGCACAATCAGGACGATCTGGACAAGAGTGGGGATCCCCGGCCCTGCCCAGGCGGCCTAGGCCGCCCGCGTTTGGGGCCCCTCGCCAGCTCCCAGGCGGGAGGCGGCCTTCACAAGGGCGCTTTGTCCTGGCGGCGCCGGCAGGACCCGGCCAGGCCACCTGGACAGAGGGTGGGGGAGGAAGGCCGAGCTCCAGGTGCTCCGCAGCTCCGGGGCAGGTGTCGGCCGGCTCCGCCCCTATCTCCAGAGCAGGTGTCACCGACCCCCGCGGCCTGCATTCCGGCCCCCTCCTTCTCCCTCGGGTGGAGCTCCGGCCGTGCCTTTTATCCCGGGCCCCGGGACACGGGCCCCTCCCCGCGGGGAGAGAGGGGGGAGGCGCGGCTCTGGAGCGGGGGCAGGGCCGGGGCTCAGGGTAGGTAGCGGGGCCCGGGCCTTCGCGCGTGGCTGCTCCAGCTCCCCCAGCCCTCCCCTCCTCCTGGTGGGAAAATCAGCCCAGGAGGGGGTTTCGGGGACACTTCGCGGGCTGGAGAACCGTCGGATGCCGGCTCAGGGGGCGGGGACAGGACCCCGGGGGGGTCCTCTCCCCGCCCCTTCGAGCTCAGACCCGCCGAGGTGAAACCTGAGACCAGGTCGGGGGCGGGGCTGGCCCGCGCCTCTCCCCTGGTCCCCGCACCCTGGCCGGCGGCTGCGAGCGCAGGGCCCGGCCCGGGAGCCGCTGGAGCAGGTGAGGGAGGCGGCTCCGCGCGGGTCGGATGACCCTGCCGTCGGGCCCCGCCGCCCAGGGCTGAGCCTCCCCTCTCGCCCCTCGGTTCGCAGGGCCCGCAATGGAGGCCGCAGCCCCGGGTCGCGCCCAGCCCTGAGCGCCCCCGTCGGCGGCCATGCTTCCCCGAGGGCGCCCCCGGGCGCTGGGGGCCGCCGCTCTGTTGCTGCTGCTGCTTCTGCTCGGATTCCTCCTGTTCGGTGGGGACCTGGGGTGTGAGCGCCGCGAGCTGGGCGGTAGAGCTGGGGCCCCGGGATGCTCCCCCAGCCAGCTAATGCCACGTGTCTCCCCAGACTGGAGGCTGCGGGGAGCCGCCGCCCTCGACGGAGACCCTCTGGCCGGACCCAGGGACCGCAACCCCTCCGACTGCGGCCCGCAGCCGCCGCCGCCGCCCAAGTGCGAGGTAGGTACGCGCGGCCTCTGCGGCGGGAGTCCCGCGGGTGCTCCCCCCAGCCCAGCCTCTTGGAAAATCTTCGGGAATCACAGCACCTGGCGTCTGTCCGGCACTGGCCAGCCGGCTGGGGCACGACTCGGAAGTGCACCTCCTCTGCTCCGACCTCAGTTTCCCCATTTGAAATGAAGGGTTGGCTCCTGCTGCCCCTCCGCAAACTCTTCCTGGCTCTGCTGCGGGTGGGGCAGCTCAACCATGGGTCCTCGCCGCCTCGTGGAGGACGGGGGCCTGCTGCCGACCTGGGCTTCCTTCCCCAGCTCTTGCACGTGGCCATCGTGTGTGCGGGGCATAACTCCAGCCGACACGTCATCACCCTGGTGAAGTCCATGCTCTTCTACAGGTACAGTCTTGTGTCCGTGGAGGGTCAGGAGTGGGGAAGGAATAAAGTCCTGGATAGGCTGGCCTAAGAGCTTTAGCTTCCTCATCTGTGACACTGGGACAGTGTCCTCTTCCTCCCTTAAGGGCGGTTGTAAGAACATCCTGAGCTGGCGTGGAAAAGCTCTTTGCAGATGGCGCTTTTGCCTCTGCGCACCTCAGGATAGGGGCTGACCCAGGTTGCTCCTGCTGGGGCCTCTCAGGCTTCCTCTTTGCACACCCAAAAGGAAGAATCCACTGCACCTCCACTTGGTGACTGACGCTGTGGCCAGAAACATCCTGGAGACGCTCTTCCATACATGGATGGTGCCTGCTGTCCGTGTCAGCTTTTACGATGCCGATGAGCTCAAGGCAGGGGCCCGGCCCTTCTGCACCCATACCCAGCTGTGTCCTTTCTCCCAGGGCATGGTGGTGCTGGGGAAGAGAATCTTCAGTCCCATCAGCCTACCGAAGCGCAAACCCCTCTCTTTTTGGGGTCTACCCCCTCTCCTCTGTCGCTCCCAGTGTGTGTTCTGGTGCTTCTAGGCCTCTCTCTGCCATCTCACCCCCTGCCCTTCCCCCACACAGCCCCAGGTCTCCTGGATCCCCAACAAGCACTACTCCGGCCTCTATGGGCTAATGAAGCTGGTGCTGCCTGGCACCCTGCCCGCTGAGCTGGCCCGCGTCATTGTCCTGGACACAGACATCACCTTCGCCTCTGACATTGCTGAGCTCTGGGCACTCTTTGCTCACTTTTCTGGTGAGAGGCCTGGGAGCCTGCCTGGCCTGCCCAGGACCCCTGCATCCAGCCCTGAGCCCGGGTCCTGTGGCAACCTCAGACAGGTCCCTCATGCCCTCCCCTCCCAGACACGCAGGCGATCGGTCTCGTGGAGAACCAGAGTGACTGGTACCTGGGCAACCTCTGGAAGAACCACAGACCCTGGCCTGCCTTGGGCCGGGGATTTAACACAGGTGGGGACAGTGGTGAGGGGAGGCAGGCGGGGCGGTCTGCTGGTCCTTGGGCCCCTAGGGCAGAAGGGGCAAAGAATGCTAGGAATCCCCCCAGGAAGAACAGTGCTGTGGAAAGAACCCTGGATGAAGAGTCAGACAGCACTTCCAACAGTCCTGTGTGTGCTGGATGACTTTGGCCAGCTCTTGTGCTCCCTCTGAGCCTCAGTTTTCTCATCCACTAAATGGGGATAATTTTAACAGTCCTGGGATCACCAAGTATGAGAAGAAGCCCGTGGAGGTGCTCTGTAAGCTGGGCAGCATGCAGCACCTCCCCTTCACCCCCAAGAGAATTGACTGTTGACAGAAGTAGTCCATGAGCAAGCTGTGTACAGTGGCTCATGCCTGTAATCCCAGCACTTTGGGAGGCTAAGGTGGGAGAAGTGCTTGAGCCCAGGAGTTTGAGAACAGCCTGGGAAACACAGTAAGACCCCGTCTCTGCAAACATTAAAAAATTGGCCTGGCGCAGTGGCTCACGCCTGTAATCCCAGCACTTTGGGAGGCCGAGGAGGGCGGATCACTTAAGTTCAGGAGTTTGAGACCAGTCTGGCCAACATGGTGAACC
>NW_016107373.1:1835627-1863107 GCF_001604975.1 Cebus imitator | reverse complement strand
AAAAAAAAAAAAAAAAAAAATAGTAGTCCATAATCATGTGTGAACAGTCAGAAAATACCAATAAGTCAAAAAACAAAGGACACCTTCATGACCCGTGTTCCCCAGGAGCTGTTGTCCCAGGCTGGCATGACAGCATCTCCTCATTGGCAGGTGTGATTCTGCTGCGGCTCGACCGGCTCCGGCAGGCTGGTTGGGAGCAGATGTGGAGGCTGACGGCCAGGCGGGAGCTCCTTACCCTACCTGCCACCTCACTGGCCGACCAGGTCTGGGGAAGCCTTGCTGGGTTGGGGGTGGCAGGTTGGGGGCTGGGGTGTGATGGGTGTCTCTGCTCAGGACATCTTTAACGCTGTGATCAAGGAGCACCCAGGGCTGGTGCAGCCTCTACCCTGCGTCTGGAATGTGCAGCTGTCCGACCACACACTGGCTGAGCGCTGCTACTCTGAGGCGTCTGATCTCAAGGTGAGTGGGACAGGAGGCTGCATGGTGGTGGGGGGCCACGGATGGGGACTCCTGCTCCCTGCTCCCATAGCCCCAACACTCTCCTGGGTCCCAGGTGATCCACTGGAACTCACCAAAGAAGCTTCGGGTGAAAAACAAGCACGTGAAGTTATTCCGCAATTTCTACCTGACCTTCCTGGAGTACGATGGGAACCTGCTGCGGAGAGGGCTCTTTGGGTGCCCCAGCCAGCCCCCGTCTGGTGCTGAGCAGGTGAGAGGGAGCCACCTTCCCCTGCCCCTCTGCTCTGGTGGGACCCAGCCTTGTCTGGGGGACATGTCCTTCTGCCCTACCCCAGTCCTTCTCACCCCTGGCCCCCTCAGTTGCAGCAAGCCCTGGCACAGCTCAATGAGGAAGACCCCTGCTTTGAGTTCCGGCAGCAGCAGCTCACTGTGCACCGCGTGCACGTCACCTTCCTGCCTCATGAGCCACCACCCTCCCAGCCTCACGATGTCACCCTTGTGGCCCAGTTGTCCATGGACCGGTGAGGGTGCAGAGGGCAGCCCAGGGAGTATGGCACGGGCTGGGGTTGGATACTTCTGAGCGGAGGTTCCATCTGGCAGCCTGATGCTGTAGCAGTGAGCTGCCTGGCCCTCAAGGAGTTCCAGAAGTTGGAGACATTGGATGTGGTGCAAAGAGCTTGGGCACTGGAGTCATCCAGATGCCCAGAACTGCCCCTCGGTCGCTGTGGGACCATGGGCAAGTCTTCATATCTCTGGCCCTTAGTTTTCTCTCTCCAAGGAGAAGGTACCCACCTAGTGGGGTAGTTGTGAAGATTCAATCAGACTGGCTCTAAAAGTGCTTGAAGGGTGCTCAGTAAGTCACTTGAGGAGGGGGCAGCAGCTAACTGGGGAGGTTGTCCAGGCCTCCCTGAGCTCCTGTGTCAGCTGTGCTGACCTCCCGTCTCCCTAGGCTGCAGATGTTGGAAGCCCTGTGCAGGCACTGGCCGGGCCCCATGAGCCTGGCCTTGTACCTGACAGACGCAGAAGCCCAGCAGTTCCTGCGTTTCGTTGAGGCCTCCCCAGTGCTCGCTGCCCGGCAGGATGTGGCCTACCACGTGGTGTACCGTGAGGGGCCCCTGTACCCTGTCAACCAGCTCCGCAATGTGGCCTTAGCTCAGGCCCTCACACCTTACGTCTTCCTCAGTGACATTGACTTCCTGCCTGCCTATTCTCTCTACGACTACCTCAGGTGGGTCTGGGGTGGATGTGGACAGGGCATGCACGGGACCCGGGGTTTCTAAGTCTCTGCCCCTTTCTGGGCCACAGTGGCCTCTGTCAAGTGGGGTTTGTATTAGGTAGGCTGTTTCTCTGGGCTGCCAACAGGGGAGGGCAGGACCTGCTTCAGCAGCAGCTCCACCTGCGCTTGTGCCCACCCATCGCATCAGGCAAGATGGCCTGTAGGGGTCAGGTCCTATGGCTAACGCCCCCATGAGGGTCACTGGCCCAGTCCTGGAGGCCCCGCTCCTCTCCCCTGCTCATGGGTGCTCCTCCTCAGGGCCTCCATTGAGCAGCTGGGGCTGGGCAGCCGGCGGAAGGCAGCGCTGGTGGTGCCAGCATTCGAGACCCTGCACTATCGCTTCAGCTTCCCCCCTTCCAAGGTGGAGCTGCTGGCCTTGCTGGACGCAGGCGCTCTCTACACCTTCAGGTAGGTGGGGCTTCTTCTCTGGCCACGCCACTCACTTGCCCACACTGGCCCCTGCTGTCCACGAGCTCCTAGCCTCAGCCTGGCTTCCATCCGACCCTGCCGCACAGGTACCACGAGTGGCCCCGGGGCCACGCACCCACAGACTATGCCCGCTGGCGGGAGGCTCAGGCCCCATACGGTGTGCAGTGGGTGGCCAACTATGAACCCTATGTGGTGGTGCCACGTGACTGTCCCCGCTATGACCCTCGATTTGTGGGCTTCGGCTGGAACAAGGTGGCCCACATCGTGGAGCTGGATGCCCAGGTGAGGAGGGTGCCTTGCTGCCACCACCTTTGATTTGAGCACCTCCAGGTCTGTGGAACTCAGGACACCTCTGCCTGGGGGACCACATCGCTAGGCAGCACTGTTAGAAAGATTCCCCCTTCTGCAGAACTAAAATCCTCTGCCCTTTGGCCCTTGCTTTAGCTCTTGGGTATACAGGGTAAGCCTGGAGCTGCACCTTCCCCAAAGGCCAGGCAAGCCAGGCAGCCACTGCTCCTCTGCCCCACCCTGCAGGAATATGAGTTCCTGGTGCTGCCCGAGGCCTTCACCATCCATCTGCCCCACACTCCAAGCCTGGACATCTCTCGCTTCCGCTCCAGCCCCACCTATCGTGGCTGCCTCCAGGCCCTCAAGGACGAATTCCACCAGGACTTGTCCCGCCGCTATGGGGCTGCTGCCCTCAAATACCTCCCAGCCCTGCAGCAGCCCTGGAGCCCTGCCCGAGGCTCCTGAGGCTGCCCCTCTGTGCACTGGGCAGACACCAGGGCAACCCAGCCTGCCCTCCGCTATCCCTGCTATTTAAATTATTTAAGGTCTCTGGGAAGGGCTGGGGAGGAGCATCTGTGGGGTGGGGTCTTCCCCTTGCTGCTATTGTATGGCTGGGGTCTGGCCTCCCTCTGCCCCAGACAGTTCGGGGCTGGTTCCCCCAACTTCAATTGTTCATCCCTTTTTCATAATTAAAGTTTTAAAAAATCCTTTTTGTGTTCCTCCTAGTTTGGGGGAGCAAGGGTGCTCTAGGGCTAGGGTGTCAGTGCACAAGGGAGGTGCTACATCCAGCAGCTGGGGTCACAGGAGGGCCTGGGCTCTTAAGGGAAAGCCTCCCATACCAGCCAGCCAGCCAGGGAGGGCAGAGGCTGGCGCTGGAATGTGTCTTGCCCACCCTCCCCTGCCCCAAACCCAACACCATGAGGCTAAGAGGCTTTATTTGGCTTTATTTAGTAAAATGTTAAAATAAATAAATACAAATTGATCAGCTGCTCTGTATCCCCCCCACCCCCTCAAAACAAAAACCAAACAGAAACAAAAACTTTGAAGCACAAAACTCCAAATACAAGTCTACCAAGACTGAAATCACAAAGGGCATGGACAAGAGACAGGGTTGGGGTCTGGCTGGCTCTTCTCTGCTAGGAGCTGGCTGACCTCTGGCCTGCCCATCCCCACCACCTGGCTGCAGCTCACCTGGACTGAGGACCCACGGAGACTGGGGAGAGGTGAGGGCCCAAAGGCTGCTGGGGACGGGCGGGGCGGGGGAGGCTGGGTCCTCAGGGAGGAAGGGCCTTGTGGGAGGGGGCGCCAAGTGGAACTGGGGAGCCCTGCTTCCGTTTACAGGAGCTACTTTTCAGAGTTCCTACCCGGCTTCTGGAGGGCAGCCCCAGCTTCCTGCCCCTCACTTTGGCGAGGGGGCCAGAAGACCGCCCAGAGGAGCTGACTCGGAGGACAGTCTAAGTCAGGGTGAGGATGAGAGTCCTGCTTCCTGCCAGGGGTGCCTGGCTAAGGGCAGGGGCGAGGTCCACACAGAGCAAAGATGCCTCCACCCAACAGAAGCCGAGGGATCTGAGACCCAGGCCCTGGAAGATGCCCGGGCCGCGCTCCATCCCATCACCTTAAGAGCCTTTTGCCTCTGGGTAGTCTCCTAAATTCAGCCCTTTAGATAAATAAGAAGGACCACGCCCTACAAGGGAATGAAGGGAAGAAACCTCTGAAGAGTGTGTGTGAGCTGGGAGGGCCAAGCCCAAGGGCTCTTAGCCCCAAGAGAGAAGTATCAGAGGTGGCTGGAGAGCCAGCGTGCATGCGGAGACAGAGTGTGCTGCAGACACGGCCACCCGCACAGACACAGCTGTGTGCACCTGCGCCATGCACACTTGCCCGCTGGGCCTGAGCCAAGCAGCAGGGACAGAGAGACAGGCCTTGCAGGGAAGCCAGGCACACGATGGTGCCAGCTGGAGGCTGCCAGGGTGGCCCCACCAGGGACTGCCCGTAGCTGTCTACCCCTGTCAGGTACAACCAGCAGGCTTACCACAAAGGGCCTAATAAGGAAGGAAGAAATCAAAACCCCGATGAGCTCAGCACAGGTGAGACAAGACCCAGCAGGCTCCATGAAAGAAAAAGGACCCGCAGGCAGCAAGAATGCAGAGGTGGAGATGACAGCAACATGACCTCACTGCCACCAGGGCGCAGCGCCTGATCAGGAGCTGGCAGGGGACTCCCAGGCAGGGCCCAGTGGGCAGCCACTCCAGCTCTCTGAAGTGACTGCAAAGCCAGCTGGTCTCAGATAAGTAGCTGTCAGAGCAGCTAAATTCTGGGCCATGGGGAAAGAGCAGCGCAAGGAAGGAGGAGGAAGCAAGTGGAGGTGGCTGGGTGGCGCAGTGTCACGAGCGTGTGTCTCTGGCAGTCTGGGGGAACAGTGAAGGACAGGGAGATTGAGTGCCGGGGGCCTCTTCTTTACAGTAAAGCAGTGTTTTGGAATTTGAGTCCAGAATGTAGGTTTGTGGGCAGGATTGCATCTTGCACTCCATACTAGCTGGCTCCCAAAACAGATCACATCTGAACGTCAGGAAGAATCCACAGCCCAGCTGCAGGCGAGGTCAGAATGTACTCACGCTGCTCAGGGCGGCAGGCAAAGCCCTGGTCAATTCCTAGCCTAATCCCCCCACCCCTGAGACTCCTCAGGCAGCTCCTCTCCGAGCAAAGGCCTCTAGTGATGATGGCTTCCCAAATTCTTTCAGGAAAAGGAGAGTTAACTGTTGCGGCAACCCCTAGATGGGCCCAGACAAGTTGAGGGGAAGAGCTCTAGACAGGGCAGGCAGCCTGCTGCTGGTCTCTGATCCTCTGCCACCGATTCCTCCAACTAGTCCAGGCATCTCCAAGCCTCCCTGACCAGGCACAGCACCTTGGTTTCTGAGAAAAGGGAACTCTCCCCGTCAGCCAATCAAGCAGCCAGGGCCTAACTGAGGCCTGTTCAGCCAAACTTAACTCCCTCTTCTGAGGTCCTTGGGAAGATGAATGGCGACAGCTGATATGGATGAGACACATTTTCCTCTAAGAAGCGTCTCTTTTCTGTTGAATTTGCCTTCAGATCTGTCTTTGTCTCTCTGGGCCTAACTGGGTGGGAGAGAAGCTAATGGGACCGTTTCTACCCCTCCCCGACTCTGGCTGTTACCAGGGCCTGGAGTGGGCTTCAGGGAGATGCTCCAGCAGGGCCCGGGTACGGAGCCTCCACTGCCCTGCCATCAGCCAGGGGCATGCAAGAGGCAAAGGTCTCCAGCCAGAGCACGCATCTGACACCGTTTACTTCCCACAAGGCAAGATGAGAGAATGGTCTGAACCTTTCAGAACCCTGGTTTTCTCAAGAAGGAGAGGCCACAACAGGCCAAGCCAAGGCAAGCGCAGCAATTCTAGCCAAGGGTCACCCAGGAGACTTGTGGGTGGGAGGAGTGGAATGAATTCCATTTCTGGTGCCTGAAGCCAACAGGCAGAGAAAGGAGTGAGAGCTTCAGACCTCTCCCCAAAAGCAAGACAGAGCTTTGGGGCTCTGTCTCAGAGACATACCCTCGAGACATGTCACTCCTCTGTTCTTTCTAAGCACCAAGGGCTGATGCAGCCAGCCTGCACTCCTGCACCCTCCTGCCACAGCCAGGGTGCATGGGCACCACTGAGCTCCACTGGCCAGTTCCCTTGGAGGTGTCCCCCAGGCACTCATAATGCTGGTGGCTGAAAGACCAAAAGCAGCACCAAAGGAAGGGATCTTATTTAGGCACCAGCCTTTTGCTCTAGCAGAATCTAAGAAGACCATGGGGAGGGCCCTGACACCGTCCAGACTTCCATTTGGGCTTCACAACAGGAGACAAGATCCCTGCACCAAGAAGAGAGCACGGTCTTTTCTGAGGAGAGAGAAGGGTGGGGAGCTCCACCCTGTCCGTCAAGGAGACTGGCCCACAGTCTAGAGACACACACGGCAAAATGTCATCGTCATCAGCAGGGTCTGTGCTAAAAAATTATAACTACACGGCATTTTCTCCAGTTCTGACACCTTTTTAATAGAAATCACTGTTTTTAGGAAACAAATAGCACTTTTGTAATTTTTTTTTTACAATGTTTCTTACCTTGATCTTAATTTAAGTAACACTAGGAAGACCTCAATATCTTTTATTTTCCTTTTTAATTTAAAAAAAAGTTTTTTTTTTTTTTTCCCCCCAGATACAAAGATTTTTGCCCTTGCATAAAAAACCAGTGCCCGAACGATGACACAAGGACTCACAAAGACTCACGGGACCTCACTGACACTATGATTCCTACTCTACCATGCAAGGTCTCGGCTACCCTTAATTGGACTGTCAGCCTGAAAAACAGCTTTTCTATTCCTTATTTTAGTTTTTGTTACCAAGAAAGTAAAATGAACAATAAAATAAAACTTTCCTTAAAGAAAAAAAGAACAAAAACAAAAATTAAAAAAAAAAAGAGGAAAGAAATGTCTCCATTCAATTCACACACACCTGGGTCGCGTGCTGCTTCACTCAAGATCTTCTCTTCTTATAAATATAGAAAAGGGATGGAGCTTGTTTTCAAGTAAAATCACTGATCCACCTTTTTTCCTTCCTGGACATACACATCTTTCTTCCCTGCCCCAGGCAAGGGCCTGCGGCCTGGGCTCTGCTTGTTCTTGGAGAGGAGACAGTGGGATAACACGGGGATGCGCGATTCACCAAGCAGGGAAGGAAGGAGGCTGGGCAGGCTTCAGGATGGGGAGTTCCCATGGGGAGGGAGCAGGGCGTGGGGGAGAAGAACCTACTGGCTGTCCTTGGTGTCAGTCTCCCCTGCGAGGCCCCCGCCAGCCGTGATTAAATACTGCTTCTGTGATACACTGTTCCACCCCCGGCTCCCTCCAGCCACTCCCATTCCCTCTTCTGGGCACTGGGGTTGGTTGAATCTCAATTCCTTTTTTTGGTTTTATAGTAGCGAAAGTTTAGAAACAGGAAAGCCCACACACTCTTTGGACTTGTCTTCTCTACCTAAACAAACGGCTCGGCAAGTAAGGATCTGAAACCTGCTCTCCTCCCTCCGCCCGTCCCTGCTCCCCACCCAAGAAAACAGAAACAAACCCATCGTGGCTGTGGAGGCTGCTGCAGGCACACACTGGTGTATAATAGAGAGAGTAAATATATTATTTCACTTGGCATGGTGCTGGCAAAGAACCTCCAGCTGGCACTATTTCATGTAACATGGTCCAATCTTTGCATGTACACACAGAATAAGAAGGATCAATTGGCAAACTCTGGTGCCACCTGGCACAAGCATCTTCTCTCTCTCTGGAACCAAAGAACCAAAAGAATTCTGCACTTTCCGGAAATCCGGCTTTGCTTTTCTAGAGTCTTCAGTGTTCTGCTCTCCTTGCCGCCGGGGTCCTGTGGCTTCTCCTAGAGGGGCTCTGTTATTTAGTCTCTTCCCCTTGGTTACAGTTCGCTGTGCAGCTCTGGGAGGAGGGGGAAGGGGCCGGCGTGGAGGTGGCGGCATTGGCAGGGGGGGTGCAGTCCGGGCCGTTGGAGATGGCCCCCACAGTGGCCTCAGAGTCTACAGGTTTGGAGAGGTCGATGCCGTGGATGAGGCGAATCAGCTGTTTTACCTTCTCCAAGGAGCTGTGCATCTCCTTCTGCCGGGCCAGGATGGTGTTCTTCATTTCCATGCATTTCTGCAGCAAATGACAAGGGCAGTGGCACTGAGCCGCCTCATTCTAACAGGCCTCGCAGCCCCTGAGAGCGGAGCACCTTCTCTCTGCCCAGGGAGAAGAACCCCTGCTGGCTGCTGTGCAGCCCCTGGGCCTCGCTGTGCTCCCCAGCAGAGTGGGCGCTACCACCTAAGGAACAGGGCAAGTGGAGTGGGTAGGCTGGGGGAGTCCAAGAGGCAACAGAGGGAGAGAGCATGCGGGCACGAACACGCGGGAGTGCTAACACTTAAAAGCAAACCGGCAGAGCTGCCATCAGACTTCCAAACAAAGGTTAAAAAAAAAAAAAGTTCCCACAGCTGCCCTACAGCCTGTTCAGGCAGGTTTTGATACGCTTCTGTCATGCTAATGGGGGCCTTCAGGACTGGACTGAGCTCTCCAGGGTGCTATCTGGATTCCATCTGAGGGCAGCAGGAAGTGAGAGGGTGGGCCGGCAACATTAGAAGGATCTAAGCCCAAAGGACAAAGGCCTGCAACCAATAGAACACCTTCTGCTCAGTCAGGGACTTGTAGTCTTTTCCCCTTTTGCCCTCAGCCTCCCATACCTGCTGGCTTCTGTTTTAGGCAGGGAAAGAGATGAAAGAGGTGTTAAATCTGCATGCCATGGGTAGGTATGGTGACAAGGAGAAAGCAGGTAAGCAGGACAGTTCAACCACCACCAAGTACAAGCACCAGCTGGCATCTGTGAGGGCTGAGGTCACTTTACTCCAATAAGGGTGACCTACTCTGTGGAAAAGAAGGCTGGCTCCTTGCCTGGGATGAGTCTCTGTCCCCCTGCTGCAAATACAACCCTCTTTCCCACCTGGACAGGCCGGGCTGGGCAGTACTTACTTCCAATACTTGTCTCTAGAAAGCCCACTTCCTCACACTGGTCAGGAAAACCGGGAAATGCAATCAGCATGGTGTGGAAGCAAGAGCAAGGGAGGGCCGTGTGGATGGGCCCGCTCGCTCAGGTGACTAGGAAGAATCACACGAGGGGACCTGGTCTGTGTCTGCTCAGTGTCAGGTGAGGCACTACGCTCCCCCCACACACTGTCAGGAATAGGCAGGGCTGTGGCTACACTGTTGTAGCTCTTATTTATGCAGCCTGGTGACTGAGAACCCTCTTTCAGATGAAAGCCAAGAGGATGTTCCAGAGCTTAGGTGAGGCACCACCTACCAACTGGCCGCCTGTACCTGGGGGCTGAACTCTTAACGGGACGGCAAGCTGCATTTGCCCAAATTACTCATGTTAATAAACAGAAGGACCCGAGGCAGCCTGGGGTCCACACGTACTGTTATGTACATGGAAAGGCCCAGGTCTCTGCATCCATGTAAGGACTGCTGAAGGCGTGAGCTGTACTTACACTTATGGAATTGCTGAGCTGTTTCACCTTTTGCTCTAGTTGTTCTCGTTCTTGTTTTAAATCTGAACTCCATTTAAGTAATTTCTGTTTCTCTTCTTCTTTTGCTAAAAAAAAAAAAAAAAAAAAGGAACAGTTTTTGACAATTAATTCCTTGAAAAGGACCCTGTGCTCAGAATGTCTTCCAAAGACATTTTCCCCAAAGTCCTAGGAGTCCCGCAGCCGGTGCATGGTGCTCACCTGCACCCTTCCTTCTTCTGTGCACAGTATGCTAAGAAAACTGTCAGCGGCTTGGGTCTGGCTTTATATAAATGAGATACCACAACATTTCATGTTTTCCCCCCAAGAAGTGCTACAGACCAGGCATGGTGGCTCATGCCTGTGATCCTACGACTTTGGGAGGACAAGGCAGGTGAATCCCTTGAGCCCAGGAGTTTGAGACGAGGCTGGGCAACAAGGCGAAACTCGTCTCTACCAAAAAATACTGAAGTTAGCTGGTCATGGCAGTACACACCTATAGTCTCGGCTACTTGTGAGGCTCAGGTAGGAGGATCAACTGAGCCCAGGAGGTGAGAGCTGCAGTGCACTGTGATCATGCCACTACACCCTAGCCTGGGCGACACAGTGAGACCTTGTCTCAAAAAATAAAAAGAAAATGCTACACAATATTTCCACTTCATCCAATAAAAGGTTTTCATTTTTTGTTTGTTTCCTTCAATAGTTAAGAGCAAAACATTTTCTTTTCCTTTTTTTTTTTTTCAGACAGAGTCTTGCTTTGTCACCCAGGCTGGAGTGCAATGGCTCCATCTCAGCTCACTGCAACCTCCGCCTCCCAGGTTCAAGCATTTTCCTGTCTCAGTCTCCCAAGTAGGTGGGACTACAGGTGCCCACCACCACACTCTGCTAATTTTTGTATCTTTAATAGAGACGGGGTTTCAACATGTTGGCCAGGCTGGTCTCAAACTCCTGTCCTGTGATCCGCCCACCTTGGCCTCCCAAAGTGCTGAGATTACAGGAGTGAGCCACTGCACCCAGCCAAGGTTTTCATTTTTAACTTTAAATTTCCTTTTGAGAATAAAACAAATACTGCCAGTACCTTTTTTTTTTTTTTTTTTTTTTTTTTTTTTTTTAAACAAAGGGAAGCTTACAAAAAAATGAGTATGGATAACTCCTTACCTGCTTTGTAGGCAATATAGGAATGAACAATTGCTAAAGTTCCAGGCCATGGAATTGCTTCTTCCTTCTTCAGCATCTGAAAAGATTTTTAGAATTTTACTTTGAGAAGGAGGTTTAAACACATATCCTCTATGTAACAGCTAGCAATGGGGTCTGTGGCTACTGGCAGATAAAATCCAGGAAGGATTTATGGTAGCAGTGTTGAAAAACCCTGGTCTCTAGTTTCTGGACTAAAAAGTTCCAAATATCAGCTTAGGAGAATGAAGTTCAAGGCAGGAAGAGCCAGGACACTTGAGCCCAGGCTTAGAAGGAGCTTGGACTTGGCTGAGCATTCCTATCTTTTCGTACACGCCACACGACACCCAACAACTCCTGACAGCTAGAACCACCAACACAAAAGCTGCACATCAGCACGATGGCGGCAGCCACTGGCAGTTTCGTCCTTGGCCTGACATGGACTGTCTGTCTCAATTTTAGATTTATATGCCTCTCAAAGACAGCCTGACCAAGGAAATTAAATATTAGTCCCAAATACAAAAGTATAATCTAGACCCTATGTCAGAAGTCATCAGGTCACAAAGGAGCATCAGGAGGAAGACAGTGAGAGAAGGTTCGCTGCACCACACAGGCTGCGGGATGAGGCCAAGCTTACAAGGGAAAACCAGAATTTGTTCAAAGCAGGATTCCAAAGACTGAGCAGGATCCCAGTGCTTGCTGAGCTATTGGGCTTATTTATTATTTATACTTTTCCTAACTCTACAAAAAGACTTGAGACAGCTTATAATAAGATCATAAAGACATATATATACATGGATAATTGAGAAAAGGCAATCAGAAACTAAACAGAGAAGGAGGGAGGGTAGGACAGTAATATGTTTGCCTTTTAAGTCTATAAAATATCAACAGTACTTTACAGTTAGTTCTCTGAGCGTGATATAACAAAATAGGTTAAAAGTGAAATGGGTGGGCTGGGTGCGGTGGCTCACGCCTGTAATCCCAGCACTTTGGAAGGCCAAGGCAGGCAGATCATGAGGTCAGGAGTTCAGGTCACCAGCCTGACCAACATGGTGAAACCCCGTCTCTACTAAAAATACAAAAATTAGCTGGGTGTGTTGGTGCACACCTGTAATCCTAGCTACTCAGGAGGCTGAGACAGAGATTTGCTTGAACCCGGGAGGCAGAGGTTACAGTGAGCCAAAATCGTGCCACTGCACTCCAGGCTGGGCGACAAAGCGAGATTCCATCTCAAAAAAAAAAAAAAAAAGTGAAATGGGTGTTATTTTTATTGAGAAGGAGTCTCATTCTTGTCACCCAGATGAATTCAGTGGCATAACCTCTGCTCACTGCAGCCTCCGCCTACTGGTTTCAAGCGATTCTCCTGCCTCAGCCTCCCAAGTATCTGGGGCACCTGCCACCAAGCCCAGCTAATTTTTGTATTTTTAGTAGAGACGGGGTTTCACCACGTTGGCCAGGCTGGTCTCAAACTCCTGACCTTAGGTGACCCACCTGCCTCGGCTTCCCACAGTGCTGGGATTACAGGTATGAGCCATTGTGCCTGGCTCAGGATGTTATTTTAATTAATCAACTGGGTACTTTCTCTTAAGGATTTTATTCCCAAAGAAGAGTTTTAAAACCACATACTTGGTCTGGACCATTCCTAGAGAATGAGGCACAATGGTCTTTTAAGGGTCTTGACTTTTAACGAGAAGCGAAGTCACTTCAAATACAAGGAAGTCTATCTACCTCAGTAATATGGCAGAGAACTTCTGAGGGAATGAAGGCCATGTGCCTGAGTGCTGTGCCATGAACAGGGAAGATGTAGCCTGAAGACCGACTTGGAGAGAGGAGACTGCCATTCCCAGAGAAAGGAATTTCTCCTGATGGCTGTGTCTTTGTCCTCCTTGGCCCCTCGCCCGTCGGACGCACCCACAGTACCTGGTCCTGACATCTGGGACAGATCCACATGCCCTTGGGAATTGTTTTCAGAGGGGGGTCTAAGCAGTCCAGATGATATACACGGGAACACGTGTCACACATCAGTAACTGGCCACTTTTTCTGCAAACGCTGCAAAAATCCTCATGGATATCACCCTATAAAGTTGAGAGAAAAGGTAAGAAAAAGGACAAAAAAGGTAAAATTTTAATGTTAACATGTGCATTCTGGATGCATATAAATATTTTAGGACAATCAGCTGCCTCGTTCCAGGAGTATTCAAGAGAAGTAGGGATCACCAATAGCACAGGCCCCTACTCACTCCATATAGATAAGGCTCCCTGGGTAGGCACAGTGCAGTAGTCCGCCCTTATCCATGGGGGATATGTTCCAAGGCCCACAGTGGATGCCTGAAACCTCAGACAGTCCTGAACCATACACACACACACACACACACACACACACATGTTTTTCCATACATGCAGACCCATGACAGTTTAATTTATAAATTAGGCATAATAAGAGATTAACAACAGTGACTAAGAAAACAGAACAATTATAACAATCTACTGTAATAAAAGCTATGTGAATAAGGTCTGTCATTTTCCTCTCTCAAAACATCTTAATATTTTCAGACTGCAGTTGACTGCAGGTAACTGAAACAGTAAGAAGTAAAACCTCAGATAAACAGGGACTACTGTAAATTTAAATTAGAGTTTGCAGGAAAGGTCTGTAGTCGACAAGGCTAAAATTAAACTTATAGGTGATACCTAAGAGTTTAATAAGTTCTGGCAGAGGACAACCCACATATCACCAATCTTATAGGCACTGAAATCCATTCATCAAAGTGTTTCATAATATGATACCAACAATTCTCATCACCTTTCAATTTTGGGCAGAGTTTAGAAGGATTCGGAAAGAAGACAGACAAAAACTGGGGTTTTCCTGAACCTGCTTGCTCAAGAAGAAAAAGATATAGTGAAAGCTCAAATGGGAAAATATTAAGTCAGAAACAAATTAAATTCATATGCGTGTTCTTTCTAACATGAAGAATTTAAAAAGCCAAAGCAACAGCTGACAATGTTCTCCTAAAACCAGTATTTTGTGTTTGCTGTTCAATGGGCCATTCTATTCTGGGAGGCTTTATCCCTATAAAAACTTCACCAGCTGGAAAAAGACTAGCAGTCCCAGTCTGTTCTGCCTGTCCTGTCTCTCTACCTCCCCCAGCACAGAGATAGTTTTAGGACTCAGGTAAGTGTGTTTGAGCCTCTGAACAGAAGGCACCATCAGAATAAAGCCGATCTACTTAAAATTGGAAGAGGAGAACATAGCCAAAAAAAAAAAGAACCATTAAAGAGGTCTTTTCCAGCAACTCAATCTCTACCTCATTCTCTGGATGGGATTAAATCCACCAGTAAGGACACCAGGGAAGGTGTCCAGACTGAAGGGAAGTACCAGAGGTGACTCAGCAAGTCAAGCCAATGTGCTGCTGTGGATTTCTTGGCTATTTTGCTGGGAGGTCTAACACAGAAACTGTGCACAGGAAGCAATGGTAGAGAGCATGTGAGTCCATCCTTTCTATGATGTGATCCCTCCACCACCACTGAAGGAACACATCATCATGGACCTACGATTTCACTCCAAGGGAAACTTTCTCTGTAAGCCACTAGGGTATCTGGCAGCCCAGAAAAGAGGCTGCAAAAATTTTAAGATACATTATAGTGTGGATGGATTTTAATCTTTCTTAATAGGAAAATGTGACCCCTGGACAGTAAAAAAGATGCTTAACATATGTTGAAAAATATTACATGTGAATGTAGCCTAATAGTTTAACTTCCAGGCACCAACAGATGTAAGGTTTCATCCCTAGATTAATTATGACTTTCTTCTTTCATTATTAAAATCAGGCTGAGGGCTACTCTTCTCCTTTAGAGGGTTAGCCTTTCTTGAACCTTAGCCCTAAGTGGTGAGTCTGCATCTTTATAAAGTTTATTTAAAATGTGTGACTTTAGAGACTATTTACATGAACCACAGAAAAAATTATCAGTGATGGAGTGAATGAGACAAACTAGACATCTTATTCAGAGGGACTTGGGATAGACAAACACATGTGTTCACTTTCCTTTGGTCCTGAGCATGGAGACCATCAAGAGATAGAAGGCAGTTGCTTTGAAAGGGTTTTACACTGTAGCTGTATCTTGCAGATGTAGCTAAAGCCCCAGTAATCTAGCTTTTACTAAGAGTAATAAGAAAATTAAAAAAAAAAAAGAAATATAAGGCAGAAAGACAGAAAATAAAGGTTAAATAATTTATTTAAGTTCTCAAAGGAACTTTCTATCTTATTTATGTATCCTATAATTTTCGGTGTTTTAGTGTTAAGATCCCTTTCTACTCTTAAAGTTACTGAGGACCCCAGAGAGCTTTTATATGAGTTATATCTATTAATATTTACTGTAATAACAGTTAAAAAACAATGTTTTTTGAGACAGGGTCTGTCTCTGTCACCCAGGCTGGAGTATAGTGCTGTGATCTTGGCTCACTGCAGCCTCGACCTCCCAGGCTCAGGTAATCCTCCCACCTCAGCCTCCCAAGAAGCTGGGACTACAAGCACACACTACTATGCCCAGCTAATTATTTTATTTTTTGTAGAGACGGGTCTCACTTTATTACCCAGGCTGGTAAAAAGTTTTAATTCTGAATTACAGAACCATGAAAAGTTATAAAAATAGTATACTGAAACATTTTTAAACTCCAAAACACATAGGTACACATTTCATTAGCGGCCAGAGTGATGACATCATCACACATCATGCAGTAATCTGGTAAACTCCACTGTTCGGTCTGGAGAGAATGAGAATGAAAGTGGCAAATGATGGTTTAGTATCATTATGAAAATAGTTTTGACTTTATGCCTCCTGAAAGAGTCTTGGGGACTCCCAGACTACACTTTGAGAACTGCTGCCCATAGAAATGAATATAAAATGCCAAACCATTTTATCCATACAGAACTGGTTCTTTGTCTAAAAAGAGCAGAGGAAGTCCTACAGAGGCACCATGCCAGGTCAAAAGGCTTAGGCTTTGATGACTGACCAAATTATTACTATAAACCAAATACGGGGTAAGTTGAAAGACGGCTAGCCCATGATTCCTTGCTATGAGCTGAGGACATATGTTTTTAGGAAACACTCTGGCTATATCAACTATGATTTCATCATGTGCTAAAAAAAAAATTTATGTCAGTGTATCTTCCTGTGTATCTTCCCTTTTATCATAAAAATGGTGATAATGGCAACAAGGTACATCCAGAGGATTAGTGTCTGGCTAAGTCTTGTATTACACCAAGTTCCTCACAATGGTTTCGGATCCCTAGAAATGCCCGCCTCTCAAGTGTTATTGTTTAATTAATGTTGTTGGAACGTATGCTACCCAGCAGCAAACATTCAGAGCCCTGTGTGTTGATTTTAATCACTACCACTACTGGGATACTGTAAAAAGAGAAGTCAATTATCTTAAAAATACATTCTGTCAAGTTTAACTTAGGGAGTTCTGGACATATTTAGTAGTTTTAGGAAAGCTTTCTTTTACCTTCAGATTTCCGAAAAGAAAAATGTTTGCATTTTAAGACAAAACCCGGCAGAAGCTTAGTTTATTTGATGAGTGGATACTTTGGGTTCAGTCTCTCAAAGAGAACCATAATCCCATTTGACCAAAAAAACACACAAAAAACCAACATTGTTTAGGAGAGAGACTCACATGCAGAACCACAAACTCATCTGTCCCCCAGCATTTGTGTACCGCCCTAGAGGGAGAGCTCTACCAAGAGGCCAAGGAGCTCGCGATCCTTTGTCAGTATTCCAACTGAGAAGAAGCTGGGACAATCTTTGGCGCCAGCAAACAAGATTTCTCGTAGACACCCTGTTGCTCATTAACAAGACAATTAGAAAACCTGTGTCAATTATTAATGCCAAAAGTCAGGAAGGCTGGACAAAATGCTAAACCTTTAGAGCAATGATGAATCTGTGACCACAGTGATGTCTAACGAAGGAAACAAGGAAACCTGTCAGAGAACAGAATTCTTCTATGACCCGAGTCCTCCAAAAGTAACACTTTCTTTGTTGCCTCTGCCATTTTAACTCAGAACATTCATATGGTATTCTGCTGCTCCTTGGAGAGGGGTGTGCCATTAGTAGGTTCTGAGAAGCTTCAAGTTCAAGAGACATTTTATTTTATGACGGTCAGTGACAAGCTCTGTAATTTACCAAAGAACTGGGATGTGTGTGAAATGAAACTCTTGGTTTCCCTCCTCAGATCTGCTCCTCTCTTACTCTTTAGTAAATGGAAGCTTCATCTTTCTAGTCATTTAGGCCAAAAACTTTGGATTTATCCTTATCCTTGACCATTCTGTTTCTCATAACCCATATTCAATCCTGATGGTTCTTCAAAATATATGCAGACGTGATCACTTTTCTCCATCTCTGCTTCTTCCATCAGATTAGGCTAAGCTATCACCATCATCTTTCTTTCCTTTTTTTTTTTTTTTTTTTTTTTTTTTTTTTTTTTTTTTTTGAGATGGTCTTGTTCTGTCACCCAGGCTGGAGTGCAGCGGCACAATCACAGCTCACTGCAGCCTCAACCTCCCATGCTCCAGTGATCCTCCCACCTCAGCCTCACAAGCAGCTGGGACTATAGGTGCACACCAGTATGCCCAATTAATTTTTGTATATTTAGTAGAGACAGGGTTTCACTATGTTACCACCACACCTATTTTTTCTTTTAAGACGGAGTCTCACTCTGTTGCCCTGACTGTAGTGCAACGGCACAATCTCAGCTCACTGCAACCTCTGCCTCCTGGGTTCAAGTGATTCTCCTGCCTCAGCCTCCTGAGTAACTGGGATTATAGGCACACACCACTATGCCCAGCTAATTTTTGTATTTTTAAGTAGAGATGGGGTTTCACCATGTTGGTCAGGCTGGTCTTGAACTCCTGACCTTGTGATCCACCTGCCTTGGCCTCCCAAAGTGCTGGGATTACAGGTGTGAGCCACTGCACCTGGCCTCTAGCTAATTTTTAAAAGTTTGTAGAGACAGGGGTCTTGCCATGTTGCCCAGGCTGGTCTTGAACTCCTGGGCTCAAGCAATCTGCCCTCCTCGGCCTCCCAAAGTGTTAGGATTTACGGGCGTGAGCCACTGTGCCTGCCCGTCATCATCTCTTGCCTGGACAATTGCAACAGCCTCCTAACTGGTCTTCCGGCTTCCATCCTATTTTCCCTATAGCCCTTTTCTTCTCCATAGTTTAGACACAGCGATCCTTTCAAAATCAAGTTGATTTTGCATACACCTTAAGAATAATAAATGCAGGCAGGAATCATGAAAGGATGCTAAAAACATTGGGTAACAGTTTGTTGGGAGACTGGATATGTATATAGACTCAAAGCTATCTCCACCCCAGGAAAAAGGCGCATTTAAAGGTGGAAAAATCTGACAGAACCTATCTTAGGAGATGAAAGTTAACATCATCAACAACAGGGGAGACTGACATCATGTGCTTCCTGCTGTGATGCACTGATAATGACCCATCGTCATGTATTAGTGTTCCTCTAAAAATGCATACCCTGAATCTACGCTCAGAAAAAAAAATCAGACAATCCAAACGGAGAGGCACTCTACAGAGGAACTGGCTTTTTAAAAACATCAATGTTATGAAAGACAAAGGGTGAGAAGCTGTTCTAGAATAAAGGATTAGCAAATAGACAATATCATGACAATAAATGTCAAGAGTAATCTTGAATTGCACCTTGGAGCAGAAAAAACAAAGTGTCACAAAAGCAAGTATGGACCATTGGAGCAATCTGAGTATGGACTGCATATTTTATGTACTAATATTGTGTCAGTGTTAAATTTCCTCAATTTGATAAATGCTTTGTAGCTATATAAGAGAGTATCTTTACTCCTAGGAGATAGATAATGAAATATTTTAGGGTGAAGATTCAGGAGGTCTGCAACTTCCTGTTATCTGGTTTCCCCAAAATAAGTGTGTACGGTAGGTGAGAAGCGTATGTGGCAAAATGTCAACAACTGGTGAATCAATGTGAGGGATACTGGTTCTCTGTACCACTATTGAAATTTTTCTGTAGGTTGGAAATTTTTCAAAATAAATATTGAAAAATTACATCACTCCTCTCCCCAAAACCCTCTAATGATCTACCATTTTACTGAGAACAAAAGCCCCAAAGCCCTGCACAACTGTTCCAGTCACCTCTGAGGCCTCATCTCCCACCAGCTAGCACTGCCCCGGCTATCCTGGCTTTCTTGCTTTTCTTTCCAGATGCCATGCACACTCATACCTCAGGGCTTGCAATGCTGGTCCCTCTGCCTGGCAGGCTCTTCCCCCACATCCTCCCATGGTTCACTCCTTCACTTCCTATCAGAGAGGCTTTACCAGTCTTCATAAACATCAGCCTCCTGCCAGTATGCTGTATGCCATTAATCTATTCCATTTTTCTTTTCTTTTTTAGATGGAGTCTCACTCTTGTCACCCAGGCTGGAGTGCAGTGGTGCAATATTGGCTCACTGCAACCTATGCCTCCTGGGTTCCAGTGATTCTCCTGCCTCAGCCTCCTGAGTAGCTGGGATTACAGGAGTGCACCACCACATCCGGCTAATTTTTGTGTTTTTTTAGAGATGGGGTTTCGCCATGTTGGGCAGGTTGGTCTTAAACTCCTGACTTCAGATGATCCATCTCCTCGGCCTTCCAAAGTGTTAGGATTACAGGCGTGAGCCACCATGCCTGGCCTCATTTCTCTTCAGAGCACTTATCATTACCTGACATATTATATATTCACTTTCTTATCATCTGCCTCTTCAGATGAGGACAGGGAATTGGTTTTCTTCCCTGCCATGTCCCCAGCCTCAAGAACAGCACTTACTCAGCAGAGTAGTGCTCAGTGAGTATCTGCTGAGTGAATTCTGAGCTTTGCTGAGGCTCATTTAAACACTTAGAGCACTAGTCCACATTCCTGTAGTTTGTGGGTAAAGACCTACTAAGTATTTGACAGTTTTCCAGGAACCTGTTTCTGATCAACTCTGCTGAATACAGTTGCTCTAAAGAAAACTTTCCACTTCTGGAATTGTATTTGAAGCAGCAAACAAGGGCTGCTGGGGGACTGTATGCCTTGTTCATTTTCCCCACTCCCAAAACACTGATGATAGAAACCTGCACAACTCTCAATTGTATGAGCTGATTTCCCTGCCCCATCTGTTTTCTAAGAACTCATTCACAATAGATCAAATTCAGACTCTGACGGCTGGCTGAGCTCCATGAGGTTATATTTAACATGATTCTCAAGGACGTGGAAGGCCTAGAACCTCAGAGGAAAGCTGCCTTACATGGCATAAATAGCATTCTATAGGATTTATTGCTGTTCCAGGGTTAGTCAAGAAGGTGCAAGTTGATAAGGAGACAACATATGATAACGCTTTTCCCAATTTAAGCTCTCAGAAAGAGAGTGTGCTTTTCCCAAGTTACTTACGTCTGTGGAGGTGGGGCTGGGCAGGGACACAGGCTGAACAGGTGCAGGGAAAGTGAATGTGGTCTCTGTCTTTTCATTTTCAGGGGAGTCAGGATGACTGGATTGGGGGGATGTTGGGGTAAGGGCTCCAAACCCCAGCACTGCATTGTATTTTGGAGGACGACCTATATACCAAGAGAAGGGAACAAAAGGGAAAAAGGGGGAGGGAAAGAGAGGGGGAAAATGATCTTACATACCTTTGGCCAGTGTTCCTCATTGGCTAGCATGGAAAAGGAAGTGAGGTAGCAGACAGAAGGTTAATACAACAGTCCAAAAGGAAGGAAGAGAAGCAAAGATTTAAATGTCATTAGAAACAACTACATGACTCTCAAGAGAAGGGAGGATAAGAGAGCTCTGGAGAATGACAGAAGGTGCTGGCTTATGTAGAAAGACTTCACCTTGGGCAGATTGTGGAGAAGTTCCTGGACTATTGCAATCTGAGATTTCTAGTGCAAGAACCAAGATGTCAAAGCCCAGTGGGAGCCAGAGCCAGGAATGAGTTTATTTTAATTTTTCATATCTTTTGGATACTGTTCTTTAAGGTTACTCTGCAATCAGCATTCTCACAATACTATTAATGATTCTCAGTTCCCACAAACTGATTTATTTAGGATTTCTGCTTTTCACTCTCTCTTCTGTCTGCATTTTATAAGGCTGGAGACAGGCAAAGTGAGGAGGCAAAATTCAAGTTAACTATTCTTGCCCCTTTCTGTCAGAGTTATTGCGGTATGTCCGGGGAGTAGCTGAAACCTAAGAGCCTGAAAGATGCTCTGGGCTTGGCAATGAATTTAAGTATTTCTGTTCCTGGATATTCTCCCCAGTTGACTGGCAGTTGTCCCCCCATTTTACATTATAAGCATTCTGATGGACTACATGTCTAAAAACTGGGGCTGTTTAAAAGTCTCAGGAAAGGCCCTGCCATCAGCACAACTGAGAGACCTGACTAGTATAAAAGCATTGTGACTCAAACCTTAAGGCTACAAAGGATCTTAAATGAGCCGCGTGGGTACAGAATGTCTAGGTCAGCCACTCTTGCCTTACCATATAACTAAGTCAGGGCCCTTGTCTTCTAAGGGCCAAGGTCATAGCTTCTAAGCTGTGAGTGATCAAAAGTATATGCCCAACACACCAAAGGGAAAAAAAGAGCCAGAGAGGTACAAAACTGCCAATAAGCACTGGTAAATGGTATGTAGGATCATGACTTTGCCAACAGTTATAATTTATATCAGGATTATGTACAAGAATCATGATTCTGTCAGATGTTACAAAAATATTACCTCTGTGTTCAATTGGCGATGCCTATAGTACAAAGCCAGATCTTACTGGTTTGTCTTTTCTAGGGAGTTCAGTGCTGCTGGAAGGGGAAGAACAAGATGAAGGCTCTCTTGTTTACCCACGAAAGGCATATCCCAGGCACTGTGGATATAGGCTTTTATCCTC
This sequence comes from Cebus imitator, assembly GCF_001604975.1. Lineage (NCBI taxonomy): Eukaryota > Metazoa > Chordata > Mammalia > Primates > Cebidae > Cebus > Cebus imitator. The sequence goes on along the minus strand of NW_016107373.1, from coordinate 1,841,464 downwards.
TGACCTTGGCAAGAGATGCCAAGGTCTTTCTGGCTCATTTAACCCCTGTCCTCTTAGCAGATACTCCCCACTATCACAGACCAATTACTGTGGCCTCTGGCTGGGGGGCTCCTTTCCAAGAACTGCATCAGGGGTCACTAAAAAAAATATTACCAAACACAAGACAAAACAAAAATAACTTACAGTACTGGTTACTGTGGCCCAGGAATCAATACAACACAATGACTTAGGGTTTCCCATCTAAATATTTTTGAGTACTTGAAGGACAGGACTGATGAAACAACAGAATGGGTTGCTAAGGGTGGGTATGAAATCTCTTTTGTGGGGAGGGAATGGTAATAGTGTAGTCCTGCCTAAGGCAGACAAAGGGTCAGGATGACCTCCTGAGCTTCCAATAGCTCTGAGACTATGTGTGCGTACGCAAAAATTAGTATGCTACTCCACTCACTCTGCAACCTTTCTAGCCTGGAACTATAATTCAGGGACACATTACCATGTGGAGAAAAGGACCTTGGGATGTATTACTGACATCAAAGAACAATTTCAGTACCTTGTTTATGAGCTCAAACCCTGAGCTGTTAAGACCTATTTAGACCTGCATGGTGAAAGATGCTGCTGCTGCTATTTTTTCTGCTCTGCCTAAGAGTAAGTTTCTGGAATGCCCATGGGAAGGTTTGAAATATTGGAGCTCTTTAGGAATCTGTTCTTTAGGGAGCCTGTTTTGACAATGATCTTTTCTTCCTTAGCTGGAGATGTCCTCTTATCAAAGATTCTAAGTTCTCAAGTGTGGCTACCTCTTTCCTTCTTGGAAAGTTTGCAGCTCTAAGAAACTCAGAGTCACACTCTGGCCTCACTGGCAGCAGGACGACCAAGACACTATTAGGAACACCCTGGCAACAGCAGTGCTCTGTTCACTTAATGACGCTCAAATGCTTCCTTTTACATGGCGTTCTGTTCACTGTGCTATTCATGAACGGCCTGGCAGGCTTGGGGCAGAAATGCTACATTAAGCCATTCCCCTGAGTCAGCTTTGCCAGAATCCTAGGAAAGTCAGCTTTTGAGTCAGCATACAGAACTCTAATAAGAAATCTCATTCTCTTTTCTCTCCCATTCTCAGAGAACAACAACAAAACGATTTTCAAGGGATAGAGGAGTTAGGTCCCATAATGATGGGAGGAGGGAAGGAGAAGAAACACACACAGAAAGCAAAAGTAACAGCAGCAAGGGAGAGATACAAAAGGGTCCTCACCTCTCTTCCGGGTCCCAGGGTGCATTGTGCTGTTTAGGTATGTGACTGCACTCTTCTTACGCTTTGAGGATTGAAGAAGGAAAGGTGACTGGTTGAATAGTGTGGTAATTACTAATACTGGCACAAGCTAAAGACCAAGCACAGCATGACCGTCACCATGCCGGCTAGTTAGTGCTAATCATCCTAAAGTCTCAGTGCTCAAGGGTTTTATTATATGTACTTGGCTCTCAGAGACTATTTCAGAGAAGTCTGCCTCTGTTGCCAGTGCAGCTGTATTGAAGTCAGGATGAATTAAAATTTTAAGGTAGGAGTGTATCTGCTGAAACTTAGGGAAAAAAACCTAAGGGGAAGCAGTGACTAATAAAAATGGTAAGGCAAAAAAAAAAAAAAATCCCCCACTTCACAAAACTGACCAAGTACAATCAGGGTGTCGCTCTTCAGCAGGTTTTCAGAGGGGAAGCACTGAACAAGTCATAAAGAAAACTGAAACAGTGAGGGAAGGGCCAGGTACTGGCCAGTAATACCTCTGGCTCAAAGACTGCTCCGCTGTAGACCGGATTTGCTGTTGTTCTTCTTTTTCGCTCTTGTCTCTTGCTTTGGATTTCTTGAGAGAAGAAAAGGTTTTGATTAGAAGAGAGGCATGGAGAACCTAAAAAACTTCATTGTTTTATCTATTGGTTTTCCCATAAGAAATCGGAAATAGGGACACCTCTCTGTCTCACCAAAGCCTCAACAGAGGCAAGGACACTATTGGAAGCAAATATGTAGAACCATCTACTCTCCCCTGCAAGACCACGCTGTCCCACACGTGGCTCTCTGTTGAGAGTTTAACAATAGAAAACATTTGTAAACAAGTGGTCCTGATTTATTTTTAGACTGCTGTATATATAGGTCTGAATGAGCTTTATCCATAAGACTTAAACTGAGTAACCAAAGTTCATCATTCTTTAATTAAATAACCAGGACAGGTACAGCTTTGTAACTGTTCTCAATATTCTGATAACCCAGAGTGACCAGAATATATAGACCTGTCAGAAGAGCACTTGCTACTTTCTGCTGTTCAGAAAAAGAAGAGCTCCCCTAAATGAACAGAAGTCACCTTAATTTAGGCAACTGGGGAGGTTTTCCCAGGACAGTTGTGTGGATAATGACAAGAATAGGCAATTCTTGACAGAGGGCAGGCAATTTTCCCACTAAAGGAAATAAAGTCTACACTGGCTGAATCATCCTCTATTTGTGTTCCAATTTTCTATTCTAGGAATTCAATCAGACACCATTTTCAGGAACAAAGCTGTAGGCCAGAAAAAAAGACAGTGCCAAGAATATCTTCTCTTACCTTCTAGATGGTCATGTGTTACCAACCCTAGAGACACCATGAAGGCAAGTTTCTGCGCCAGAGAAACAAAAGAAGAATATACTTCAGTCCGGGTTCTCACAAAGCCAACTGCCAGTTCCCACTAAGACACCAGGAAAGCCAGCCGGGGGCGGGTCACTTGAATGCACAAAGAGCAGGCATTCTCTAAGGAGCCATGGAGATCCTCTATAGCTGGGTGTGCAAGCTCTTGGCTTCCTTCAGTGAGGGCCACATTGGAAGAAGAACTGTCTTGAGCCACACATAAAATATACTAATACTAATGACAGCTGATGAACTTTAAAAAAAAATCACAAATAAAAATCTCATGATGTTTTAAGAAAGCTTACGAATTTGTGTGGGGCCACATTTGAAGCCATCCTGGGCCGCATGTGGCCCATGGGCCACAGGTTAGAAACCTTGCTCTCGAGGCTCTCTGGTTTAACAGGGCCAAAAGAGAAGGACTGGGGCCTACATTTCCTTTCTCAATGACAGAAATCAGTATCTGTGTGATCTGAGTTCCCCACCCTGCAGAAAAATCCTCTTAAAAAGAACAGGATTTCATACTCACAAAACATGCAGAGGGTTTTAAAGAGCTTCCCATTTAACAAGCTCCAAGTTCTGAGTGTTTCACTTGTCATGACTAGGCCACAGCTTCTCACATTTATACTGCCACAATGCTAACTCACAGCTAAATGATTTTTAGGAATGACGGCAGGTGGTTCTGCTGAATGCTATGATTTTTCAATCACACATGAGCCTAAAAATTATGGAGCAATTTCTCTCTGAAGATCACTCTTAGGGCTCCTTCAGAAGCTAAGCTGGTGAAAATACTGGGCCCTAAAGATGCAATGCTAAGACTCTTCAAGCCAGAGAGGGCAACCGACTGATTTCTACTCATTTCTTTGTTTGCATGTGTTCTGAAAAGCGTGTCTTCATTTTCTGTTGTACTACTGCATGCAGTTTCTAAATACGCCAAATAATACATTATCAATTTCTTTCTCTGATGAATAAAGAACACCTTCAATTGTAAAAGACATACTCCTGTAGAGTTATTTATGCCACAGTTTGATCTTTAAAAGTCCTGACATCTTATTCTTGATATTACACTACTTTGGCCTGAAGTGATAGGTTCAGCCTATTTGAAGATAAACTTCTTGAGCAAGCCACTTGAGAACACAGAAATGTCCTTTACTGGTATCTTCAGAGTCCTGAAGAAATGTTTTTATATTATTTCTTTTTTTTTTTTAAAGACGGAGTTTCGCTCTTGTTACCCAGGCTGGAGTGCAATGGCGCGATCGTGGCTCACCGCAACCTCCGCCTCCTGGGTTCAGGCAATTCTCCTGCCTCAGCCTCCTGAGTAGCTGGGACTACAGGCACGCGCCACCATGCCCAGCTAATTTTTTTGTATTTTTAGTAGAGACGGGGTTTCACCATGTTGACCAGGATGGTCTCAATCTCTTGACCTTGTGATCCACCCGCCTCGGCCTCCCAAAGTGCTGGGATTACAGGCTTGAGCCACCGCGCCCGGCCCTTATATTATTTCTTATTTCAAAAAAACTTAGATGAGCACCTATCCCCTTGACAGCCAGATCAGTCTAGTAAGAAAAAGCAGTCTTGGACTTTCCTGTGGTTTTTTTTTTTTTTTTTTTTAAGACGGGGTTTCACCATGTTGGTCAGGCTGGTCTTGAACTCCCAACCTCAGGTGATTCGCCCACCTTGGCCTCCAAAGTGCTTGGATTACAGGCATGAGCCACCACGCCCAGCGTGACTTTCCTGTTTTCTAAACTATGTTGAAATGAGATACACTTTATGACTACCAACTGACTACATTCCTAATTTTCACTATTCCTTAGAAATATAATCAAGATCAACAGGCCTTCCCCCAGCTGCTCTCTTGATAAAGCAGTGTATAGACCGACATTCAGATTCACCCTCTTTTAAGCAAGTAACAGCACCCTTCTTAGCCACTCACACCCAAATCATCTTTGCCAGTTTAGATCAAGCTCACAAAATAATTATTAAGTGAAAAAACATTTCCTCTCTTGTGGAAAAGTTTTTGATGATACACTAAAAAGCTGTCAAGAAATTTTACCTCACATATGTATCCCACATATGCTAAGAGCTAATTTACTTTGTTTATGACTGTGATTCTGTCCAACTAGAAGGTGAAATATCTGCTACTACACATGATGGTACTCGCTTGCCCACACTGGGCCTCGCTCCGTCACCTAGGCTGGAGTGCAGTGGCACCATCTCAGCTCGCTGCAGCCTAGGCCTCCCAGGCTCAAGTGATCCTCCTACCTCAGCCTCCTAAGTAGCTAGGACACAGGCGTGCGCTACCACATCTGGCTAATTTTGTTTATTTTTTGCAGAGACAAAGTCTCACTGTGTTGCCCAGGATGGATTCTTCAGTTTCCTTTGACAGGGAAATTTTGCTCAATTTTTCCTCTTCAAAGTATAATATTTGTCATCAATTCTTTGATGATTTCACAAGTTCCTCAGCAATTTTTGTGACTAGTACTTCTTTTTGGCTCAAATTTTAGTCCTCTTTTTAAAGATAAAATTAAAAATTCATTCATTTCATATCAGAAAGAATTATATTTTGTACTTGTTTTAGGAAACCTGGAATGGCTCAATAAATTACTGCTTTAAAAAAATGACATGAAGCTTTGATGGCTTCATGCCACCATTTCACATGGTTTCATTACAAAAAATGCACTGAGGACAGAGGCAAGTGAATTACTGGTCAAATGAAATCTAACTGTCAGATATTCATCATCATATTACCTGTCTACATTTTCCATTTATAGCTGCTTATGCCAAAGCATCAAATTAAAAAAATTTGTTTGTCTAAGGACATACAGATTCACATTCTATATTTGTATCAGGGTCTTCTTTGCTATTTATGTTTATAATTCTATCCTAAATTGTAGTATAGATGTTACTATTTTCATCCTTACTTTTATGCTTCAATGGATTACTTTTGAGCTACTGATTCATTTGGGATTTGGGGTTCTAATGCAATATAATGGTTATACCAAAAATGTACATTTAATAACTGTAATTGATAATATAAATACACATTAGCTGAGTGAACTGGACATCTTAAAAATGTTGGCTGAGGCCGGGCGCGGTGGCTCAAGCCTGTAATCCCAGCACTTTGGGAGGCCGAGGCGGGTGGATCACAAGGTCAAGAGATCGAGACCATCCTGGTCAACACGGTGAAACCCCGTC
>NW_016107373.1:1816039-1835427 GCF_001604975.1 Cebus imitator | reverse complement strand
AAAAAAAAAAAAAAAAAAAAAAAATGTTGGCTGAGACAAACAGAACACAGTAATGATTAGGAATGTAATAGGACAGCTGGGAAAATCATCATTCATCTTAACATTCTGAATTTGTAACATGCATATGAAAAATAATAACACTTTAAAAAAAACCATTTTCTTTGATACAATCAAAATGCCTATGTGCAGTGCATGGACCCTTAAGATCACAGTCTTAACAATTCCACTCTAGACCAATCTGACTTGGCAATCATGTTGTTGAATAATGAAAGAGCCTAAGAAAATGAACATCAGGTTCATTTCCTCATTCAGAGAGCAGGTGCCCCTCCTGGTACATGAGAATAAACTATACACTGTAGCCAGGGCCTTGCCTTTGGAGACATAGGCCTACCTGAGGGTTCTCCTCCCGTTTTGGTTTGGGTGCAGCAGGTGGGGTGATGGTGCGGCTTTCTGTTTGTTTCTCATCTGTTTCTGTGTGAGATTTAACTGTCTAGGAGAGAAAAATTAAATAAAAATTCAGAATTCATTTTTTATGAAAAGGATGAAACAACCAGAAGTTTAATAGTAGTAGTCAAGAAGAAAGAAGACAACATATTCAAACGTGGAACATTATTAATAAAGGAGTTAGTATTATAGATTTCATTGGGGGAGGGGAAATTAAAATGTAAAGCCCTAGTTGAGGTTATTAAATTGCATGGAGTAAATATGAATCTATAAATATGTCTAAATAATGTATACGAAAAGAAAAGTATGACTTAATTCCTAAGTATAAAAATGTGGTACAGGTTGCCCTTTCTGATTTCCATGTATTTTAGGATGTGGGGGTAGTTTCCCAGAGGCAAGCCCACTATTGTTGTTTTCGAGATGTAGTTTTTTCTCACTGCCCAGGCTGGATGCAGTGGCACAATCTCAGTTCACTGCAACCGCCGTCTCCCAGGTTCAAACGATTCTCTTGCCTCAGCCTCCCTAGCAGCTGGAATTACAGGTGCCCGCTACCATGCCTGGCTAATTTTTGTGTTTTTAGAAGACACAGGGTTTCACCATGTTGGCCAGGCTGGTCTGGAACTCCTGACCTTAGGTGATCTGCCCACCTCAGCCTCTCAAAGTGCTGAGATTATGGGCATGATCCATCAGGACTGGCCCACTGTTTTTACATTATAGGTCAAGCTCCAGCCCACAACCTGCTTAAGACCAGAATGATGCTGAAAACGTCTTGCATACACAGTCTTCTATTTCAGAACAATTACAATCATAATCCAGAGAGACTGCAGAACTACCCTTACATGGAATATTAAAAACCTGACTATATAGTCCATCAGAGGAGAGATGCAATTGCTAAGGGCCGGCCATCTTGCAAGAGGCTGACTTCCTAATTATTCCAAGCCTCTTCTTCCAGAAGCGTCTACTCAAGCAGAAGAAACACCAGTTGTATTGCCATCTTCAAACACAAAAGGTAGCTGGCATACTGGTAGACCGGCTTGCATTACTATTCTTACCATAAGCCAATGGCTAATTCATTTTATGAAGCTCTCTATAAATACTGAAATAATTTTAAAACAGTAGATATAAAACTGTAAACACAAACCTAACTTACTTTTTCAAAATTAGGAAAAATGTGGACGTAATGGTCCTTTCATATGGGAACAATAACTAAATAAGTGAGACTAAAACTGTCCGATTATTGATGGGCAGTTTTATTCTCACTTATTTAATGAGGGGCTAAGTGAGACTCTGGCCCTACAAACGGGACATCTAAAGTTCTCAAACATAATTATGCTGGAAATACTTTACTAGATCTGAAAAACTAACACAAGTACAAAGATTTTTCATTTTCTTTCCTGGCTACTTCCATATTTTTCGTCTCCTTTTTATATGATTACATAAGGAAAATGTAAGCATCTGTCTTACCAATACTGTGGCGACCACTGCTCTGGGGCATAAATGCCGTCTTGTATTTTTCCCCCACTGAGGTTCTCTCATATTTCCCCCTTTATACTAAAAGCTACTTGAGAGTGGGAATTGTTTCATGCAACTCTTGATTTCGCTCCCCTTTGAACCTACTATGGCACTTCAAGCAGCACAGGTGTACAGTAAAGAGCTGATTGGTTTTCTGAGTGAAGAATATGACCTAAGGAAGAATTACTCAAGTGTCTCTCTCTCTAACACACACACACACATACACATGCACGCGCACGCATGCACACGCACGCGCACGCATGCACACACACACACACACACACAGAGTTTTTAATCAAAAAGGACACATTTCCTCCATAAAACAAACCACCAATGGGAAAGTAGTTTACAGTGACATTTTAAAAGTCCTGGATGCCCAGAAAGCTTATTTTCATGTCTCTTTGACCAGGAAGGACAGATGTATGAGGGAGGAGGGAGAAGAGAAGGTTATCTATAAGGGTGTGCTGTTCCATTCCAAGGCTGTGTGAAGCTTCTTGAAGTCTGGTACTTCCATTTCTAAGGCTGAGTAAAGCAATTAGTGGCAATGCTTTTAGGGAAAGGCAAATCAATTCCTCTCCACTAAAGAATTATCCATGGTTCAAATTTCTCTCTCTCATGCAAGAAAAAGTATGATTATCTCAGTGTTATATAAATAATACCAAAAGTATCCAAAAACAAAAATACAAAACAATCACAACAAAACAAAACAATCACAACATTGGTGGTGAGGGAGGGTGTCTTTCCTTCGTGGATCTCTTGCTCTGTGGGAAGCCAGTTGCCATGTTGTGAGCAGCACTGTGGTGAGGCCCAGGTGTGAGGAATGGAAGCTTCACAACAGTGAAGAAGTGAGGCCTGCCAACAACCATGTGCTGAGCTCAGACGTGGATTACTGAGCTGTAGTGCAACCTTAAAATCACTGCAGCTCTTGCCAACTAGTTTGACTGCAAACTTGTGAGGGACTATCAGCCAAAACCACCCAGCTAAGTTGCAGACCAGAAGGAAATGGGTTAATATATTTAGAGTGTTGAGCCAAAAAAAACTCCTATCAACCAAGAATTCTATATCCTGCAAAACTATTTTTCAAAAGTGGAGAAATACGGACATTCCCAGGTAAACAAAAGCAGAGGACATTCACTGCTAGTATACCAGTCCTAAAACAAATGTTAAAGGGAGTCCCTTCAGGCTAAAATGAAAGGACCCTAGACAATAACTCGAAGTCATATAAAGAAATAAGAACTCCAATAAAGCTAACTACATGAATAAATGTAAAAGCCAGTGTTATTGTATTTTTTATTTTTAACTTCTCTTTTTGTTTCCTATATGACTTAAAAGACAAATGCAGAATTATATATCTATATTAGTGGGCACACAACGTACAAATATAATTTGTGACTGTAACAACATAAAGGGGGGACAGAGCTGTGTAGAAGCAGAGCTTCTTTTTCCTTTATTGTCATTAGCAAAGCTTTTATTATTTATTTATTTGTATTTTAGATTTGAGGGTACAGTGCAGTTCCGTTACATGGATATGCTGCATGATGCTAAGACTGGGGCCTCAACTGAAACCAAACAAGCAGGGTTTTTAAAATTTAAGCTGGGGTTAAATCAAACTAGATTGTTAAAAATGTATGAATGTTAACTATAATCCCCATGGTAACCACTAAGAAAATAATTGTATACAGAAACAGAAATGAGGAAAGCATGAAAATGGCACACTAGGAAAAAAAATCAGAAAGACAGTGTTAGAGGAGATGAAGAACAAAAGACGTTAAGACATAGGTAGAGAAAACAAACAGCAAAATGGCATAAGTCCTTGCTTATCAGCAATCACTTAAATATAATTGGATTAAACTCACCAATTAAAAGACAGACTGTCAGAATGAACAAAACACATGATCTAACTATATGCCGTCTGTAAGAGAGGCTCATTTTAGAGCAAAAGACACAAAAAGGTTGAATGTAAAAGGATGTTTGTAATGAATGGCTATACTACTATCAGACAAAAGTAACTTACAGTCAACAACTGTTACAAGAGATAAAGAAGCTCATTATATAATATATTGACAAAAGGGTTGATTCAAAAAGATGATATAACATTTATAATAATATATGTACCAGACAACAGAGCCCCAAAATATATAAAGAAAATACTGAAAGAATTGAGGTCAGATATGAACAGTCCTACAATAATAAATGGAGACTTCAATATTCCACTTTTAAGTAATGGATAAAACTTGTGCAGAGATTAAAAAGGACATAGGGAACTTGAACAACTCTATACACCAATTAGAGCTGTCAGGCATATGAAGAATACTCCATTCCACAAGAGCAGCATGCATATTTTTATCAAGTGTACATGAAACATTCTCCAGGACAGATTATATGTTAGGCCACAAAACAAACCTTAATAAATTTAGAAAGACTAGAATCACATAAAATATCTTCACCAACCACAATGGAAAGAAGCTAGAAATTAATGACAGCAGAAAAGCTGGAAAACTCACAAGTATATGGAAATTAAACAACACATTCTTAAATAACCAATGGGAAAAAGAAGAAATCACTAGGGAAATTAGAAAATACTTTGAAAGAAATGAACACAAGGCCACAACATACCAAAACTTATGCGATGCTGTGAAAGCAGTACTCAGAGGGAAAGTTATAGCTGCTAACAGTCTATATTAAAAAAGAAGAAAGAGCTCAAATCAATAACCTAACTTTATACTTTAGAAACAGAAAAAGAACTAAATTCAAAGCAAAAGAAAGAAAATAAAGACTAGAATGAAGATAAATGAAATAGAGAACAACAATAGAATCAACAAAACCAAAAGGTGATTCTTTGAAAAGAATAACAAAATTGACAAACCTATGGTTTAGACTAAGAAAAAAAGAAGACACAAGTAACTAAAACCAAAAATGAAACTGAGGATATTACATCTCACAGAATTAAAAAGGATTATAGGAGAATATACTGAACAACCATACACCAACTAGACAACATAGATGCAATGGAAAATTCCTAGAAACATATACATAACCAAAACTGTCTCAAGATATAGAAAATCTTAACAGACCCATGACAACTAAAGAGATTGAAACAGTAGTCAAAATTCTCCCCGAAAAGAAAAAGGACTGTATCAGACGGTTTTATTAGTGAATTCTACCAAACATTTAAATAATTAGCATCAATCTGTCTCAAATATCAAAAAATACACTCTTAATTCATTCTATGAGGCCAGCACTACTTTGATAGCAGCAAAGCCAAAGACACCCAGGAATAGAAAATGGGTCAGGCGCAGTGGCTCATGCCTGTGATCCCAGCACTCTGGGAGGCCAGGGCAGGTGGACAGCTTGAGCTCAGGGGTTCAAAACCAGCCTGGGCAACATGGCAAAACCCAGTCTCAAAAAAAAAAAAAAAAAAAAAAAAAAAAAAAAAAAAAAAAGAAAAAACCAAAAAAAAAAAAAAAAAAAAAAAAAAAACATATACAAAAATTAGCCAGGCATGGTGGTGTGCATCTGTAGTCTCAGCTACTTGGGAAGCTGAGGCAGGAGGATCATTTGAGTTGAAATTGTGCCACTGCACCTGTGACAGAGTAATATCCTGCCCTGTTTCTAAAAAAAAGAAAGAAATAAAAGAAAAAGAAAATTAAGTTGTAGGCCAGGCTGGGTGGCTCATGCGTATAATTCCAACACTTTGGGAGGCCAAGGTGGGGAGATCACTTGAGACCAGGAGTTCGAGACCCGACTAGGTAACAAAGTAAGACCCCATCTCTAGAAAAATAACTTTTCAAAATTACCCAGGGATGGTGGTACATGCCTGTAGTCCCAGGGTAGGGTGAATGGGAGGCTGAAATAGGAGGATCACTTGAGCCTGGGAAGATGAGGCTGCAGTGAGCTGTAATTGCATCACTACACTCCAGCCTGGGTGACAGAGTGAGACCCTGCCTCCAAAAAAGCAAAAACCAAAAGAACAGAAAATTATAGAGCAATAGCCCTTATGACTATAGATGCGAAAACCCTCAACAACAACAAAAAATCCTCAACAAATACCAGCAAACTGAATCCAAGAGTATATTAAAAGGATGATACGCCATGACAAAGCCAGATTTATCCTAAGAATGAAAGGGTGATTCAACGTCAGAAAATCCATATAATATACCACATTAACAGAACCAAGGGGAAAAAACATGACATCTCAACTGGTATAGAAAAAGCATTTGTCAAAATCAGGTACCCCCCTACACACACACAAAAGGTAACTATGTGAGGAGACAGACATATTACTTAGCTTGATTATACTAATTATTTCACTATGTATAACAAACCATCATATTGTACACCTTAAACATGTACAGTTTTTATCTTAAAATTCCAATATTATGATAAAAACGCTCAGAAAGCTTGGAATGAAAGGGGATTTCCTTGACTCTGTAAAAAACATTGATGAAAACACAGCTACCATCATACTCAATGGTGAAAGCTTTCCACTTGAGATCAGCAGCAAGACGAGAATGTTTGCTTTCACCATTGCTATTTAATGCTGTACTGGAAGCTCAGGTCAGAGCAATTAGGCTACGAAAAGAAAGAAAAGGCACCCAAATTGGAAAGGAAGATGTAAATCTCTATTTGCACATGACATGATCCTACATAGAAAAAAACTCAAAGAAGTCATAAAACAAATACTAGAGCTAATACACAAATTCAGCAAAGTTGTAGGGTACAAAAATCAGCTATGTATCAAAGGATCGTATCAAGAAAGTGCAAAGACAAACTAGGGAATGGGAGAAAATGTTTGCCAATCATGTATTTGGTAAGGGTCTAGTATCCAGATTATATAATAACTCCTACAACTCAACAACAGAAAAACAACCCAATTTAAAAATTGGCAAAGGATTTGAACAGACCATTTCCCAAGGATGTACAAATGGCCAACAAGCACATGAAAAGATGCTCAGCATCATTAGTCATTAGGGAAATGCACATCAACACTACTGCGTACCCACTGAGATGGCTATAAGTAAAACAAAAAAGGAAATCGTAAGTGTGGTAAGGATGTGGAGAAAATGGAATGCTCGTGTATTGCTGTTGGAAATGAAAAACGGTTCGGCTGCTGTGGAAAACAGTTTGGCAGTTCTTCAAATAGTTGAGCGGAATTACTGTTATGACCTAGCAATTTTCTACTCCTGTTATGTACCCCAAAGAACTGAAAACAAGTACTCATACAAATGCTTGCACATGAATGTTCACAGCAGTACTATTCACAATAGCCAAAAAGTGGAACCAACCAATGTCTTATGATTTCCTAAGTCTATCAAGAGATGAATGAATAAACAAATTATGGTATATTCATGTCATGGAATATTAGTCAGCCACTTAAAATAGAAGGGGCACTGATCGTGTTACCATATGGATGAATCTCAAAAACATGCTAAGTGAAAGCAGCCAGACATAAGAGGTCACATGTCGTATGATTCTATGTACATGAAATATCCAGAACAGGCAAATCTGTAGAGACAGAAAACAGATTGGTGATTGCCAGGGGCAGGTGGGGGGCAAAAGGCAGAAGTTAAGTAATTGCTTAATGGATACTGGGTTTATTTTGGGGTAATGAAAATGTTGTGGAACTTAACAGAAGTGGTGGTTGCACAATACTGTAAGTATAGTAAATGCTACTGAACTGTTCACTTTAAAATGATTAATTTTATGTGATTTCACCTCAGTTAAAAAAAATTGGATTAGAAAACAAAACAAATTCATGAATATCTCTTCAATGAATTGAAGAGATATTCATGAATTTGTTTTGTTTCTATCAGAGAGTATAAACCATTATCCAGAGTTGAAGTTGTCTTGCAGATGTTATTTTTTGCCTATGGTGTTTAAACAGTTACCAGTATTTTAACAACTAGGCAACTTTTGACAACATCTGGATTTCAGGCTTTTCTTGAAAAAGTCTCCATGTGATAAAAATTTGTTATTGCCAAGAAGCAGCTGCTTCCTTGAGATGAAGCACATTACTGTGCAGTTTGCCACAGTTTCTTCCATTTTCTATTGTCAATTATTATCATGCTTGTCTTACTTATTATTTTAAAGGGGAATTAAGAATAAAAGTGGGATATCTCTTGTGCTCATGTTCCCACTGAAAGTGGAAAAATAAATAAAAAGTCCGGTTGTTTACTCTTAGCCTGTTTTACTCACTTACATCTCTTCTTCGAACCCACGGTTATTTCAATTTGCAACTCCTGTTCTTTGTGGTATCATAAAAGAATCCAAAAACTCTGCATAAATCTAGAATGAAGTTAATCAAGTATACCCTATATACCTGTCTGCATGAAAAATCAAAGTTAGTCAGGTGCAAATAAATGTCCAAATAATTTTGTTAGTCAAGGTTAAAACAGATTGGGATTGAAGGCAAAGCAAAATCCATGTCTGGTCACTTGGATTTACTTTCCCTACTATAGCACCAGTATTAAAATGCAGTGGCGGGGGATGGGAGTATCAGCTCAGGCTTACTAACGGAGAAAACAGAAATTTAAAGATAATACATTGGATAATATTCTTATTTTGTTAAGTACTCCTCTTTAGGGTATATTGTGCAGGTTCCTATGAAAAACATATATGGAAGTAGGGGTAATGTGGCAATTTTTTCCCCCACAGAACCTTGGATTTTTTTCGGTAGCTTAGCCTTGGAGACATACATAAAAGTCTTTGTTGCAGGGTGTGCAGTGTGGTGAATAAGAAAGAAACGTAATTTCTGAGAATTCTATCAGGCATAGTCTAATAAACATTAAATAATTTACCTCATTTCATCACCAACAAGTGTTAGCCCCATTTTAGAGTGCTGGAGAGGACAAAGACACAAAGGGAGGCAATGTGGAGGCTATATCCTAAGTCTTTTGGCTTCATCCGCCTTTCTGTCTAAAACAAGTCTTCAGCTTCAAAGATTTTAAACCCTATCACTTGTTTTCTCAGAGCCACAATGTAATGTGGTTTCTAATGAGGGATAACATCTCTTATCTGGGTGGATATGGAAGTCGGTCATGTCTGACAGGGGAAGGCCAAGTGAGACCACTGTTGTTGTAGCTGGCATTGCCTTCTCCCATTCCTATGCCAATGTGGGAAGCCATGATTCTTTCCCTGGAGACACAGCCTCAGTGCCTGCTCCAAACACACTAGAAACTGAGTTCCGTGAGGGTATAGGCTTTAGTTTATCCACCTTATATATAGAAACCACATGCAGCATAGCAACTGGCACTTAACACATTTTTATTAAATGAATGATGTTATCATCTAAAGGGAACAGCAGAAAGCATAAGGGAACCCATTTAGCCTGGTCATATAGAGAATGTTGGATACAGGTTTGATAACTCTGTGAACAGGTGTGAACAGGTTCTTCCACGGCTACAAGTATTACATTGCTTTCCTCTTAGCTCTATGATCTATGAGATCTCTCAATGGCTATAAATGTGATACTGAAAATGAAATATAAATAGAAAAGGATAGTTGAAAGATATGAAGTAAGAGAATCCTGAGAATGCAATCTAGTCTAAAGAGAGTCTCTGCTGATTGAGCTTGGTAACTTCTAAGACTATTATGCCAGGCTGCCCAGCAAACTAAAATAACAATGACTGAATTTCTTTTTTTTTTTTTAAGATGGGGTTTCACCATGATAGCCAGGCTGGTCTTGAACTCCTGACCTCAGGTGATCCACCCACCTTGGCCTCCCAAAGTGCTGGGATTACAGGTGTGAGCCACCACGTCCAGCCCTGAATTTCTTTATTAGACCAAAAAGAGAAACCATGACATTTACTGCTACAATGGAAATTATTTTAATTCTTAAGAATTCATGGATATCGTTTTGTAATATTATAATTAAAATAAAAAGCTCTATCAACATGAAGGCCAGGACATGAAAAGATGTTTAAGATCTATTAAAGTGGGAAAAAAAAACCCCAAATTGCAAAATACATAGCTTGATTTTGGTTTTTGCTTTAAAAATGTTTTACCTGTACACAGAAAATATCTGGGGGCTGGGGACAGTGGCTCACTCCTGTAATCCCAGCACTTTGGGAGGCCAAGGTGGGGAGATCACCTGAGTCCAGGAGTTCAAGACCAGCCTGGCCAACATGGTGAAACCCCACCTCTACTAAAAATACAAAAATTGTCCAGGTGAGGTGGCAGGCACCTGTAATCCCAGCTACTTGGCAGGCTGAGGCAGGAGAATCATTTGAACCTGGGAGGTAGAGGTTTCAGTGAGCCGAAATTGTGCCATTGCACTCCAGCCTGGGGTGACAACTGTGAAACTCCGTCTCAAAACAAAAAAAATAACTGTAAGAATATAATCACTGTTAATAGTAATTACCTCTTGGGGGTAAAATTATGATAAAATCATGATAAAAGTTTACTCTCTCTTTAGATTATGGGAAAGGTACTTTCTACAATTTATATTTTTGTAATGTTTGAATTTGTTTTAAAAATGAACTTGTATTATCTTTGTAATCAGAAAACAAATTTAAAAATAAAATGAAATGAAAATAACTTGTCTCCTAAAAATATCTTTATCAAAAAAAGAGGTAAAAGAGAAATAATATTTAGTAACCTAAAATAGTGTTGTGAAACCAGGTTCTGTGGAACACTGAGGCTCCTCAGAGGTTCTTTGAGAGCTAGCACAAGACAGCATGTCCCCACTCAAACTCCTAAGCTTGAGCATCTGACTCTCAGTAGTTTTAATACCGAAGTTCCACTGTTAATGAGTTTGAAATTTGAAATTTGCTGTTTTAAAGTAATGTAAATAATTTATTTCTGGGCCAGGCATGGTGGCTCATGGCTATAATCCCAGCATTTTGGGAGGCCAAGGCAGGCAGATCACCTTAGGTAGGGAGTTCGAGACCAGCTTGACCAACACGGAGAAATCTCATCTCTACTAAAAATACAAAATTAGCTAGGTGTAGGGGCACATGCCTGTAATCCCAGCTACTCAGGAGGCTGAGGCAGGAGAATCGACTGAACCCAGGAGGTGGAAGCTGTGGTGAGCGGAGATTGAGCCATTGCACTCAAGCCTGGCAACAAGAGCGAGACTCCATCTCGAAATAATAGTAATAATAATAATAATAATTCATTTCTGAATGTTTCTCAAAGCACTTGCTGGGGTTTGAATAGGTCCCCCGGGAATAGAGATGAGTTCTTGTATTTCCTAAGCACAGATTTTGATACCTGAGGGCTTCTTGAGTGCAAGGTCTGCTGTATTTGTGAGCTGCCTGGATTTAAAGGCCTAGTGCTCTGTGCATAGGTTCCTCTGCTCAAGGAGACTAAGGCAGAAGGCAGCTCTTTCATTCCCCATCATCTGAATAGCCTCCCTGAATTATGGTCTGCCATCCAGAGGCATAAGTTTCAGGATCACCACAGACTATTTTCGGATAAATGAGAAGTCAAGCCTGAACAATTAAAAATAGGTTGATGACTTTTTAAAGCAACTTTCTTGAGAGAGAATGCCTTTGTTTGCCAAATTCTTCTTTCTCATCACTAGTCATTTTTTCAAATAGGATACAGTGACTGCCTATCCTTTTTGCTGTTTTCAGAGATCCTTCTGCTACAGAAACTTCAAGTGTTTTTGCAGGTTACTTGTATGTCTCTAGCCTCGTTTTTAAAGATAAAATCTGACTTCAGGAAATATAAATGAAATGTTTCAGTATTTGAGCTAAAATGTCTGCATCTTCTAAAGTTAAAGAATGCTTTTTGGAAATTTTAATTTTTGTTGTTTCGCTCCCCATTATCTGTAACAATCAAAAAAGTCTTTAAAATGAAATCCCCTTTCCTGTTTTGTTTACTCTTCCTGACTTTCACAGTCATATCTTCATCTGGATTCTTATTGGGCCGAAACTAACATGGCGTTTTCTGTTTACTACCACATCTGTGCTTCCTGACTGAGGGCAGCAGAGACTGTCTGTGAATTTCCACAGCAAAACCAGCAGGGGGAGCTCACTCACACAGGAATCTGAGCCCATCTACGAAAGGGATGGTGGGAAAAGCAACCCAACTTTCTTCAGTAAAAATGACCCTTCTGCACGTGGATGAATTATCACACGATAAGCGGCACGGCACTGATAATGGTGGTGAAATGAAGAGCCCTTAAGAAAATGTATTTAGAGACAGCCCAGCAGCCATATGCCTCAATGGCAAGGCTACTGCCCAGAACAGGTACATACTCTGCCTGTACCTGTTTTTCAAGACTTGGCTTGCTAAGCTGTACAGTTTGAGGTCCAGCGAGTCTGGTCCCTGGAGTAGCTATCACAATGCTGGTGAGCTGGGCCATGGGAAACGTTTTGGCTATGGTTGCAGTCTGCCCATTGACGACACGGACGGGGTGGATGGAATTCTGGGATGTGGGAAGGGTTGTGGGGGTGAACTTGGTCAGCATGACGGGCCTCTGGATAAGCTGAGGAGCTGCGAGCATGGGAGGTGGTGCTGGGGCAATAGGAATGTTATTCTGGGCCACAGGCTTGGGTCGAACCTATAGGAGAAAGAGAGAATAATAATTGTATTACTTAAGCTGCTCAAGTCCTATAAAAGTATACCTTCCACACTCTATGTATGAAATGGTATTTAATATACTTATTAATGTTCATTTTGGTATATTAATTCTATAGATCCCAGGGCATTTAACTTTATACAAGACTCATCAGCTCTTGAGGTCCAAACCTCGCCCTAGAACACAGCTTTTGATTCTAAATCCTGAGCTCTGTCTTCTACACCATGCCACCTCTTCTGGCCGAGGTCAACGGTCTAATCCAGAGACTGGTCCCACCCAGAACTTGTACACGGTATAGTAGTAACATTGCCAATGGCCTTAACTCACATTTGAAATTTCTTCATATCCACAGCTTCAGCTTACCCCCATTTCTGGCCCTCTAACTCCCTGTTCTTGGCCACTCCTCTCAGTCTCTTTTGTGGTCTTACTCTTCCTTGGCCTCATCCTAAATGTGAGTTATTTCTTAGGATTTTTCTTTCCGGGGAACCCC
Source organism: Cebus imitator (assembly GCF_001604975.1). Taxonomy (NCBI): domain Eukaryota; kingdom Metazoa; phylum Chordata; class Mammalia; order Primates; family Cebidae; genus Cebus; species Cebus imitator. The sequence goes on along the minus strand of NW_016107373.1, from coordinate 1,822,456 downwards.
TTTTCTTCCCAATGTTCTCATTATTCCTAGGAGCTCTCACCCATCTCATGGCTTCAATTACCATCTATGTACTGAAGATTTTCACACTTTTATCTCAGAATCTGAAACATTTCTTGAACTTCAGAATTATATTCAACTTGAATACATGTCTAAGACTCATTAATTTCTTCTTCCAATCCTCTCTTCTTCCTATAATTGCCTCAGTAAATGCCCTTTTCTTGATAAACTTCAGAATCATTCTTGATTCCTATTCTATCCTCTACTCTCTAAATACTTCTCAAATCTGTCTTATTTCTTTCTATCTTCACTCCACTATCCACTCTCCTAGCTTATGTTTGGCTTACTAAAAACAATGATTAAAAAGTTGCAGCTAAAAACATGAGGTCAGCCTTGCCTGGGTTCAAATCCTGGTTCTACCACTCACTAGCTGTGTAACCTCAGGCAACATACCTGATCTTTATTTATTTATTTATTTATTTATTTATTTGAGACGGAGTCTCCCTCTGTCACCAGGCTGGAGTGCAGTGGTGCAATCTTGGCTCACTGCAACCTCCGTGTCTTGGGTTCAAGTGATTCTCCTGCCTCAGCCTCCCAAGTAGCTAGGACCACAGGTGTGCGCCACCATGCCCAGCTAATTTTTGTATTTTTAGTAGAGACAGGGTTTCACCATGTTGGCCAGGATGGTCTCGATCTCCTGACCTCGTCATCTGCCTTCTTCATCATCCGCCTGCCTCGGCCTCCCAAAGTGCTGGGATTACAGGTGTGAGCCACTGCGTCTGGCCATAAGCCAGTATTTTTCAAACTTTTAAAACTATGACCCTGTGGGCAAAACCCTTTCCCCTTATGCATGAGGTTTGACCTTCAATTAACTCTTTAGCTCTGCTCTCCTGGAAACCTGGTCTAAGGGTAAGAATGTCAACCATATTACCAGGAAACACTGCTTATGATAAAAACGACCCCTCACTGGCCAGACACAGTGGCTCACGCCTGTAATCCCAACATTTTGGGAAGCTGAGGCTGGTGGATCACTTGAGGCCAGGAGTTTGAGACCAGTCTGGCTAATACAGTGAAATCCTGTCTCTACTAAGTAAAATACAAAAATTAGCCAGGCAGCTACTTGAGAGGCTGAGACAGGAGGTTAGCTTGAACCCAGGAGGAGGAGGTTGCAGTGAGCTGAGATAGCGCCACTGCACTCCAGACTGGGTGATAAGAGTGAGACTCGTCTCAAAAAAAAATCTCTTACTGCTAAATCAAATCTGAATGGGCTTGAGGGGACACTATGATTTGGCTTCCTTAAGTGGGGTGTCTCTCATAACCTGAGCACATCCATTGTGGGGACCTTGAAAGCTATGCCTATGTAGTTGACACAATATACTGGGTCTTGTGGGTATGAGGCTTCTATGCCAAGTTGGCTTTCCCACCATCCTAAAGAAGGAGCTTATTTCCTTACACCTGAGCTATCCTTGGACAGCCGTAGGGACAACTGTATGGACTCACATTGAAGACAAATGTCTGGTGCTATCTTGCTGACAAGCTGTGGTTTCTGTCCTATATCATTCCAAGTAGACTGGTGCCAAGTGTGGCCCATGAAAGTCTTGTCGGTATGAATGTTTGGCTGAACTTAAAATGACCCTGTGGTGGGTGCCACTAACTAACAGTAAGAAATATATTTGACTCTGTAATTAGTATGCACCTATAGACATTTATTTCTAAAAACAAAAACTTCCTGAAATGGGGGAACACAGTATGTCCTATGTACTCTTAATACTTCCTACTCTATTCTTTTCATTTTATTTAAACACCCTGGTTACAATCCACTAAATTGCTTTCATAACAAATGAGCCATGATCCACTGTTTGAAAAACATGGACTAAACCTTAGATTCCTTACCTTAAAAAGAGTAATACCTATTTGCACAGGGTTGTTGTAACAATTAAAATAGACACCCCATGTAAAGCACCTAGCACAGTACCTAGCACATAGCAAGATTCTCTAAACATTGGTTATTATCATTATTGACTATGTCCTAACTCTTCTTGCTGCCCACAGTCTTGATCATCCCCAATTTATTCTCTGCATAGAGGCAAGAGGGAATTTTCTAAACCATAAATCTGACCACATCAAGTACTTGCTTGAAAATGCCTTAATGAATGTCTGCTGCTCCTAGGATAAGATCCAGATTCCTACATAGCCTACAAGGTTCCATCAGCTCTGGCCCTAGTGGACTTCTCCAGCCTCGACTCTAACTAGCTCTAGCCTGCATGAGTCACATAGCCCTCTGTGCATAGCAAACCTCCTTTGGTTCTTTAAACTTAATGCATCTATCTATCCTGGACCTACATATATGTTCCATCCTCTGCCTGGAACATTTTTAACATTTTTTTTTTTTTTTTTAGACAGAATCTCGCTCTGTCACCCAGGCTGGAGTGCAGTGGCACAATCTCGGCTCACTGCGACTTCTGCCCCTTGCTGGGTTCAAGCGATTCTTCTGCCACAGCCTCCCAAGTAACTGGGATTACAGGGACACACCACCATGGCCCAGCTAATTTTTGTATTTTTAGTAGAGATGGGGTTTCACCACGTTGCCCAGGCTGGTCTCAAACTCCTGACCTCATGATCCACCTGCCTTGGCCTCCCAAAATGCTGGGATAACAGGTGTGAGCCACCGCACCCAGCCTGTCTAGGACATTTTTATTCTTCTTCCAAAGTTTTAGCAGGCTAACTCGACTAGGATTTTGGGTCATACTGAATGTCAACTCATCAAAGAAAGCTTGAAGAAACCTTCTCTAATACTCTTAAAAACAGGCAATTAGGCTGGGTGCGGTAGCTTACACCTATAATCCTAGCACTTTGGGAGGCCAAGGCGGGTGGATCACCTGAGGTCAGGGGTTCCAGAACAGCCTGGCCAACATGGCGAAACCCTGTTTCTGCTAAAAATACAAAAATTAGCCAGGCATAGTGGTGCACACCTGTAATCCCAGCTCCTCAGGAGACTGAGGAACGAATCACTTGAACCCGGGAAGTGGAGGTTGCAGTGAGCCAAGATCACGCCACTGCACTCCGGCCTGTGCAACAGGAGTTAAGACTCCATCTCGGCCGGGCGCGGTGGCTCAAGCCTGTAATCCCAGCACTTTGGGAGGCCGAGGCGGGTGGATCACGAGGTCAAGAGATCGAGACCATCCTGGTCAACATGGTGAAACTCCGTCTCTACTAAAAATACAAAAAATTAGCTGGGCATGGTGGCGCGTGCCTGTAATCCCAGCTACTCAGGAGGCTGAGGCAGAAGAATTGCCTGAACCCAGGAGGCGGAGGTTGTGGTGAGCCGAGATCGCGCCACTGCACTCCAGCCTGGGTAACAAGAGCGAAACTACTCCGACTCAAAAAAAAAAAGAAAAGGAAAAAGAAATAATGGGCAGATATCTCTCTCATGGGCTCTCAGACTGCCCTCTACTTTCCATATTGGGCACAGTAATTGGCTGTGCATGTGCCTGAAGCACTCTGAGGGCAGAGAACTGTCTGTCTTGAAAACTGGCAATATCCACAGTGCTTAGGACAATGTTTGCTACCCAAGGTATTTATTAAGGATTTATCTGAAAATTATCTTATCTCATATTAGCAGTGCCCATCCTCTCTCCAGAGGCTATTCGGAAATCATTAACACTGCTGACCACAAAAATCCTTCTTTTCTCTTTGTCTGAAAACTAGGGCCTCAGATAGGAAATCTCAGACTTTCTACCAAGCAAGTCAACACTCCTCGAGGTCCAGAAGGGGGAAATCTTGACATTTTGCCTAGAGAATGGTGAAAGCCTAATTGCTGGAAGAACACTCTTAGGAGAACATGGTCATACAGCTCAGAGCTGCTCAGGCCTAGGGAGAAAGTCCCCTGTACAGACCCCTAACCTAAGCCTTTACAAGCAAGACGTTGCCTTTAAGCATGATGCTCAAAACCATCACTTTCCAGGTTAGAACTGAATGGTTTCTACTAGTTGGTTTAGCTGTTGTTTCCTTCCCTACTCTTTTTGGCATGCAGGAAAGAAATAAGAAGTGTTAATTGCTTTCTTTCCCCACTGCCAGGCAGACTTTGGCTAAATTCTTCTAGTAAGTTTAAGGTTTATAATGGTTTTAATTACTTTAAATTTAGAAAATGTTCCTTTTCCTTTACTTTCCCTTACTACTGCCTTTGGTCACTGCTAATAAACAATGATGACAAAATAAGCTTCTTCATGGTACAGAAATCAACAGTCAGAATTTTTAGCTAAGTGGGATAGACAGCTGGGCTGACAAGCCCCATTACGGGATACTTAGGAAGAGCCCATGAGGATTTTTGTCCCATCTAACCTATCACTGGGCTTGTCATTGTTTTACTCACCTGTGGAAGAAAGTTTGGACGTGGAGTGAGTCTAGGAGGGGGGATAAACTGTGGTACTTTGATGGGCTGAGGAGGTGTTGCCTGAACCTGCTAAAAAATGAGGAAGATAAATAAGCCAGAGAAAACAATCGCTCTTCAAACTCAAAGCTAGTATTTTTAGCATCACTCTTCTTTGGATCAGACAATATTTTCTACAAGCTTTCATCGTAAGTTAATCATCTGAATTAACACTGCATTAGGAAACTTTTTCACTTTCCCACCTGCGTGCTTTACCCTACAAAGTGAACCAACCACACTTCTGTTTCCTCCCACATCTAATGTAGAACATAGCAGGCTCAGTAAATCTTAGACAATTTCCTTTGACACTCAAGAACTTTTGCATTTACATACTTTAAAAGTCAAGACTGGATCCAAAGTAAAATCAAACTTTCTACTTAGCCAAATAGGCTTTTTCCTGGTAGAGCTTTATCTAACAGTGAATAGAAAATTTTCCAACTCTCAGTATCTGCCTGAATGATCTGGTTGCTTCTCTAAGGATTCCAGGGTAAGTGGTGAAGCTTCACTTTGTTGCTCTCTAGTTTCACTCACCACTGGTATCATTCAAAAGCCATCAAGAGCTCTTAGGTGCCATTTTAAGGAAATTTTATATCAAAGTTTAGATCTATTTCTCCCAAGCTTCTGAGAATATCAGTTTTCTAAATGGCTTGATCCTAGAACTCTCGTGAAAATTCTTGTTCAGGTACTTCCTCCTTAAAGGGATTTTTTTTTCCCTGACAAGACTGGGCACTGACACTGTTAATTTGTGAGTTTCTTAAATATTTTAAAAGTGCCCCAACTAACTCCAGTACTTTCTAGGTACAATCAGTTTAAAGGGATATTAAACTAAAAGAATTATCAGAGAGTTTTCACCAAGGCAGTAATACAGCACAAGAGAGTTTAAGCACTCAAGTTTCACAGGAAAACACTGTAGACAGGGTGAAGGCAGAGGGAGAGATAAATTAAACAGTGTGTATACCTCTGTGAAGGAGACCTTCCCCCTAAAAACAAGTCATACTTTGACCTCAGATAATGCACTGAGTTTGTTCCTTGGCGTCAGGACACTTCTGTAGTGATTTGAGCAGATATCAGAAATGTCATATTCCCTTCTCAGCCCCAAAGGGGAATTTAGTATGCTAGAAGAATGACGGAAACTGAGAAATCCAGCAGGAGCCTATAAAGGATTTACTATACAAATGCATATCCTAACCTTCTCTTGTGATCACACATGAGGAGCAGCTGCTGGCTTACCAGAGTGACTGTGTTTTTTGCCACAATTTGGACAGCCTCTGCCCCAGGCCCAGTGACCTTACTAGACGTCTGGAGGTTGACTGGCGTGTTCTGCACATCAGTGCTGAGCACAGCCTTCTGACTGTTGATGGCGGTCACCATAGCAATGGTAGGTCTCTGGCCCACCACAGAGGCAGGCATGGTCGCAGTTGCTGCTTTCAAGACGAGAGGTAGTGTCTTTGTGGTAATCATAGAAGCTGTAGTTACAGTCTTCTAGGAGACAGGGAAAACAGGTATTAGGACACTAAATCTAAACTAAATAATAAACTAAATCCCACTAAACAACATGCTGCTAAACCTTAGAAGTAAACAAAACAATAATTCCCATAATCAAGTTTCTCTGTAGAACAACATTTCTTTTGTGTACATAGAGCACACTCCTTACTACAGGGAAAGGCAATCTCTAGTTTTCAAGAATTCTCATATTGGTGTCACTTGTACATGGGTAAGTTCATAGTAGCAACTGCAGACTAATTCAGGCACAGGGTTTTCAACAATGAATGGGGTAGGTGTACAGATACAGAATGTGAGTGTACTTATTTGTTTTAGTTTTTTAAATTCTTTGCTTGCTCTCAATTAATTCAAACTTTGTATTAGTTGCAAATCAGTGAGGTACGTATCATCTGTATCCTAACTGCTACAATCTCACTAATATGAAGAAAGCCACCATATAATTCTGGATATCTGTTTCCTGGGACACAAAGGCGGGGGTAAAAAGACAG
>NW_016107373.1:1813543-1814929 GCF_001604975.1 Cebus imitator | reverse complement strand
AAAAAAAAAAAAATTGAAAAGTAAATTAATTACAACAAAACAAAACAAAAAATCACCTCCTCAGTTGCACTGGCCACACTTCAAATGTCCAAAGTCATATGTGGTTAATGGTGACCAAATTGGACAGTGGAGATAGCATTTCCAACACCACAGGAAGTTCTATCACTGCACAGGACCGGTGAAAAGTATCTCCATTCTCCCAGAAACACATCTGGACAACTTCCCTTATTTCTATTTCAGTGTCTATGATCTTCTACTTTGGGGTATTATTCTAGGTAGTTATTTATCTCAATTTTTCTGTCTTACACGTAGAAAAGGTACATATCATCTCTATCCTAATTGCTACAACCTCACCGACATGAAGAAAGCCATATACACATGTTATCTAATCTTTTAAGATCATCATCTAAATCTTTGTTTCCTCTTCTCCAAGACAACAACATAGGAGTGGCTTATTCTCTTTGCCACTGCCCTCTTAAATGTGAAATGAAAGGGGGAACACTGACATTTATTTTGGGGTGCAGTGGATCAACTATCTTCTATCAGTGATGAAAACCAAGTAAAAGCCAAATGCTGTTTATCATTAGAAATGCTATGTTAATAGTAGTATAATAGCAAGGACTGACTGTATTACCAGCAATTTATAGTAAATGTTTCTACCACAGTGTATTAGCTTTAGTTTTCAATTTTATTCTTTTTTTAAAATTTTTTTTTAAAGATGGGGTTTCACCATGATGCCCAGGCTGGTCTTTAATTCCTGACCTCAGGTGATCCACCAACCTCTGCCTCCCAAAGTGCTAGGATTACAGGCGTGAGCCACCGCGCCTGGCAGTTTTCAATTTTAAACCTGTCAACATAACGAACTTTTGAAGTGGTGATCCAGTCACACCAGATGGCGTTGAATCCAGTGCCTACCATGGACTGTGGGAGTAAAGCTCTAGTCAGAAGAACTCACTGACATGGATTTTAAAGACGTATGTTGTAAGTGCTTTAAAAGAAGTCAATGTACTTTTGTTTGAAGTAAATCGTCAATATTTTGAATAACTCTAAACTGATTATTCTACAAAATACTGACTAAAGCCTCAAACTCACTTCAGTTATACACTTATCATTAACCAAACACTTTAAAAACACTGAAACCTAGTAAGTTTGTTCACATCTTAGGTTAGCAGTTTTCTTTTACAACTATGGTTATGGCTTATTTTACTACACGATTTCCAGCATCTATATAACTGTTTATAGTTAGGCAGAGGACTCAGTACTGTACGCTTCAGTGAAAACTTTTTGAAGAATGTATTTACCATTTACTAACACCAAGACACAGGAAGTGCTTAGAGCTTTACCCCTAGTCTGGTGCTTCTTCTTTTCTTTTTTTTTTTTTTTTTT
>NW_016107373.1:1801836-1813328 GCF_001604975.1 Cebus imitator | reverse complement strand
CTCCTGAGTCGCTGGGATTACAGGCACGCGCCACCATGCCCAGCTAATTTTTTGTATTTTTAGTAGAGACGGGGTTTCACCATGTTGACCAGGATGGTCTCGATCTTTTGACCTCGTGATCCACCCGCCTTGGCCTCCCACAGTGCTGGGATTACAGGCTTGAGCCACCGCGCCCGGCCTTTCTTTTCCTGATATTAGGGAACACAAACCAAACTTCTGGGGTGTTATAGTTCAGATGACAAAGGGAATTTAGAACTTTGAAATAAGTCTAATGAAAATGTCTGAACTGTTCTAAAAGGAGAAAGAAGTGACATAGAGAAAAAAGGTGTCCAACAACAAATTATTATTATTATTTATTTATTTTTGAGACAGGTCTTGCTCTGTCACCCAGGCTAGAGAGCAGTGACGCAATCACGGCTCACTGCAGTCTTGACCTCCTGGGCTCAAGTAATCCTCCCACCTCAGTCTCCTGAGTAGCCGGGACTACAGGTGGGCGCTACCACACCTGTAATTTTTTTTTATTTTTAGTAGAGACATGGTCTCACTATGTTGCTCAGGCTGGTCTAGAATTCCTGGCCTCAGGTAATTCTCCCACCTTGGCCTCCCAAAGTGTTGGGATTACACACATAAGCCACCACATCCAGCCAAGAGATTTATTTTTATGAAAGTTGTGATTTGTTTTTAGCTAGTTAACAGTGGTTAAGTATGATTACCTTGTGGAGAAGGTAGCTGTTTCTCCACAGTTTCATGAAGGGGTTCTTTACTTTGACAAAACCCAAATTGCATGAGCTAGAAGTTAATGCAGAAATGCATGGCATAGCAAACAGTGCTAACAGCAAAATCCTTTTTACTTATTTATTTGCTCTTATTGTTTACCTGCCAAGTACGAAGTATTGATTTAGAACAGAAGGACTCAGGCTTGACACAGTAGGTCATGCCTATAATCCCAGCACTTTGGGAGGCCAAGGTGGGTGGATCACTTAAGCCTAGGAGTTTGAGACCAGTTGGCAATACAGTGAAACCCCACCCCTACAAAGAATATAAAAATTAGCTGGACATGGTGACACACACCCATAGTCCTAGCTACTTGAGAGGCTGAGGTGGGAGGATCACCCAAGCCTGGGATGTCAAGGCTGAGGTGAGCTGTAATTGCACCATTGCACTCCAGCCTAGGTAATACAGTGAGACTCTGTCTCAAAGAAAAGACATAGTGCAAAACAGATGAAATCCATATCAGAATTTAAGGGATTATTACACTGGAATCTAACTAACTTCCACATCCATTTTAGATTATTTTGCTTGTTTAATTTTGTATGCAGTCACTGTTGTATATTCAAACAACCACAAAAAGAACCCCTCTCCCTTTTTTGTTTACAAAGGTTTCTTTTCTATTTGGTTTTATTAACTGCTCTCTTTACATTTGCATTATGCCATTAAAAATGAGAGGGCTGTGAATATAGGTTGGAGAGTATACCTGTATTTAGTTGTTCTATTCTTTCACTTTTTCTGTAGATTGGAAAACTTTCAAAAATATACATACAAGTATGAGTTGCTGTTAACTAAGTAAAGCACTGTCCCCATTCCTCCTTCCAAAAAGAATTCCTCATTGCTTCCTCTATGCCTTGGTATATGCCAATCACCCAACTTAGAATAAAAAACTTACTGATTGCTACTTAATACTTAATTCTTTCTGAAACTGTGTATTTAATATATGCCATATGTAACCTCCTATTTGTCCTTGCCCTCAATTCCCTATGACTGTTAAGAAACCCAGAAGTTGTGGCATGCTTTGGAGGGTTGGCCTTATCTCCTCTCCATCGTTTCATGGATCCCACATTCCAACCACACCAGCCTACTTGCGATTCCCAGGGCATGTATTTACCTTTTTGACTCCATCCTTTTGTTCATAGTGTTCTCCACACCTGTGAAACTCTTTCCCCTTTGCTCTATCACTAAAATTCCATTCATCTGTTAGGGCCCTGCTCGGATGCAACCATCCTTGAAAAGTACTTTCTGATCCCTCTAGTCAAAATTACTGTGTCCTCAAACTTCATCTACATCTCAAATTTTTTTAATTCTTGAAAACAAACTCTCTAATTTGTGCATTTAGCCTCCACATTACCTAAAACAGTGCTTGCACACAGTAGGAACTTCATAAATATTTATAGAACAAATAAAAATTACTAATTACAAAATACCAGATTTTTGGCAGGGACCAGTGCTCTTTGTATATCAGAATCGAGCACATAGAGTATGTTCAGTAAATAGATTGGTACTGCCAAGCACAGTGGCTCATACCTTTAATCCCAACACTGTGGGAGACCAAGGTAGGTGAATCAATTGAACTCAGGAGTTTGAGATGGGGAAACATGATGAAACCCTGTTTCTACAAAAAATACAAAAATTAGCTGGGCATGGTGGTCTGAGCCTGTAGTCCCAGCTATCTGGGAGGCAGAGGTGGGAAGATGGCTCAAGGCAGGGGTTTCAGTGAACTGAGATTGTGCCACTACACTCCAGCCTAGAAGAAAGAGCCAGATCCTGTCTCCAAAAAAAAAAAAAAAAAAAAAAAAAAAATCATATTGGTAATTTACTGTAAACTCAAAACCCAAAAGCTTAGAGGATCCTTTTGGTTTTTAACATTAAACATCTGCATTAAATAAAACCATATTTTAAAAAGGCTGGCAAAATCAATTAAATATATCAGGTAGGCTACTGGATGGAGAGACGCCCTTAGATGCTACACAACACTGTTTTGGAGGTAACCCTAGACCTCTCACCAGCCACCATCCCAAAGCAACACAGACTACCAGGGAAAGGAAAAGCTATTACAAGTACTTTGGACCTGCTTCCTTTGATTTTTTTTTTTTTTTTTTTTTTGAGATGGAGTCTCACTCTGTCGCCCAGCGTGGAGTGCAGTGACATGATCTTGACTCACAGCAACTTCTGTCACCCAAGTTCAAGTGATTCTCATGCCTCAGCCTCCTGTGGAGCTGGGATTACACATGTAGGTTACCACGCCTGGATAATTTTTGTATTTTTAGTAGAGATGGAGTTTTGCCATGCTGGCCAGACTGGTCTCAAACTCCTGACCTCGTGATTACCAGCCTTGTCCTCCCACAGTGTTGCGATTACAGGTGTGAGCCACTGTGCCCAGTCTCCTTTGATTTTGATAACATAAAATGTTACTTATACAGAATGTTTCCATGAGTTAAGACAGAAAACTCCTGTGTAACAGGAAACAATGAATTCTACCACACTCCTTCCAGGTGAACATTTTCTGATCAAACTGTACTTTGGAAAGAGAACAACCTAACCCAATTCTGATTAAAACTTAAACAAAAATTATCCTCTAAGCATTCTTTCAGAACGAATACAAGTGCCGGTAAGGGGATTTTTAAAGTCAGTTTTGAATGCCTAATTTCCAAATAGCCTTGGGGTGGTGATTAAGGTAAAAATTATGTAGGTTGTCCTAGTGATCTGATTTATAACAGGGATTTTTCTTTTTCCTTCTTTGGTTTTATGCAGTATTGGCATTGCTTTTTTTTTGGATTGAATGGCAGCATAGAAGAGTAGTTGAAGGGACATATCTTTCAGCCAAAACCTCTAGGTTCAAATCTTAGCTCCACCACATACCACCCTCCATGGTCTGAGGTAAATTATGTAAACTCTCTGTGCCTTAGTTTTCCCTTCTAAAAAACAGGGATGGTGAGCCAGGTGCAGTGGCTCACACCTGCAATCCCAGCACTTTGGGAGGAGAAGGCTGGTGGATCAAAAGGTCAGGAGTTTGAGACCAGCCTGGCCAATATGGTGAAACACTGTCTCTACTAAAAATACAAAACTTAGCCAGGCATGGTGGTGTGTGCCTGCAGTCCCAGCTACTCAGGAGAATGAGGAAGAAGAATCGCTTGAACCTGGGAGGCAGAGATTGCAGTGAGCCAAGCCAAGATTATGCCACTGCACTCCAGCCTGGGTGACAGAGTGAGGCTCAGTCTTTAAAAAAAAAAAAAAAAGCAGAGATAGTAATAATAATACCTTCCTCTTAGGATTAGGGTAAGGAATATGTCTATTATATATGTAAGCACTTAGGAGACTGCCAGTATACAGTAACCTCTCTTTTTTTTTTTTTTGAGATGGAGTTTCACTCTTGTTACCCAGGCTGGAGTGCAATGGCGTGATCTCGGCTCACCGCAACCTCCACCTCCTGGGTTCAAGCGATTCTCCTGCCTCAGACTCCCAAGTAGCTGGGACTACAGGCGTGCGCCACCACACCCAGCTAATTTTTGTATTTTTAGTAGAGACAGGGTTTCACCATGTTGACCAGGATGGTCTCAATCTCTTGACCTTGTGATCCACCTGCCTCAGCCTCCCAAAGTGCTGGGATTACAGGCGTGAGCCACCGCACCCGGCTACAATAACCTCTCTTAAATGTTAACTTATCTTTAGTGTTCTCACAAAAAGTTCATTCTTTATTTGCAAAATGTTGCACATGAACCAATTCAATGTCCATAAACAGTGAACGGCCAAGTGAACTATACTTTTTTTCTCTACATATAAAAACACAGCAGAGACCTGGTGTTGGTTTGAAGAGGTAGCCATGCTTAGGTTTCAGAGGATCCCAAAATCCTTGAAGTGTACAAAAATGAGTGTAGTAAGTGTGAATGTATATTCTTCTGGAGAGGGATCTAGAGCTTTCAACAGAGTCATGAAGGGATCTGCGACCTTCAAGGATTCAAGCATCATTTGGAATATCATTTCCAAATATGTCCTTTTTGTGTGTCTTGATTGCCTCACTATTCTTACATTATATGCTTAAATGCCCTTTTCAGTAAAAACATTTGCACAACTACACTAAGTTAGAATTTTATTAAGCTCCCACTTCTTTAGTTTTGACCTGTAGCTTTCATTTCAGATTCCCATCAATGTATTAGAACAAATTCATTTTCTCATGAATAACGGCTTAAAAATGAATGTTTCTATGAATAGTGCAAATATAGCACTCTTTTTTTTTTTTTTTTTTTTTTTTTTATTTTATTTTTTTTTTTTTTTTTTTTTTTTTTGGAGACTGATTTCGCTCTGTTGTCTAGATTGGAGTGCAATGGTGTGATCTCTGCCACTGCAGCCTCTGTCTCCTGGGTTCAAGTGATTCTCCTGCCTCAGCCTGCCAAGTAGCTGGGATTATAGGTGCATGCCACCATGCCTGCCTAGTATTTTTGTATTTTTAGTAGAGATGAGATTTTGCCATGTTGGCCAGGCTGGTCTCAAACTCCTGACCTCAAGTGATCTGCCTGCCTCGGCCTCCCAAAGTGTTGGGATTACAGATCTGAGCCACTGCGCCTAGCCATAACAGCTTTCTGAATGCTTCTTTCTATCTGGTCCCGCACTGATCCTGGAATAGCTCTATGCCTACTTGCTAAGAATTCCAGAAAAGGAATTCCAGAAGAGTCAAATCACAAACTTTTAGAACAAGTGTAAACAAATACCTCCAAAAATTCAAAATAAGATTTTAATTCTGCTGTAATGCAGAGAAGTGATTTTTCTTTGTTATTGACTACCTTGCTCCCCTTCTTCGGACAGGTGGGAGATCATTAACTTTTGCTTCTTAGTAATGTTATTTCCTTCTGCCAATGATTTCAAGTGATACTTATCTGGGTTATACTACAAAAAAGCAACGAAAATAGCTTTTGTTTAGTTTTAGTTGAGCTTAGTATAGTCTGAGATAGGACTCGGTTCTACAAGACCAATAACAACTCAGTCTACAACCTGCAGCCTGCAACATTCCATCCACACGTTTACCTGTGAAGCAGTCAGGTTGGGAGAGGCTGCAGCTGACTGCTGGGGGTGGTGGTGGTGGTACTGCTGCTGCTGTTGTAGTTGCTGTAGTGGTTGCTGCTGTGCTGTTTGTAGTTTGTTTTCAGATTGTGGCAATGGCTGTATTTGGAACTTGTCCGGTTGTTCTTGCTTTACTATCAGGTTCTTCCGTAGCTGTTCAACTACTCTTTTCTACCAAATGAAGACAAAAAGAAATAAAATATATTAGAATACTGCTCTATCAGCTACATAGAAAATATGCAGCAATTATATGTCTCTGACATCTTTCCTATAACTAGCTTCATCTAAGACTTATTACATCTAAATTTACACAGATTCTACATGAAGAGCTTAAAGCAATTAATATACATTATTGCTAATATGAAACTGATGGTATAAGAAATGTTTTATATATAAAGGGTAACTGAGGCACACAAATAAAAAACCTGAACAAGATCACAAAGCAGAGCTCCTATTTCCTGACCGTTATTAACTCAGCATGCTGATGGCAGTATAGAATGTAGCAGTAAAAAGCAGGGCTCTGGAGTCATCCTACTTCAACTCCAATTTCAGTTTTGCTACTCACAGTTATAAGATGTTAGGTAAGTTTATGAACCTACCTGGGTCTCACTGTCTTGTTCTTTAAAATGAGGTGGTTAACAGTACCTTTGGGGTTCTTATGTGCACCAAATGACTTGTTTTATGGAAAGTACTCAGAACTGTGATTGACATATTGTTGATCATTATTATTAGTTTTATTTTTAGAGATAGGTTCTCTCTATATTGCCTAGGTTGGAGTACAGTAGCTATTCATAGGTATAGTCATAATGCACTACAGCCTTGCAGTGCATAGTGCACTACTGCTCCTTCCCCAGTCCCCGCAACTCCTGGGATCAAGCAATCTTCTCACTTCAGCCTCCCAAGCAGCTGGGACTACAAGCGCACACCACTGTGCCCAGCTTAGTATTTTCTACATATGATAACACAGAAACTATCCATAGTAACTTTTATTAAGTAAACATCATATATCTGTCCCAGTTGAAAACATTAAACGTGTAAACAAAGAAACCTTGATCCCAGTAATATGTCATATAAATAACAGACATTCTAAGTTACTGAAATGTGCAATTCATGAGCAGGACTTCTGTGCTGGGACAGGATCTGTGGAAGTACACACATTTGTTTAGGCAGAGTAGGGATTTAACTGCATGGAGTGAAAATTTAAGTCAAAGTTCTTCACATTTTCTAGGCCTTGCTCAAATCCAAGAGAAACACTTTCCGGACAACTTCATTACTATAATACATTTCAACAGAATGTAAACCCCATGAGGGCAGGCGCTTATTTTGTTCACAGCTATGGTCTGCACTTAGAACTATATTGCTGAGTAAATGTCCTTGTTCTCTTTACATGATGTATAAAGTAGTGGGGCCAAAGACCAGCAAATGGCTCATAAAGTATATAATAACTATTTGGGGCCATATTTGGGCTATGACTCTCCTGCCCTAATGGCAGGAAGAAGGTATAAGCAGCATTCCTCTCCTATTTCATACGCTTTCCAGTTAGTTCATTAGCAGAGGTGTGCTATTCCTGATAAAAATAGACTGTGATTTTCTTTTTTCTTTTTTTTTTTTTTGAGACAGAGTCTTGCTCTGTCACCCAGGCTGGACTGCAGTGGCACGATCTTGGCTCTCTCTAACATAGATTATGAATGAAGAAAAACAAATGAACAAAGAGCTTTAAATAATTAGGTGAAACCGTCAGAGCCAGGTTAATATTCAAATGCCTGTCTATGGTTCTAAACAACTTCTCCTCCCACATTCTCTAAAGAATCTAAATCTGTGGATTACTCATTTAACATATTTGAACATTAAAATATTTACATAATAAATTTCTAAAACCTTTAAGTAAAAAAAAAATGTTTTCTTGAGAGTTGTTTTTGTTTGTTTATTTTTGGGTTTTTCTATTTTTATTATGTTTTTTTGAAACAGGGTCTGGCTCTGTCACCCAGGCTGAAGTGGAGCAGCATGATCTTGGCTCACTGCCACATCCGTGTCCCAGGCTCAAGTGATCCTCCCACTTCAACCTACCAAGTAGCTGGGACTACAAGTGCGTGCCACCACGCCCAGCTAATTTTTTGTGGAGATGGGGTTTCGTCATGTTGCCTAGGCTGGTCTCAAACTCCTGCCCACCCCAGCCTCCCAAACTGCTGGAATTATAGATGTAAGCCACTATGCCTGGGCGAGAGGTTTTTAAAAAAAAATTTTATTATTGATTCTTTTCAGACAACTAAAATATTATGTAAAGGCCAATTTTTTGGGGGAAAAATTCTGTTATACATTATACTCTGCTAGCACTGCCTGAGTAAATATTTTTTTTTAAATGATGCAGAGTTTGAAGTCTTTGCAGAAACCATCTGCAAAATAATAAAAATGCAAATTAATAAAATATCAAATGCTTATAAAAATTAACTTTCGAGTCTTCAAAATTCTATTTCTCAAATATAAAAGGCAGAATAATTGAACTGCTGTAGTTTAGGAGAAGGCAAAGTAATAGCAGCGGTGCTGCAGATAATGTTGAGAATCTCATGTAGATTTTATTGCTTGGTGACTGCCAGAACATTTAGACATTTAAAAATTAAATAATTATTTAGAGTTGCTTTCAGTCCTCCTCCCTAGCAGACATCAAGCATATTAATGAACTAGCTAACGTGCAGCATCAGCAGCCAGAGAAAGAAACCTTAAGAGCTCTTATAAAACAACAACAACAAAAAACCCAAAACAGATCAAAACAGAGGAAGGAGAAAAATCGGGACAAAATAATACAACATAAACCTGACACCTGCCAAAAAACAAACTTTGAACAAAAACAGCACAGGAAACTAATTACTATACCAGTCACAAAAGGAAAGGGTGTTTTTTCTCCTCAACAGCCATCCTTAGGAAATACAGTGTGCTCTCCTACTCACTGCCTAAATAAAGTAAACTAGAAGCAAGAAACAAAGCCCAGAACCCGCTCCTAATGTTGTGTACAACCAAAGGGAACAGTAGGGGAAAGCAGGAGCAAGGGATGCAGGCTAGAGTACTACTCTTCAGCCATATGGCTAGAGCAAGGTGACAACCAATCAGAACCAGAATCAGCAGCGTGGGAGTCAAGTGAGTCACACTGCATTCACAACTGCTCCTCCCCCAGGGCCTGAAACAAAGCCGTGGAAGCTAGGGGTGGAGGTTGGCGGGGAGAACATGATCAAAATACTTGCACACTTACATCAGTCCTTGAGAGGAGGGGGAAAAAAAGCAAAAAGAAAGAGAAAGAGCTCCACATTACAGGTCAGATCATATGAGCTGGGTGAAGTTTTCTTTAAAAGACAGCTTTGTGTAATCCCAGCACTTTGGGAGGCTGAGGCCGGCGGATCATGAGGTCAAATGATCGAGACCATCCTGGCCAACATGGTGAAACCCCATCTCTACTAAAAAATACAAAAATTAGCTGGGTGTGGTGGCATGCGCCTGTAGTCCCAGCTACTCGGGAGGCTGAGGCAGGAGAATTGCTTGAACCCAGGAGGCGGAGATTGCAGTGAGCCGAGATTGCCCCACTGCACTCCAGCCTGGTGCCTGGCGACAGAGCAAGACTCTGTCTCAAAAAAAAAAAAAAAAGACAGCTTTGATATGTCAAACTGCCACTCAGAAATGAATTGTCCCTTACTCCTTGCTGTGTTCACCAGATTAGAATGCCACATGTGTGGAGTTAGACATGTCTGCGGTTATCTGTGAAAAAATTTTTTACATCAAGGTTTGGAGGAAGCACTGATGCCTCTGTCACTTAAACATAGATGACTGCACTTAGAAACCAGTAACTGAAAGCCAGGTGGGCTCTGCAGCAGAGGTGCTCCTTAGGCGTGGGGGCCCTGCAGGCTCTACCACGGACTGGCTAGTAAAGGAGAGCTGCTTGTGCACATTAGTTGGCTTTTCTAAGTCTCACCATCCAGTCTCGTTCTAGTTGAGTCTTGCAGCTCTGGCAAACACAGAACTCACATGACTTCAGTGGGACCCCGGCTCTAGGTCAGTACCACTTCTGGGTGGCAGTAAGGGAATCTGTCGAAAATATTTCAAAAATCCTAGCTGTGTGGTATCATGCAAAGTTCTCAATGTCAAACTATACAAAGGATATCCTCTCACCTCCACAGAAGATGAGCCTATATTTTTACTACAATGTGTTTTAAACAAAGAAGTCATGACTGGTCATTGATGAAGGTTATAATGGCATACATGATTTGATATTTTCAAAGGTATTCACATATAATGGAGATCTTTAAATGTAGCTAACTATACTGGAACATTATCCTGAAGCTTTGAGAAATGGCTAAATTTCACAAATTGGCCATTCATCATTCACTGATAAGTTAATGAGAGTTAAAAGAGAGGGAAAAAAATCCGGGAAATGAAAAAAGAAAGCTGGAAAGAACAAAGGCGGAAGGGAGAGAGGGAGAAAAAATTAATAACTTATCAACTCATCTTTTCTTCTTAATGTATTTCTGTAAACAATAAGCCAATGTGCCAGGCCTCCAGAACTGCTAGTACCGCCCCCTTCAATTCATCTGTCAAGAACTGCTCCATAAACCCAGCATGTAACACAGAGCCTTAGATTCCCCTGACATTCGCATCACTGGGTTTCATCAGGGCTTGTTCAGGCAGAAGAGTTCACAGAGCCTCTGACACTTCAAGTCACAGTTTCCAAGACAGGTAGTCACAGCGATCAATATTGTGACATTCAGCGATACTATCAATGTGTTCACACGACAGCAAGACAGGTCCTGAAGAAAAATACAGAATCTTATAGGTCTAATACAACAGAAAATCAAGTTCATTTTCCACCATCTAGGTCAATCATTCCATGTTCCATGGCTTTTGTCAACATAGAAGGGAGATGGAGATATGGAAGGACTGTCCCCACTCCAATCAACCCACCACTTTATTTCTATCAAAAATTGCTCCCACTAATTTTAGAAAGCTTCTCTCAAAAGGAACTTCAAGACCCTGCCCTCCACAACTGGATGTCGGTGCTTCAAGTCTCTGCTTTTTCACACATTCAGTCACTCAACTGGTTTGTGTTCTATATAGCAGTATCTGTTGCATATCAATTATTAGAGGGCCACACCCACTCAAGACATCTTCTTACGCAGTATTTCCTTAAAAATGCATCCTTTTATTCCTTCATGAATCAACATGCAATCTAAAAACACAACCTTCATTCTTCATACCAGAGGCTGATAGAGACTTGCAACTTTTCACAAATCCAGAAAGTTATCAAATCTTACTCAAAATCCAGACTCACCAATTGCTCGAAATGAAACCAAGTATACTAAATTTTATGCATATGGAAAAACTAGCCTGGAAAAATGTTTATTTGCTGGTGAGATCAGAACTTACTCAAAGAGGAAAAAAAAGAGTTTCTACTAATTAAAACTCAGCCACTGCATTGATAAGTCACAGCAATATTCATCAACACTGAGGATGCAGGAAGGACATATGGCAGTCTTCAGAATGTGCCACGCAATTATCCTCTAAAGAAGAGGTGATGTGAGGCCGGGCACGGTGGCTCACGCCTCTAATCCCAGCACTTTGGGAGGCCGAGGCGGGTGGATCGCGAGGTCAAAAGATCGAGACCATCCTGGTCAACATGGTGA
>NW_016107373.1:1768518-1801646 GCF_001604975.1 Cebus imitator | reverse complement strand
AAAAAAAAAAAAAAAAAAAAAAAGAAGAGGTGATGTGTTACAGTGATAACATTAGAGAGAAAATTACAATTCAGAGTAAAAGGTATATATTATTTAATGGAAACAAATTAAGTGATGATTTCACCATTTTATAAACAAAAACGTGGAATAACACACAGAAGAGAAACTCAAGATAAACTCCTCCCTTAATGCAAGTAAAACTCAATAAGAGAATCTGCACTGGAGTTTTTGGAGGGGATAGTCCAGGGGAGACTCAGGATAGAATTCTAACAGAGGAGGACAGGGAGGAATACTCGTGGCAGAAGCTATAAAAATATACTTAGCTAAAAAAATTGCACTTTCTTCATTTTGTAAGATACTATTAAGTTTTCCCCAAACTCTCTGAGACTCAATTTTAGACACAATTAGACAAATAGCTTCTTTCCTTTTTAAACCTCTTTTAAAAAGTGGCTGGGCATGGTCGTTCACACCTGTAATCCCAGCACTTTGGGAGGCCGAGACAGGCGGATCACCTGAGGTTGGGAATTCAAGACCAGCCTGATCAATATGGAGAAACTCCATCTCTACTTAAAATACAAAATTAGCTAGGCGTGGTGATGCATGCCTGTAATCCCAGCTACTTAGGAGTCTGAAGCAGGGGAATCACTTGAACCTGGGAGGCGGAGGTTGTAGGGGACTGAGATTGTGCCATTGCACTCCAGCCTGGGCAAGAAGAGTGAAACTTCATCTCAAAAAAAAAAATCTGTATTTTTGGGGATTTATTCTTCCTTCAACACACACACACACACACACACACACACACACACACACACACACACACACAGATGTATTTACATCAATGTATTTTACATCCCATCTCCACAGATGAGACCCTTTATTAATATCATTAGGATTTACAGTCCATCTCTCTAAGAATTTTGACTTTAGATCTTTTATTTGCTAGCCTGATTAAAATGCAGTTTTCTTATTTAATTCACTCACAGTCTAATAGGTAAACTCAACCCCACCTTCCCCCCAACTTGATATGTGTAACTATAAAATACTAATATGGATATACTCAGACTTTGCCTACATTTAGGGATCCTTCTAAAAACCTAGGACTGCCTTTAATTTGTGTCAAACAAGAAAGAGTAGGGCTGTTGTACTTAATAGAGATGTGACCCCTGGAGAATTACAGATTCCAATATGTAACCTATGGCAATGCTGGGGCAAAACAGTATAAACACATAGACTAAAATGGAACAATGCATAAATGCATACTAGGAATGGTAGTTGTAATATATTTCTGTGTGATAAGAGCCCAAAAAGTCCAGATGGCTTACATTCAACTTTTCTATATTTCTTTGAAATACTAAACTATAGCGTCCTCCATCCTTCAGAAAAATGTTGGAGATCAAATGAATTAATTGTGGGGAATGCTTAGGAAACTGTCAAGGACAATGTGAAAAAAAGGGATAGTAACCAATGAATAATACAATTTGTCTAGTATGAATTTTTACCTCAGAGAAACAGCTAATTAAATGTGACTTTTATTTCCAATGTCAGTTAGATTTCAATCACTTGATTTTTAACATCTAACCACTTTAATGCTAGTTCAAACTATGTTTGGCTTTTTTTAAAAAATGAGAACTGTCAAAAAGAAAGTACAGTATCAAAGTAAATGCTACCTGTTGCCTTTTAATCTCAGAAATCAAACACATTAGGGTGTGTATCCCTGTGGAAATCTAGGTACGTCCCAGATTTCTTATACCTCTATGGCAGTTCAGGGCCATAATTATGAATGCATAAAATAGATGCCCAATTTAAATGTAACCTGGGCCAAGCACAGTGGCTCATGCCTGTAGTCCCTGCTACTTGGGAGGCTGAGGCAGGAGGATCCCTTAAGCCCAGGAGTTTTGAGGCTTCAGTGAGCTAGAATCATGCCACTACACTCCAGCCTGTAACAGAGCAAGACTGAATCTTAAATAAATACACAAACAGAGTAAGACTCTATCTTAAATAAATAAATGTATGTATGTATGTAACCTGACCCATCAAAGACCCTAGACACAGTAATGAGGACTACGGAAAAAAACCCTAAGAACCATTTATAATCTGCACAATTTAGCTGTTTGTTACCATAAAAAAGCACCTGAATCACTGCGTTTGTACCACAATAAGATATGACATAGAGGCTATTAATTTGTAAATTAATCTCCAGTATAACAAAATGCCTGTCCCTCTGTAACTATCTGTTTACAGAACACTACTGCACATACCACCAGCTTGTCATTCATCATGACATGGCTATATCCCACAACCTAAAAGGCGGTACTGCCTTGTTAATATCAGAATTGTCTTGGACACTACAGAAATTCTCTCATTCCTCTGTGCTGAAGCTGCTATGGTTTTCCTCACAAAAGAATGCTGACTAGAGATGGCTGCACAGGAGCTGTTCCTGACAAGCTGGATATGAAAATACAATTTAAGTACCGTGATGATGCTAAATGGGAGGAGGGGAAGGGAGGAACAAAACCAAAGCCCCTATCATTTTATGGAACACTGCTCAGACAAAACAAATTGTTTTACCTACTCCAAGCCCTGGGTACCATTTAAGATAATGTAAGAAGTCCCATTTTCACAGAAACACAAGATAGAATCAGATGCCAGAAGAGGTAAATATAACAGATTATTTAACCAAATTCTATGCAGAATACATCCACTAAGAAATAGATTCATTATTTTCAAAGATGAGGACACCTTTTAAGAATCCTCAATTCTATATATTTTCTTAAAACAGAGAAAAAGACAACAGTATTAGAAAAACATATTGTAGCAAGCAGTATACATCATGTAGAAAATATTCTAAGATGAAATGTAATATCTGCCTTATATTTAAACAAAAGTAACTCTTGTAAATGACTAAACACTGGCATTTTTAATTGGCAAGTATTTTAACAAAAGTACATTCTGAACATACTCTTGACGGTTAAAATCATACTTTTAAAATCATCTTCATTAATAGCATATACACATAAATTTTAAAAGATTCTAAAGCTGCTAGGCTGGATATAGTGGCCCACGCCTGTAATCCCAGCACTTTGGGAAGTCGAGGCCAGAAGATCACTTGAAGCCAGGAGTTCAAGACCAGCCTGGCTAACATGGCAAAATCCTGTCTCTACTTGGTGGAGCACACTTGCAGTCCCAGCTACCTGAGAGGCTGAGGCATGAGAACTGCTTGAACCCAGGAGGTTGAGGTTGCAGTGAGCCAAGATCCTGCCACTGCACTTCAGCCTGGGTGAAAAGAGCGAGACTTCATCTTTAAAAAAAGAAAATATTCTAAAGTTGCTGAATGCTACTCTCTTAATTTAACAAAGTATTCCCAATTTCAATAGTTGAATTTACCACCAAATCTTTGTTACAATCACTTAAAGGGAAAAATGAACAATGTTACAAATTTACTTTCTGACAAGACCCCTCATCAAACAACAGGGAGGGTGCAAGTTTGTCACAAGTGTAGCCTGCCAAAATGATGATTGATTAACTTCATTGGATTGGCTCTTCTAAGATGTGTGGCAAGGACAATTTGCACTACTCTGTATTTAGTCGGAGTTTACTTCATGAGAGACACAAGAAACCTGAACTCATCTTTCAGAATTTCAGAACACATTTGCCTTTTTTGTTTGTTTTCAATCATTAGCACTAGAAATTTTATTAAAGAGAGAGGTTCAGCAATGCAGAAGAAAAGCATGAATAATCTCTTAATGAATAAAACGAATTTGGTTAAAAATTTAGCTGGGCACAGTGGCTCATGCCTATAATTCCGGCACTCTGGGAGGCCAACGCAGGAGGATTACTTGGGCCCAGGAGTTCAAGACCAGCCTGAGCATCAAAGTGGGACTCTGCCTCTACAAAAAATACAAAAATTAGTCAGGCGTGGTGGCACACACCTGTAGTCTCAGCCCCTCAGGAGCTTAGGCTGGCTTGAGTCCAGGAAGTTGAGCCATGATCATGCCATTGCACTTCAGCCTAGGCAACAGAGTGAGACCCTGACTCAAAAAATAAATAAATTAAAAGAAAAAGAATTTAAGTACTTCATTAAATCTTAAGCATGAAGAAAAACATTTTTCACAGGTGATGAAAATTACAAAATCTAATCCACAAATTTCTATACAAGTATTTACAGTCTTCACACCTGAACATACACATGTATGCACCCACTACCACAAACATACACACATTCTTCCCACGTTTTAGGAAGGATGGAATGGCCACAGTTACCCGCCCCCCAACTTTTTTTTTTTTTTTTTTTTACATGTCAGTTCCTCAATATACTGACTAAGTCCAACTGGAGCGGTGGTCCTCAACCTTTTTGGCACCAGGGACTGGTTTCTTGAGACAGGATCTCACTCTGTTGCCCAGGCTGGAGTACAGTGGCATGATCAGGGCTCACTGCAGCCTTGACTTCCTAGGCTCAAGTGATCCTCCCACATCAGCTCCCTGAGGAGCTGGGACTACACAAATGCACCACCATGCCTGGCTAGTTTTTTGTATTTTTAGTAGAGACAAGGTTTCGCCATATTGCCTAGGCTGGTCTCAAACTCCTGGACTCAAGCGATCTGCCCGTCTCAGCCTCCCAAAGTGCTGGGATTACAAGTGTGCGCCACTGTACCTGGCTCATTTTCATCTTCTTCCAGTCTACTTCCAAGTACTGAAGTTGTAGTTCATGCTTTTACTGTATTGTTCTCCAGTTTCTACATACAACAAAAGTATTGACATGCAGGGTCAAAAGAGGACACTGTACTGAATATAATGTCAGTCCCTTGATTTTTTTTTTTAAAGACTTTATTTTTAGAGCAGTTTTAGGTTCAGAGCAAAACTGAACAGAAAGGAGAGTTTCCACATACTCCTGGCCTCCCCACCCCACATCTCCCCACTATCAACATGCTACACATAGCGATGAACCTATATTGACACCTCAATACTGTCAAAGTCCACAGTTTACATTAGTGTTCACTCCTGGTGCTGTACATTCCATGGATTTAGACAAACATAATGACATACAGCTATCATTATACTGTCACACAGAAGAGTTTCACTGCCCTGAAATTCCTCTATACTCTGTCTGCTCAGCACTCCCTTCCCTCACCCCTGGCAACCATTGGCAGTCACTCCTCTTTTTACTGCCTCCATAGTTCTACCTTTTCCAGAATGTCATAGGGTTGGAATCATACAGCATGCAACCTTTCCAAATTGGCTTCTTTCACTTAGCAATATGCATGTAAGGTTCTTCTATGTTTTTCATGGTTTGATAGTTCATTTCTTTTTAGCTCTGAATAATATTGCATTGTCTGAATGTTATCACAGTAGTACCTTGATTTTTTCCATATGGTCTAATGTAGTAGCTGGTGAATTCTATAATGGTTACAGTAAAAACAAAGTAATAATATGAGATAGATACTACTTGCCAGGTAGAACAATGAGGCTTTGAGTAGGTAAGTGACTAAACCTAGGTCACAAATCAGGGAAAGAGTCAGACTTAAAGAGTTCTAGGCTGGAGGCAGTGGCTCATGCCTATAATCCCAGCACTTTGGGAGGCCAAGGCGGGTGGATCGCCTGAGTTTAGGAGTTCAAGACCAGTTTGGCCAATGTGGTGAAAACTGTCTCTACTAAAAATAAAAAGATCAGCTGGGTGTGGTGGCGGGTGGCTGTAATCCCAGCTACTCAGGAGGCTGAGGCAGGAGAATTGCTTGAACCCCGGAGGTGGAGGTTGCAGTGAACCAAGATCGTGCCTGTTGCACTCCAGCCTGGGAAACATGAGCAAAATTCCATCTCAAAAAAAAGAGTTTCAGTTCCAGCTCCTGATAACTAACTCCATATTCCCACCTCAACCCCCAACACCAGTATCTGGCTTCCTGGTAAGGATCTGGAGCCCTCACATCTGTAATGTAGCTGCAGTAAGCCACAAAAATATACAGTTAAAACCTTAAAATTACACACACACACACACACACACACACACACACACACACACACACACAGTTTTTCTCCTCCACTCTGCTTTTAGAACAAATAAGTAGAGAGGCAGTATTTGTTTTAGAAATAATACAGTGGGTCGAGGAATATAGGTTCTAGTCTGTTATCTGTCACTAAACAAGGTTTGTGACCTTTGGTCAGTTATTTACCTAATCTTAGTCTCAGCTTCTATGCTCAATCTCTAAATTATCTTCTGTTAAAATTCTATGCATCTCCAAATGGCAAGAATACAACCTCCTGATGTATATCTTTACCTCTATAGCACTGCACAGAGAAAACAAATGCTCACAAAGATGATCGTGACATGACGGACGAAGCTAAATCATTAAAGAATAGTTTCATTTAGGGGTTGAAATCTCACTCACATGAACATGTAAATTCATGATTACATTTTGCATAAACATATAATTGGAGGATTACCTGCTGCCAGGCAGGTAATATTAATACAAGAGAATGAAGCAGGCCAGATGTAAGATACTAGGCATGATGGGGACTGACTAACATCAACTGGAGAGGCAGTGCCCTAATAACACTAATCAATGAATTGCTTTTAATATTGTGGGTCAAACAAAATATCTTTGCTGATAGATAAAGCCCATGGGCTGCCAGTTTTCAACCTTCAGATGAACTGTAACTGAACTGTAACTACTAAGGAAAGTGGAATTAGACATTACTTAGAAAATTTTTCAGCAACACAAGGTGAATCAAAAATGATTTTAGAACACCAGAAAATTCAAATGGCCTTCTGACTAATCAAAATTTTATCATAACAAAAGGGCTGGAATGTGACTTCAGTGGGAAAATGGACAGACAAAAAGCAAGTTATGAATGAGTTCTGAGAAGAATATGGTAAGATAAAATACCTGAAGACACAGGGAGACAAAGAACTATATACAAAATTTTAAAAGTGGAAATGAAAATGGTAGTAATATGCTTCATAAAGGTGCCTACTTTATCAAAACAGCTTAAATTACCTTACAGATAATTTAACCCCAGTCACATAAGACTGATAAAAGGTTAAACTGGAATCTTTTCCTCTACCATTGAACCTCAGCTACCTCAAGGGTTGGAGAAAGCAGTTTTTTAAAGAGCTGTAGAGCAGAGGTCAGAAAACTGAAAACCACCTTGCTGAAGCTATCTAGAGAATTACAGTAAGCAAAATGTAATAATGATCCAACCAGAACACTGAAACTAACATCTTCTACACTCAACTGTTTCTCATTTTTGAGTACTCTGATTTTTCAAAATCATTTAATTTACACGATTAAGAAAAAAGAATTCATGTTATAAACATATGGACTATTTAATAATTTTTCAAGAGTGTTACTTTCTGAGTAAACCCTAAATGAAAAATGATAGTACTATTTTTCACAAATATTTCCGTAATGGTGTGATTTTTTGTGTGTGCTTGTGTAAGTAATGACATATTTATGTAGCACTTTATGATTGAAAATTTTTGAACCCTCTTATCAAATAAGACTCTCAGAACTGTGCGGGGCTAACTATGATAACTGTCACTGATTCAGATGGGAAGAGTGAGACACATGGTGAAGGGTGACCAATCAAAAGTTACACAGTTCTGTGATAGTAAAACTGGGACTAGAATATGGAATCCCTACCCTCTGGAAAACTAGTTTGAATGAAGCTCTGTTCACTAACAAAAAGCTGGAGCTCATTTTTCTGAGCCAACTTTCTGGGGCTGACAGGAGGTTGGGTGGCATCCAAGCAGACTGACTGAATGCAGAGTACACTAGTGTGGGGAGCTGGGCCAACAGGGAGAGATGTCCCTTCCTGGTCATAGTCTCTATATACAGTCAACTGCCAGGAAACAGTCAGGCTGTTGAGATCCAAGGAAGCAGAGTAACCTGTACAATAAACTGAAGGGGACAAGCAGGAGAGGAGCCAATGGGTGCAGTGACACTGGGAAACGAGACAGTCAGGGAGGAGGCTCGGGCAGCTGGAGAGATGGTTCTGCAGCCTGCTACACCGACAGTGCCCATCTGAGGCGAATTTCCTAGAAATTGCTCTAAGTACTTGGAAGGGATGGGAACGTTCTCAAAGGGACTGGGCAGAGCTAGATAACTTACTCCAAAGTGCCAGGGAGACTGTACTTCTGTCATCCATGACAGTCTCTTTGGCAGGACAGCTGAGCAGGGATAAATGCTGGAGCCAACCCAACAAGAACGAGACACTTCCTCAGCTATGGAGTATGATGGACAATTTTAAGATTCTGTTGCTAACCTTCCAGCCTCAAGCCAAAAACTTCAATTCTAGAATAATGTCTTCAATTTAAAAAATGGAATGGACACTGGCAACATTTAGACTGAGTAAAGTGTTGGGCTCAAGTGGGTTTTTAAAGGAGTAAATCATAGCTAACATTACTTACCAGCCACTAATATAAAGCTGGATTTAAAATTTTGATTCGCTAACAGATTTACCTTACTGCTATAAAAACTATGTAGCTATTTTTCTTTTGAAATAGAGCTCAGATCATCAAAATCCATATGCAAAGGGGCTGCAGAAATACCATTACAAACCACACAGAGAGGTTTTAAAACCAGCCTCCCTGCTTTCAGAGCTGTTACTAGGAATCGTGGCTGCCCCTCCTCCACCTGTCAGGCAAGACCAAGGCTCAGTCAATAAGACTGCTGTGCAAGTGACGCAGCCATCACTTCTGCTTAGTCTCCACAGGCCTAATGTATGTGACACTGAATTTACTTATCTCAGTAGGCAGCACAACCTCACCAAGAGTGGTTATGTTTTAGGCTTTGTAAGAACAAGATGTCAGGGGTTTTGTTGTTGCATCATTCTGCAACACCTTATTTCAACTCTGTGCTGAGTTGGCAAAAACACTAAATCATCCCAGTTCTGCAATCCAGCAACCCAGCTCTGCTTGGCTTACCCTTCAGATGTTCCAGTAGTAGGACGACTTTGCAATATACACTGGCAATGTGACACGCTAGTAACAGTTTGTCTAGTCATCACACGCTTTGAATGTTTCCCTGGTCTTTCTCTGTCCTTGTCCGTCTGTGCTGCATTTTCCTTACCAAATATTTCTGATAATATTTTCAACCAAAGGACATAAGACTCTAACTCCATCTTAAGCCCACAGAAATAATGTATAATCTCTGTGTTACATGCAGATCCTGGGAGAAAGGCCTAATTGTCAGGACTGTACCTGAGCATCCTACACTCTACTCTGCTTAGATGCTGAGAATGAGAAGAGACAATTATTTCCATACCCTTTATAAGAATACAGTTGACTTAAGGTTGGCTGCTAAGGCAAGTATGATAGACTTGCTTGGAGAAAGCAAGGACATTTGTTGTCTGATGGGATACAAAGGAACGCCACTCATCGGCAGGCGTTCAGCTTTGCCACTAATCAGAGGGGAGAAAGCACTTTTAGGAAAAGGAAATGGAACAAATTGAATGGTAAAGAAGAAGTGACACAAAAGTACAATGTTTAACAAGCAGCTGCTCTTGGTGGTTGAGGGTGCTCCTGTCCTAACAGAGACGCCTGTGGAAGGAATCAATCCTACACAGGGGTGCATACCTATACTTCACAGCGTGTTTGTTTGTATGACAGTTATACTGTCGTAATTTTAGATGGTTAAACCTCTGCTCCAGGGTTTATAAAAGATCAGAGCACTTGTCACTCTTGGTGCAGGTAGAGTGAGATAGAGTGGTTGAGCAGTTCATTTTTCTTTATAATTACACTCCATTAACCTTCCACATGAGAGCTCCCCTGTGCTTTCATACCAGCAGCACCAACTGGCTGCATTTGATAAGGCTCTACAGAGTCTGCAAGACCAGCACATGTAACAAAAGGAAGGCTTTAATACTGCAGACTTAAGCAGAAGCTGAACGCAGCTCTGTTACTTATTGGCACACATATTCAGCTCAACTATACATGTGTAGACAAAAACAAACCAAAAACATAAAGCTGGAAACCAGCAAATAAATCATGGGAGCTTATTTAAATCAAAAGTGATTCAAAAACCTGGTAATCTTCATAATATTCAAACCCTAAATTAATTATTATTTTTCAGTGTATGTCTTTTTTAAAAAAATAATTTTTATTTATTTATTTTTAGAGACAGGGTCTTCACTCTGTCACCCAGGCTGGAATGCAGTGGTGTGATCATAGCTCACTATAATCTCAAACTCCTGGGCTCAAGTGATCCTCCCACCTTAGTCTCCTAAGTAGCTAGAACTACAGGCACATACCACCAAATTTAGTTTTTAAGTTTTCTGTATAGATGAGGTCTTGCTGAGTTGCCCAAGCCAGTCACAAACCCCTGGCTTCAAGCCACCCCCCTGCCTCAGCCTCCCAAAGTGCTAAGATTGTAGGCATGAGCCACCATACCTAGCCATTATTATTTTTCTAACCTTTGATAATGTGGCATCCTATTAAAAACATAGGATCTAGTACACAATGTACTAAAGCTTACAGGGTAACCTGCTTACAGGGTGATCTACATTACAATTAGATCACATTGGTGTCTACAAGCTACATGTGGTCATTTACTTGCTAAAGCATTTCTCTTTATGTATTGCTCAGTAACTCACTTAAAAAATACACTGGTTAAGAACTGGCACTAAGTCTGTCTCTATCCTTCTTGACAGTGGCCACATAAATGATTTCCCTTTTTGAGAGTGAGGGAGAGAAACCTATTGCATTAATAATGCATTCTCCTGGAGTTTTTAATGCAGTGCCAGGAATACTACTTTCCATATGCACAAAGGTAGATTAGTGCTTTTTCTACCCTGAGCAAAGGCTAGGTGTACACGCTTGAGCAGATAAAATGAAAGGCAATTTTGAAAGTAGGTGTTGGCACAATTAATCTTGAATAGGATCCCAATTATTTGGGAAACAAAAGGTAACTATATTTATAACTCTGCCTTAACCAATGGCATTCACAGCCTTCACCGCATCTCAGAACAAAGTTTCCATTATAGCAGTTTGTGTTTCTGACTATATCTCTAACCACAGTAACCTAAAGAAGGTTAATAGTTATCCTAACAATACTGCTTACTACTAACTTACTTTCTTTGGGTACAAACGTATGCATTGAGGATGTTAGTCTATGGTACAGTGTAATGTGATAATCACAAAATTAAAGTATAGGAACTCAAGTGGTATACCAATTCATTCATCAAATGCCATATTTAAAACACTTTTCTAGAAATATAAAATTATCACAAAATCTTGGTTTTGAAAATTAATGAGATACTTATTACTTCTGAAAGTGTTTGGCAAAGAAATGTTTGTTTACATTTACAATTTGAAGATGGATGATTAGATCTAGGAATTCTACTACACTCTTCCTTTTTCCTATGCTTGATGTATGAAACAGAGGGATTTTTCCATGCATGTTTTTCCTTTGCTTAATACCATTACAAACTTACATTGCTATATGTATGTTTTTATGACACTTTTTTTTTTTTTGAGTCTTGTTCTGTTGCTGAAGTGCAGTGGCGTGATCTTGGCTCACTGCAACCTCTGCCTCCCGGGTTCAAGCAATTCTCCTGCCTCAGCCTCCCAAAGTAGCTGGGACTATAGGCATGCACCACCACGCCCAGCTAATTTTTGTATTTTAGTAGAGATGGGGTTTCACCATGTTGGCCAGGATGGTCTCAATCTCTCGACCTTTTGATCCACCCACCTCGGCCTCCCAAAATGTTGGGATTACAGGCGTGAGCCACCGCACCCAGCCAGGACTATATTTCTTAAAAACTAATATAAAAGACATAATTTTACTATTTTTTTGCTGCCCGTTATATGCTAGAGCATTCAGCAGAATTATGTTGAATAACTGTATGCCAAAAGATGAAGCCAACCCATGCCTATGTGAAACAGCTCCTGAAAATGTTGGTTTCTCAATGTCTAGATCCAGTGACAATCAGATTTCTCCTCTGCCTAATAACACATTTGTCATTTCTCAATGAATAGAATGTCTTTCACTAAATGCTTGTTTTGTAGCCTTAAGAGTGGCAGACAAGGCCGGGTGTGGTGGCTTATGCCTGTAATCCCAGCACTTTGGGAAGCTGAGGTGGGCGGATCACGAGGTCAGGAGTTCAAGACCAGCCCCGCCAACATGGGTGAAACCCTGTCTCTACTAAAAATAAAAAAATTAGCTGAGCATGGCGGCACATTCCTATAATCCCAGCTACTCAGGAAGCTGAGGCAGGACAATTGCTTGAACTGGGACCAGGGAGGCGGAGGTTGCAGTGAGCCAAGATTGCGCCGCTGCACTCCAGCCTGGGCTATAGAGCGAGACTCCGTCTAAAAAAAAAAAAAAAAAAAAGAGTAGCAGACAAATTAAAATTCCACTCTCTAAAACCACGTTAAGAATCAGACAAAAGCCAATCTACCTGTTCAGGATCTGTCGTTCTGACTCATTGTTGGGCCATCTGTTTATGTGTGCTGCTTGTCTCATGGTGCAAATCAACCTGCTGCTGGGCAGACTTGTCTCATGCTGCAAACTCATTCTGCAATTTCAACCTCCCTCACCAGCAATAGGGCCTCTTATCAGAACCTAAAACTACCACTTCAATCAACTTGAGTTAGACCTTATCCTACTGCTCTGGTATAAAAAAATGATACACCACAGGCCCATGTGCAAACAGGTCATCTCTGAACACTGGGCTCGTAAGGAAGGTGGCAGCACAGTTTTGCTCCTATCAAAACAGTTTAGTACCATCAGCAGCAATCAGCCTGCTACCCAGGAATATACATGTACTACTGTGGAGAGAGGCTAAAACGATTACTGATCCCAGAGGACAAGAATGTGAACTACAAATATAAACCATTCCCGTCTTCTTTGTTTTAAAGATTGGTAACTTATTCACAACTAGGTTTCCATCTGTGTTATTAGCACACAAATTTAAAGCAGTTTAGAAAAGGTTCTCAGAATATCCTTTGAGTCATCCACAAATATCAATTTGCCTGCTGCTTTGCAAGCACTGTGCTAATCACTCTCTCATCTTACATGTGAAAGGACGTTAGGGCCATGGTTAGAGTGCTAGGCAGCATAAGGTTTGAAGATAATATTAAATGAATATGCCTACTGAGTATACAGCATTATAATAGATGTAGGATATTAAAAAGTTAAATTATTTAAGAAGTTTCTACATCTATTTTTAGGAGACAGAAGATGTATATGCAAAATAACTCTACTATTTCTTTTTCTTTTCTTTTTTGAGACAGAGTTTCACTCTTGTTGCCCAGGCTGGACTGCAACGGCACAATCTCGGCTCAGCGTAACTTCTGCCTCCCTGGTTTAAGCGATTCTCCTGCCTCAGCCCCCCAAGCAGCTGGGATTACAGGCACCCACCACCACATCTGGCTAATTTTTTTATTTTTTGTAGCAACAGGGTTTCACCATGTTGGCCAAGCTGGTCTCAAACTCCTGAGCTCAAGTGATCTGCCTGCCTCATCCTCCCAAAGTGCAGGGATTACAGGTGTGAGCCACTGTGCCTGGCCAGAACTCTACCATTTCTGACAGAGTATCAAGAAAGGAAATTATTAGAAAACTTTAAAAACTATGTAAATAGAGAAGAGAGCAGTAAATAGAGAAAATGGCCACAAACAGAAGACAAGATTAAACATGGGAGACTATGTATTTTGAGCAATGCTAACTCAAGGAAACTTTTTTGAGATTAAAAAATAAAATTTGGTCTATTAATAACAATTAAAAATTATTACTTTGGAGAAATGGAGTAAGGCAAGTTTCCCTGCTAGTGGTTGATAATGGGTCTCTAAACAGATAAACTAATATGTATCCAGTGAAATGGTGCATAGTATATATTTCCACTGGCTTCTGTTCTTTACTTTTAAGAAGACTGTTCCTTGAGACTAGAATGTAGAATTAATCAACCTTCTTTCCAACAAATGCACTTCAAAATGAAAGCTTATTTTGAGAAGGAAAATTTAAAAATATATCTATAGAGGACAAAAATATATAATTTAGTAGGAATATTTAATGAATTAGTAGGTTAGAAGAGGAAGAACAATGTTGATAACATGCAGAAATACATCTAAAAACACAGATTTGAAAGGATCAAATATTATGTTGCTTATTTAGTGATGACAAAACACAGAGATGATGAGGGACTGATACCTACATGAGAATTTCTGTATCTCAGTGGGTGAGAAATTCATCATGTTTCACTTGGGTTTAAGTCCCTATTGTCTCCAGTGTATATCTTTTCTCTTGAGGATGAGGCATAGAAGTGGTGAATAGGAAGGTTTGTCTTAACCTTTGTGCTAAGAGAAAGTTGCAATCTTCTGCAAGTCTGCAACATAACATTTACCAAACAACCAGCAACACTTCTAGTCTTTTTAAACAGACATTAATAAATAAAAATAATGATCTAGGGGAGATTCTAATGTTTTGATTGACTAGAAAGTTGAGGATAGTATGTTAGTCCTTTTAACTGCTTGACAGTTGTAAATAAAACAAGGCAACACAACAGTATCAGTCAAATTATAAGTGAAGGCAGCAAACTATAGAGAAGAAACCAACATATTTAGCATGAAGAAACTGCTACACTATTTCCCACACTATGCTATGCAAACAAATTATTCACTTCAACATTACATGCTAAGGAATACAGTGTTATTTAGAAAATATATTATCTCACCTCTATCTGTAACAGCAGCTAAGCACTACCTCTTCTTCATGCTCTACTGAGAGTTACAGGATCTCTCTCATCAACATATGATAGTACTCACAGCACTTCTGAATTCACTGCTTAAAACAACCATTAGCTGAGATATGGGACTAAAGACAAAGTACACAATTACCAGAAACTAGGTAATAGTCAAATGGTGAATAATTTTAAAAAGCTTTAAAGACTTCATAATGTTTTTCTTTTGGAAAATGGAAAGACACTTAAAATTGACCAATAACCCATCAAATTCAATTGTCTAATGATTTTAATCCAATCCCTCTGAAACATTCCTATTAAGATAAAAATTTGTGGCCGGGCATTGTGTCTCATGCCTGTAATCCCAGTACCTTGGGAGGCTGAGGTGGGCCAATCACCTGAGGTTTGGAGTCAGAGACCAGCCTGGCCAACAGGGTAAAACCCCGTCTCTACTAAAAATACAAAAATTAGCTAGGCGTGGTGGTGGGTGCCTGTAATCCCAGCAACTTGGGAGGCTGAGGCAGGAGGATCACTTGAACCTAGGAGGTGGAGGTTACAGTGAGCTGAGATTGCATGATTGCACTCCAGCCTGGGTGACAAGAGCGAAACTCTGTCTCAAAAAAAGAAAAGAAAAGAAACTGTGAGATAATAACTTTTTGTCTTTTTTTAAGATGGGGTTTTCTGTGTCATTTTCTATATTCAAAACTTATGTTAAAATAAGAATGTGGGCCGGGCGTGGTGGCTCAAGCCTGTAATCCCAGCACTTTGGGAGGCCGAGGCGGGTGGATCACGAGGTCAAGAGATCGAGACCATCCTGGTCAACATGGTGAAACCCCGTCTCTACTAAAAAAAAAAAAAAAATACAAAAAATTAGCTGGGCATGGTGGTGCGTGCCTGTAATCCCAGCTACTCAGGAGGCTGAGGCAGGAGAATTGCCTGAACCCAGGAGGCGGAGGTTGCGGTGAGCCGAGATCGCGCCATTGCACTCCAGCCTGGGTAACATGAGTGAAACTCTGTCTCAAAAAAAAAAAAAGAAAGGAAAATAAGAATGTAACACTCTAAACTCTAAGTAATGCCACAGCAATAGCTCAACATATCTTAACCATAAAATCAGACATTGTGCTAACATAACTGAAATAATTCACTGGAACTTATTAACATAGCTGCTTCAGAAGCAGAAACATCACAGAAGTCTAAGAAGAAAAACTTAAAGCCTTGTATGGTTCTGGTAGAGAATCTGCAGGGAATGTGGAAACT
Organism: Cebus imitator; assembly: GCF_001604975.1. Classification (NCBI taxonomy): domain Eukaryota; kingdom Metazoa; phylum Chordata; class Mammalia; order Primates; family Cebidae; genus Cebus; species Cebus imitator. The sequence goes on along the minus strand of NW_016107373.1, from coordinate 1,785,722 downwards.
GAAAAACCATCAAGGTTAAATCAAAGGTTCTGTGACCACTAGGGGGGCTGGAAATGGGGCTCTAAGATGTTCTGTCACCAAGTCCAATGACAGCACACTAGATATTGCCATATCAACAAATTTCTATTCTGGTAAAGTATTGCCATGTACTTAGCCAATAGGCCTGTAGATTCTAATGAGGTAAGACCACATTCATATAACTTGGGAAATAAATAACAAGACTAACAATGGAAGCTCGAGTTGTATTGACTAATTGGCGTTTCCGCCACGTGTACCACAGCTTCAACAGACCACTTAATAACAGGGAGGAAAACAAAAACACTGCTAGCTAACACTGCATTTTTGTGTAAGAAAAGAACAGGAAAAGGATTAGCTACATTCTTTTCCCCCTATGCTTACATTTTTAAAATTCCATTAGTATCTTGCCAGATTTTCAAGAGAAATGCTATGTGCATCAGAGTTAACTGGTATGATAGGCCATGGGAGAATAAAACCAATAAGAAACCTTTCTGCTCTGCACTTCACAGGGCTGTCACTCGTACTAGCAAAACGTCACTTTGAAGCTCTGTTTGCATTCCATTTTTAACTAGAGGGAAGAGGATGGAGGTCTTTGGTCTCCATGACAACCCAGATGGGCCATAATACAAGATACTTACAAATGTTCAATTGCAGGGATGCCAAATCAAATTAAGGCAGAGTTAGCACTACTTCATAAAAACTAGATGGGGGAGAAAACAAAATACTTATGGCAAGACGATGCCATTTCTAGAAGTGGTTCGGAAGGATTTCATGAGAAAATATAAAGAAAAGAGTGACTATTTTTAGTGAAAACCAAACAGTCAAACTAATATATAAAAATAAAGCTCCAATTTACATGAGTAAATGCTTTCATTAAAATTTAGACTACTGAAAATTACTACTTCACTTAATGTTTTTAAAAAACTCCCTTTCAAATAACATGAAATTCATTAGTGATTTAAATCATTACAATGTGGCACACTGGGCTAGGTTTTAACAGTGAGTTGAGCTCCTTTAGGCAACTTTTTCTTTTGCTCCATCCTCACAATTTGTTTCTATATTTGGCCTTCATAACTAGAATGCATAGTCCTGAAAACAATTGTGGAATGGCTAATCCTTCAGAAATAAATTAATTTGTAACTTGTACTTTACTACAGCTTGTAAAAATTTATTAACTTTCCAATAATAACCTACCGTATCTCTTTCCATTTATAAATGATGATTTATTTGAGAACAACCCTCAGTGAATACTTCTAGGTTTAGAAAGCACTGTTTTTGGGAAAAATAAAAAAGAATTCACATATGGCCCTCTTCATTTAAGGGCAGAAAATCCTTTATATTCAAACTTCATAAGGGAATTTATTTAGGTCACAGATATTAACATTAGACAAAGAGGATGCCATATATATCTCTAAGGAATATAATGAAAAACTTTAGGCTCTGTTTCCATAAAAAGTCCTATGTGTGCAAACATATACACAACAATTCTGCACACATTTCAGGGAATTTAGAGGCACCCCCCAAACCCCCTCCATAGAACTAGTTTTATCCTTATTCAAAAGTCCCTTCTTATCCAAAGCCAAAATTGCTATTTGTAATGAAAAAAAGTCAGCCTCTGGAACAAAGCAAAACAAAAAAACACTCAATGTATTCAACATTAAGTGGATCATTGGTACCTTTTTACTTAAAACACAGCTCAAATTAAATGAATTGAAATAAAATGAATTAATTGGATAAATAACTGCTGCAGAAATTTTACTACGGATTGAATGCTATGATTTCTACTTGTTTTGGATTTGCAAAATCAGGTAAGTTTCTGTTACTTTCTCTTTTCCCCCAAACAGCATAAACCCACTTAAAATTATTTTGAGACATTCTGAGACTGTAAAAATAGGAGTAGAATAATATCCTCAAAAGAATCTTCCCCCTCCCGGCAATGGAGCCTCACTCTGTCACCCAGGTGGAATGCAGTGGCGTGATCTCTGCTCACTGCAACCACAACCTCCAGAGTTCAAGCGATTCTCCTGGCTTAGCCTTTCAAGTAGCTAGGATTACAGGCACCTGCCACCATGCCTGGCTAATTTTTGTATTTTTAGTACAGATGGGTTTCTCCATGTTGGTTAGGCTGATCTCGAACTCCTGACCTCATGATCCACCTGCCTCGGTCTCCCAAAGTGCTGGGATTACATGAGTGAGCCACTGCGCCCTGCTGACAGAATATTTTTAAAATTCAGATTACTTTTTGCTTTGAAAAGAAAATCTGTATATGAGAGTTCCACTAAAAAATAGTCCTAAAAACTTTGTACATATACAGTGTGAAGGAAAGAGCTTGGGCTAAAGGCTAACATTTTTTTTTTTTTAAAAGAATGCTAAATTTTCTTTTCACACTCTCTATGTGTCTAGTCATCACTCAGCCTCTCTTTGGTGTTAAATACTGTTACAAAATGAGGATAATACCTATCTTCTCCCCCACTGCTAAAAGAAAAAAGTATTTTATAAAGCTAAAGAGTTATAAAATGTTCAATATTCACAGTACTAATAATGACACCAAATAAGAAATTGATAGCTTAAAAATGCTGATGAACTTGATTTTTAAAACACTATAAAGCTGCCCTGCTGCCCATTATGATGATGACATTTCCACGAAGGGCAGAGTGAGAAAACGCTACAATTCTCACTAGGATGATGACTAGCACTTACAGAAGATTAAAAATAAGAATGATATATTATGTAGAAGAGAAGTAAAGATGGAAGTATTAGCATGGCTCAGCACACTACAGAGCACATGAATTTTAATTTGAAAAGTACTGGCAAGGCCTTGCACGCAGGTCCACACAAGTGCCTTTAAAAGCTCCATTAGACTCTGCAGACATTTGCCCTTCATCAATTGCTTCCTATGCCAGGATTTCCTTTTTGAGTGTTGCAACCTAATATTCTTCACCCGGGCAACCACAGCCTATTTTGGAATGGTTCCCTATTTCAGAAGCCTCAGTGCTGTTTCCATTTGGAAATACATCTTTATGAAAATATGTATCATTCTCAGAACAAAAATGCTTCAATATATTAAGTTTCAGCTGTAAGTGATATTTTTAGAAAAGTGGTAATTTCAGAATCTCTACTTCAAAATTACAGAGTTGTGTTTTTTTTAAATGGAGTCACAAAGTAGAAAATTAAAAAGATATACCAATGAATAAAATCTTGTCTCCCCTTTTCCTTATCCCATTTCATTTTAAAATGTTTAAATTTATTTTCCATATATTCTTAAAATCATCAAATTGTGCACACTGGTAAGAAATTTCATCCAATATTCATCTTCATAAAAACCAAATAACTCAATGCAAAAGAGCTCTTAACAGTCAATTTTCTAAGAAATGGTCTGACATCACAGATGGTGTTTTCTATATAACAAAGTGAATCAATTCGAGATGTCTTGGACACTGTAAAAAACTTGTACTTTTGACCAAAGGCAATGGATTTCACTTTTAATAGATAAGAAATGAGACACTGGGGAGGGGGAAGGGATAGAGAAGAGAAGGAAGTCCTTGTTCTAAGATTATATTTAAAGCTATTTAAAACATGTAAGTGACAACACTTCATAAACTAAAATATTTTATCAGTAGCTATAACAGAATACTCTCTATCCTTTTCTTCAACATAACAGTTTTAAAGAACTGTGCTCATTTGACCTCTTATCAAACAAAAACTCAATTTTCTTCATATTGGTTTGCATAGCACAGACTATTTACTTTTTCATAGTACTTAAATTTTACTGTGGATGCGGGCTGTATCTGCCAGGCCTAGATTGCTTTCCACTGAACTGTCTCCTCAAGACTAAAAGGCTCATAATCAAAAAGATGTCTTTGTAAAATAGAGTTTATGCCTCCTGAAGAAACCATCTCTCCTTCTCTTCCATTCACTACACACACGCCTACATACACTCAAAATTTATTCCCCTTCTTTATCATGGCCACACTCAAGAAAAAACACAGGGAAACAGATAAGCCCAAGCACTACACAACAAAGTTTACTTTTTCCCTTTGCGATAATAATATTATCTCTTACCGCAAACGTCTTTGAATATGGAAAATGAGACTCTGCAGTTAAATTTTAACATATGTATGTATACACCCAACTAATATAACAGTCCCCCCTTATCGGTAATTTCACGTTCTGCAGGCTCAGTTACCAAGATCAACCACAGTCCAAAAATTCAGGTTGAGCATCTTTAATCTGAAAAATCTGAAATCCAAAATGCTCCAAAATCCAAAACTTTTTGGGCACTGATACGGTGCCACAACTGGAAAATTTCACACCTGACCTCAAGTAATGGGTCACAGACAAAATGCAGTCAAAACTTTGTTTCATGTACAAAACAATGTAAAATATTGTAAAAAAAAGTTATACAAATTTATGCTTGGGACCAGAAGTATTTCAGATTTTGAAATTTTTCAGATTGTGGAATATTTGCACAATATAGTTACACTTTGTATATACCAAATAATCTTAGGCAGTTGCTTTTTTTGGTTGAAGGTTTCCAAGATCATAAGAAAAGCAAAATCCTCATTTGCAATATTAATTTAATTAATGGACACCAAATGTTCAAACCTTCCTGTTCTGACTTATAAAACAGGTTATGTTGACTCCACTGGCAAATGCCTGGTTATTCTCAGCTTTTTATTACATACTAGGTAAATGAAACTGTATCAATGATCCTTAAGAAATTTGAACTGCCTTATACTGGAATAGTTAAATAAACATTAGGGGAAACATCAGCACCAACCACTTACTCCCCATGAGCAAGGAATAAAAGAATAATATTTGTAGCACAATTAAGTCTCCATAGCTCAAGATAGATCATCCCATCAATTCTGAAACAATTTACTCTAAATGTATGAATCTGATCATAAAGAAAAAAAGAAACCGTTCTAATAAAATGGGGAAAGGCTTTTTTTCCATGTGAAATGTATTCATTTCTTTAAAAGCTTCAACTTCAGAACTCTTAAGAACAGTAAGGAAATAAAACACGTAAGTAAAAAAGCTTAATTATTTGGTGTCTACAAATGCCTGTGGAAAAGCACAATTTTTAAACTTTGAAAATGGACTGATCTAATATAAAAGTCTTTGTTGATAATAAATAATTCAAAATCACACAAGAGAGAATTAAAGAATTGGGATGTTCATTGTTATTTTACATTTATGATTAAAGATCCAGAATAACTGACAAGTGGATCACCGTTGACATAGTTCCTATAAATAAGAACCAAATGCTTTTAAAAATTAAATGTAAGCTTCGTGCTTTAAAAACAGTCTGCTCTCCATTTTCATTTATCTTTCACTGCTTCTAGAAGCACTGGAAACAAGAATTATTTTAATAGGGCAAAAAATCATGAACAATTAGTAAATTCATAATCTTTCAGTTGTATATACAATTAGGGTAAAGGCTAAGTCAAATCCAGAATTAACAAGTACCTAATGAAATTCTGCAACTTGTTACAGTTCTTTAGTTTGAATAAATCTTCCCTCAGTGTCCTATCTTCCTAAACTTTCTGAATAACCTCTACAAATCATGCTGTATAAATAACAAGGAGTCTAAAAGTTTACCGCCACACTTAACTCTCTAAAAATACTAAAAATCAGTTCAACTACAGAGGCAGCTGTCTGCCTAAGCTAGAGGATGAAGTTATCCCTTAATGAATTAACGCCATCTAGTGGGATCAGTGAGATTTCAGTTGAAACTAGTTTATAACAGGTTACTACAATCTATTCAACTGGCCAAAAGTCTTATTTAAAAATATACACTTGTATTAACTATTGAACTGTCTTAAATGCCTATTAGAATGTGATATACTTGCCTAGAATAAAAATGGCACAAAAATACTTTAAGACCAACAACCCTCCTTTGGCATAATATTTCTATTCTTTCCTTCAAAGGCACAAAATATAAATCAACAGGTATTAACAATATACATTTTCAAAGATCTCAGAAAGTGCAAAGTCAGAACAACAGTAAGTAAAATTTAAAGATAACAATAGTGATTGCTATTATTTACTTATTAAGTGCATAGCATGTGCCATATACTTCACAGTTTTAATCTTTAGAGCTTTCCTGCAAGCTCATTTTACAGGTGATTTCCCATTATGAAAACACTTAAATATAGAGTGACTAATTTAAAAAGTGATCTTTCTTCCCTCCAACCATAATGAATGTCTCATCTAGCAACACTAGCTCACTGCACATCTACCATGTGTTCAAAAACATGCAAAGTGATAGTCAAAGAGATGAAAAGGGCCCTGGCTTTTCAAGGAATCTAGACAGTGCTGAAGCCAGGAATCTGTGTCACTTTACAAATATCTTTTTTTTTTTTCTTTTGAGACGAAGTTTCACTTTTGTTGCCCAGGCTGGAGTGCAATGGCACGATCTCAGCTCACTGCAACCTCCACCTCCCAGGTTCAAGCAATTCTCCTGCCTCAGTCTACTAAGTAGCTGGGACTACAGGTGCCCATCCACCTGAAACCCCATCTCTACTAAAAATACAAAAATGCCCAGCTAATTTTTGTATTTTTAGTAGAGATGGGGTTTCATCACATTGGCCAGGCTAGTCTTGAACACCTGAACTCCAGGGGATCCGCCCACCTCAGCTTCCCAAAATGCTGGGATTACAGGCCCCATCTATCTTTTATCATAGTTTTACTGTTGATAAAACACCATGCCAGGCCCCATCTATCTTTTATCATGGTTTTACTGTTAATTGTATTCACATTAAAAATAAACTGCTAGCGTGAATATTAAATCCATAAGTTTAAAATTTAGTTACATTAATTTAAATCTAAAATTGATGAGACAGAAGTGAGATATGTACCCTTCACATAACCTAACAATGGACATTCTGCCTTTAACTTCCATTAATATGACTTATTTTTATCATTTTCAAATCTTAGAACAAAGGACTTTTCCATCTTACTCCTCAGTGGAATGTCAGTCTTAAAAAAGGTACAGGATCTATCAGAACAATCTGTGTTATTATGTTATTTACATTTCTAATAGCATATCTGCTTCTACTTTTTCTCTGTGTACTTGGGATTACCAAGCTTACCATGCTCCAAGTAAGAACAGAAGGGAACTAAAATAAAATGTGTTTAATGTTTTTCTTTTTTTTATTTTTTTATTTTTTTATTTTGAGACAGAGTCTTGCTCTGTTGCCCAGGTTGGAGTGCAGTGGTGCGATCTCGGCTCACTGCAAACTCTGCCCCCAGAGTTCAAGCAATTCTCCTGCCTCAGCCTCCTGAGTAGCTGAGATTACAGACGTGAGCTACCATGCCTGGCTAATTTTTGTATTTTTAGTAGAGACATGGTTTCACCTATTGGCCAGGCTGATCTTGAACTCCTGACCTCATGATTTGGCCGCCTCGGCCCCCACAAAGTGCTGGGATTACAGGTGTGAGCCACTGAACCCAGCCTGTTTAATGTTTTTCTAACCACTGACTGGTAGGTGAAAATTAACATAAAGTGAAGTTCAGAAAGTAACCTGCAAACTATCCCATTTTCTTTTTGGGAATGTTAACTTTAACATTTCAGCACCTTCTCCTACAACGTATATTTGTTTACTCACATATGCCCATACATTCCATTACGTAAAACACTAAACTAATATATAATGTTCAGAAGATAATATATAATGTTTAGCTGATAACGCAATAAAATCTCAAAACATTTGTAGGGTCTTCAATGGAAATTTTTCTCTGCGTATGTCCTTATTAAAGAAAATACAGAGCAGAGTTCCATACTGTAAAGCATATCCAGGCCATTATGGACCATATATGGCCTGGGTTCTGAAAAGATTAGCTAAGCTGAATCAAAATTCCTCTTGCTTTCCTGAAGGACTCAGGAAATAGATGGCATACATCTCATCTTGACCCAGATTTGCTTTAGTAGTGAAGTGCCAGTGTCTTGAAAGCTACTCCATGGGTCAAACGTAGAAGACAGGAAAAGAGACTGCTTTGACTGGCTGTCAGATCTACCTGTATATCTAGCAAAGGAAGAGAAACAGCAAGATGTGGTGGAAATGCGACTCGGTTTTGAGTATGAAAACCTGGTGCTGCTGGACAAGTCACACTCTCTGAGTTCTAGTATATTCGTTTGTAAAATAAAAATGAAAATAATATAATGCATGTTTATCTATCTCATATAAGTAAATCCAAATATAATTTTTGCTAGATTTAAGTAAATGTGAATGCAACTGCAAAATGCTATGCTTGCAACTGTAAAATGTGAATGCAACTACAAAATAATCTTGTCAACTCTATCCACTCTCATTCCACTACTTATTTGACCAGTATTCACCCTCCATCTTAATCAGATCCTTCAATCAGAATGGACTCTTCCCTGCTAGGTGAACTCAACAAACTGGTTCACATTTCTAACTTTCTGTTGATGATGTTACCTGGTCCTGGAGTACCTTTTTCTTTCACCCAATTCTGTTTATCCATATGCCTTTGAATGTTCTGATAAGTTCCATTTTCTTTATAAAACTTTTCTGTGAGACCCTATTATACCAAGTGTCTGAACCATACCATTTAACATCTAAACATATAATGATGATAGCTGCACACATTTATTATAGCACTTACTATAAGGCAGGCCCAGTTCTAAGCACGCTGACTATGCATTACATAATTTAATCTTCAAAGCAATCCTAGGAGATAGGTACTGTAATATGCCATTTTACAGATAGAGAAACTAAAGCACAGAAAAGTAACTTTCCAACATTCCAAAAGCAGTAAATGGCAGAGCCAGAGCAGGCTTCCAACTTGGGCAGTCTGGCTACAGAGCCCATCCGCTTAGCAATATAATTCTTCTTGTTCACTGTTTTGTGTGTTCTGCTTTTGTCTTTTGGCCTAGAATGTATGGTCACTCAGGATAACAGTCATTTGATCTGGTATACCTCTTTCATCACCTTGCATTTTTCTGGCTTACACAGCATTTTCTGTTTCAGTATTTCCTTGAAAGAGATAAATGAGCCATCAGTCACTTTATAGTATTTTCATTAAATAAGTATCCAAATTTGTTCAGCTTCTAACAGAAGATTACTCCTGCTTCTAGCCCAAAACCAAAAAATTGTGGGGAAGTCTGAGGAACATTCATTTAGTCACTTAACAATACCACACTAAAAGAAAGGGGAGAAAAATATACCAAGTTTGAAAGTCACTGCAGGAATGAGAATAATCATTTAAAGACAAAAACTAAAGCTCTCTCCTGATTTACACTAATGAAGCAGCCTCCTGAGCATTTCTAAAGGAAATTAATAATGGAGACTTAAGAATTCAGTGGTTAAGTCACCTGGGACCAGGAACAGGCCAAGATATACAACTATTTTTTAAATGTCAGCATTTTATAAATATAACTGACATTACAGTTAACAGAGGCTTTTCTCTTAAATACAAGTTGTTATTTATACCTCACAACAATTTACAGAAGAATAACGTGAAACTCAAGGAGATTTAGTGATTTGTCTAAAATTAGACAGATAAGTGGCAACCCCAGGAACCAAATCTTTGTTTCTTAATTCTAATGCCTGAGTTCCTTTCTGCTTTACAACATTGCTTGGGAATAGTGGTGTGAATAACTCAAAATTAAATTATATTTGGCACTGGAATATGCTTTTTGGGGTCTTATCTTTTGGTAATTCATAATACTGCAAGTCAACAATCACAAAACAAAAAAATCTTGGCTGTGGAAGAAATAACATGTTTTCTAAGCCAGCATGCAAAGCCTTGGCCCACAGAAGTTAGAGAAGAACAGGAAATCAAAATAAATGTATTTCTGTGCCTCTCTTTCCCCTTTATCTTGGAAATTCACTGTGCCTCTCCCTGACTAACTCTACATCCCTATCCAGTGGACTGGGGATAATAATAGTAGTTCATTCATAAGTCTGAATTGTTGGGGGCAATTAAAGTAACCAGAGAGTGAACAGCATCTTACCATCTTTCTCTCCTACTATAATAAGCATGATCAAGTCTCCTCTGTATAAAAAACTTTCTCTCACACACTCATGTACGCGCGTGCACACATACACACACACACACCTCTCAATAAAGTGATCAATAGAGTGCCCAACAGAAAATAGGCATCTGCTTAATTATAGTTCCCTTTCCCCTTTACCACAAAACTTCTTAAAGGAGTTACTGGGCTCTCTGATCTTGACACTAGATCATGAGGTCCTTGGGGAAAAGAATTAACTTTTATTTTGTAACTTCACTTTTTAGCCTGGCTAGTGATAGCATGTTTAAAAATGTTCAGTGAGGTTGGGGGTAATGGCTCACACCTATAATCCCAGCACTTTGGGAAGCAGAGACGGGTGGATCACCTGAGGCCAGGAGTTCAAGGTCAGTCTGGCCAACATGGCAAAACCCTGCCTCTCTTAAAAATACAAAAATTAGCTGGGTGTGGTGGTGCATGCCTGTAATTCCAGCTACTCAGGAGGCTGAGGCAGGAGAATCGTCTGAGCCCAGTAGGCAGAGGTTGCAGCAGTGAGCCAAGATAGCACCACTACACTCCAGCCTAAGCAACAGAGTGAGGCTCGGTCTTAAGAAAAAAAAAAAAAGAAAGTGTTCAATGAACCAATTGTTGAAGAAAGAAGATTGGCAATTTCTAAGGTACCTTCTACCTCTGGAAATCTAGGATTTCAAGACATCTTCTGCTTGGTGGTACTAAGCATTGCTGTTCATTTCTAAATTCAAGAAAGAGTTCTGGTTTAAGTCCTTTCTCTTTTCTGATTCCCGCAAAATACAGATGTTCTTTCAAGCAATGTATTTAGCTAACAAAAGTTCCCTAAAGCAAAATAGTAGATGTCCATGAGCTTGGCAGAGGGGAATTTTAGAGCAATTTTTATTTACTGCTTGATTGCAAAGATCACTCTTAACTCTTGCCTTATTTTTATCCTATGCAACATAACAAAACAAAAAGGGTAAAACATTAGGCACAAAAATTAGAAGCACGCTGCACACTCTAGGTCCTTCACTCTGTCTAGATTTCCAAATGACCACCACCTTCATTACTTCCTGTCCATCCTGGGACCCACGATAAACCGCTTCTACTATGTCCTCTCTTTCACTAGCCCCCTTTTCCTTTTGACCTTCATAATCCCTAGTCCTGAGCTGCTCATTACTACTGGAAAGAATCCTTCAACCAGGCCAAAGGCTCTGCCTGAAGTTCATGCATCTTTGCCCTAACTTTCTAATCATTCATGCATGATCATCTACCCATTTCCCTCAGAAGCTATTCAAATCTTTGTCCTTCTTGACCTCTTTGTGCAACTACACTACTACTGACCATGCTCTTCTTAGACCTCTCTGCTTTCCTGTCACCATCTGCTTCATTCTCTTTCTCTTGGCCTTGAAAGCTCCTTCTCAGACTCTTTTATATTCAGATGCTTTTCAAGTTTCTGTCCAGGCCTTCTTTGTTTCCTCTCTATTCTCATTTCCTGGATAACAACATTCAGTCTCAATGAAGCAATTATCTCCTTCACAAACAGTAAAGGACCACACACCTTGGACATAATTCTGGCCCTCATCACTAGCTGTTTTGGTTTTCTGCAGGTTAACTCACTGTAGTCTCTGGTGACTCATCTCTTAAATGGAGATAAAAGTAGCTACCTCAAAGGGCTGTGAAGATTAAATGAGGTAACATATATCAATATCAAGTACCTAGTACGGTGCCTAGAACACAGTAGAGGTAACTCGGTATCACGAGCGCTGGCCTCTCCTGCAACCCTACACCCACGTTTCTAATTGTATGATAAACATTTCTATCTTCATATCCACCAACAACTCAAATCTGGCCTGCTTAAGACCAAACTCATCATTGTCTTCCCTCTCTTGCAGTTTCCCATCTTAATTATACCCTAAGAGCTCATGCTGGGATTTCTAAGCATGTTCACTTCATCACATCCCCCCAACTCTTTACACAAAATTAGTCTTTGCACTGTCTTGTACTTCTGTCCTGCTACTATACCTCAGGCCTCACAGAGGGAAAATTTACTGTCAGTCCCCTTATCCTTGGGGGATATGTTCCAAGACCCCCCAGTGGATGCTTGAAACCGCAGATAGTACCAAACCTTGTATATACTATGCTTTTTCCTATATATTCACACCTACGATAAAGTTTAATCTGTAAGTTAAACTTATTTAGACCCGGTTAAAACTGGGTATTAGTATATACCCAGTAATGGGATTGATGGGTAAGAGATTAACAATAACTCATAATCCAAATTTATAAGAATATACTGTAATAATGTGAGATGAATGGCATAGGCACTGTGAATAGAAAATTCCAGAAAAAATAATCCTTAAGTTTTAAATTGCACGCCTAGAGTAACCTGACGAAATCTCTCCCTGTCCCACCCCTTCCCACCCAGATTGCCATTGGTTACTTAGTAGCTATCTCGGTTATCAGATCAACTGTGGCAGTATCACAGTGCTGTGTTCAAGTAACCTTAATTTTACTTAATAATGGTCCCAAAGCGAAAGAGTAGTGATGTAATATTTTTGGGCCTCAGCTGACCATGAGTAACTGAAGCCACAGAAATGGAAACTGCAGGTAAGTGGGGGAGTACTGTGTAATGCCTTCCTAACGGATTTCTCTCCATCTAAAGCAGATACGGTCATGTGTTGCTTAACAACTGGGATATCTCCTGAGAGATATGTATCCTTACGTCATTCCATTGCTGTGTGAATATCATAAAATGTACTTAAACAAACTTAGATGGTACAGCCTACTACGCCTAGGCTGTATGGTAATAGTCTATTGCTCATGGGCTACAAACCTAGGAGCATGTGATTGTAATGAATACCGTAGGCAAAACAGTATTTGTGTATCTAAATATATCTAAAATTAGAAAAAATAAAGTAAAAATACACAGTGAACGATAAAAAAAAGGTAAAGCAGCTTGCAGGACTGGAAGTTGTACTGGGTGAGTCAGTGAGTGAGTGGTTAATAAATGTGAAAGCCTAGCACATTACTAGACACTACTGTAGACTTTATAAACATTGTATATCTAGGCTCCACTAATTTAAATTTCTTTGAAAAACATTACTATTATTTATTTATTTTAGATCCAGGAGTACATACACAGGTTTCTTACAGCAGTATATTTCATAATGCTGAGGTTTGGGCTTCTATTGATCCTGTCACCCCCATGGTGAACATAGTACCCAACAGGAAACTTTTCAGCTCTTGTCCCCATCCTTCCCTACTCACTGTTGAGTCCCTAGTGTTTACTATTCCCATCTTTATGTCCATGTGTACCCAGTGTTTAACTTCCACTTATAAATGAGAACATATAATATTTGTTTTCTGTTTCTGCATTAATTCCCTTAGGATAATGGCCTCCAGCTGCAGCCATGTTTCTGCAAAGGATATTATGTTGTTCTTTTTATGGCTGTGTAATATTCCAGTATATATACACCACATTTTCTTTATCCAATCCACTGCTGATGGACACCTACATTGATTCCATGTCTTTGCTATTGTGACTAGTATGGCAATGAACATACAAGTGCAAGTGTCTTTTTGGTAGAATGAGGTATTTTCCTTTGGATATACACCCATTAATGGGATTGCTGGTTCAAACAGTTTTTTAGTTCTTTCAGAGATCTCGAAATGGCTAAGCCTGAACTAATTTATATTTTCACCAATAGTATATGTGTTCCCTTTTCTCCACAGCCTCTCCAATATCTGTACTTTTTGACTTTTTAATAATAGCTATTCTGACTGGTGTAAAGTGGTATCATTGTGGTTTTGATTTGCATTTCTCTGATGATTAGTGATACTGAACTTTTTTTATATATTTGTTGGCTGTTTGTATGTTTTCTTTTGAGAAGTGTCTGTTCATGTCCTTTGCACACTTTTTTTTTTTTTTTTTTGAGACAGAGTCTCACTTTGTTGCCAGGCGCCAGGCTGGAGTACAGTGGCACAATCTCAGCTCACTGCAACGTCCGCCTCCTGGGTTCAAGCTATTCTCCTGCCTCAGCCTCCTGAGTAGCTGGGACTACAGGTGCACGCCACCACACCCAGCTAATTTTTGTATTTTTTAGTAGAGACAGGGTTTCAACCATGTTGGCCAGGATGGTCTCAATCTCTTGACCTCGTGATCCGCCCGCCTCGGCCTCCCAAAGTGCTGGGATTACAAGCTTGAGCCACCATGCCCAGCCCCTTTGCCCACTTTTTAACGGGGTTGTTTTTTGCTGTCGTTGATTTAAGTTCCTTATAGATTTTGGATATTAGTCTTTTGTTGGCTACACAGTCTGCAAATAGTTTCTCCCATTCTGTAGGTTGTTTGCTCTGTTGATAGTTTCTTTTGCTATGCAGAAGCTCTTTAGTTTAATTAGGTCCCAAGTGTCAATTTTTGTTTTTGTTACAATTGCTTTTGAGGACTTAGCCATAAATTCTTTGCATAGGCCAATGCCTAGAGAAGTATTTACAAGGTTTCCTTCCTTCTTTCCTTCCTCCCTCCTTCCCACTCTCTTTCTTTCTTCAGATGGAGTTTTGCTCTTGTTGCCCAGGCTGCAGTGCAGTGCTGTGATCTCAGCTCACTGCAACCTCCACCTCCCGGATTCAAGCCATTCTCCTGCCTCAGCCTCCCGAATAGCTAGGACTACAGGCACGGGCCGCCATGCCTGGCTAATTTTTTGTATTTTAGTAGAGATGGGGTTTCACTATGTTGGTCAGGCTGGTCTCGAACTCCTGACCTCGTAATCCACCCGCCTTGGCCTCCCAAAGTGCTGGGATTACAGGCATGAGCCACCACACCTGGCCATACAAGGTTTTCTTCTAGGATTCTTATAGTTTGAGATTTAAAAAATTTATTTCTTCAATAATAAATTAACCTTAGCTTAGTGTAATGTTTTGCTTCATAAAGTTTAATTTTTAAAGTTTTTGACTCTTTGTAATACAGCTTAAAACATATTGTACAGTTGTATAAAAATAGTTTTTTATCCTTATAAGTTTTCTATATTTAAATATTTAATTTTTAAACTTTTTAAACATTTTAATTAAAAACAAAGATACAAACACACACATTAGCCTAGGCCTACACAGGGTCATGATCATCAATATTACTGTATTTTACCACTATACCTTATCCCACCGCAAGATCTTCAGGGGCAACGACATGCATGGAGCTGTCATCTTCTATGATAACAATGCCTTCGTCTGAAATACCTCCTGAAGGACCTGCCCCAGGCTGTTTTACAGTTATCTATCTGTCTGTCTGTCTATCTATGCAGAAGGCGTATATTCTAAAGTAACAATAAAAAGTAAAAACATAAACTGGTAACATAGTCATTTACTATTATCAAATAGGTACTATACATGTATGTCGTGCTATAGTATTATATGACTGGCAGCACGGGTTTGTTTACACCAGTGTCACCACAAACATGAGTAATGTATTATGCTACCAGGTTACGATGGCTACTAAGCACCAGAAAATTTTTAGGTCCACTATAATCTTATGGGACAACCATCATACATGCGGTCTGTTGTTGACCTAAATGTCTTTGTATGACTGTAGATCCTTTTGCTAGCAGAACAATCTTTCTCAAATTTGCCAGTGTCTTCTCCCTAAACTCCTAGGTAAGGCATTTAGGGTCCTTAACAACTATACTTTACCTCCCATTAGATCCATTCCTTCAATCACTGAATTATCTGCTATTTCCAGAACATAAAATGCTTTTTTCTGCCTCTGTAACTTTGCTTAAATTATTCCCTCTCTTATCCAATACCTTTCCTACCTGTCCAAACCTTACCCATTCTAGAAAACCCAGATCAAATACCATTTCTTACACAAGCCCTTCCCTAATCCCCTACTCAGGATTAATAAATCCCTTCTCTATGTTCAAAGAGCACCTGTCTATAACTCTAGGATGTCACATGATATAATCTATTTTATACTGCAATTTGTAGTTTATATGTCTTTCTCCTCTACTATACTGCCAGCACCTTGAGAACATGGGGAGACTAGGTCTTACTGATTTTATAGCCCATCACCTGGAACTTGGCAGCCCTTACCAATGTTTGTTAAACTGAACTGAATAATTATATCATTCTATCATCTAGAATAGAGACCCATAGCACTTAAAAATTAACTAAACAGACACAACCTCAACAAATGACCAAAATTTATATCAGCACTACTGGGGCAAATCAACATGAGATGCCCTGATGTGAGGAAGTCACAAAGTAGTGTTCTTACTAAAAATGTTTCATCTGGATTTTTACATTTTTTATTTGAGATAGTCTCACTCTGTCACCCAGGCTGGAATGCTGTGGCGCAATTTTGGCTCACTGCAACCTCCACCTCCCACGTTCAAGCAATTCTCCTGCCTCAGCCTCCTGAGTAGCTGGGACTACAGGAGCACCCCATCACGCCTGGCTAATTTTTTATTTTTAGTAGAGACGAGGTTTCGCCATGTTGGACAGAATTCAGGTGATCTGCCTGTCTCGGCCTCCCAAGGTGCTGGGATTACAGGCCTCCACACCCAGCCTAATCTAGACTTAATCATGAAGAAACAACCAGATAAATAAAAACTGCAAGGCATTCAGCACTGAAAGTAGTCTGGTCTCTTCAACAAATGAACAGCTGCCCCTCCCTTCAAAATAATGCCAGGAAACTGCTGGATACTTTACCACAGAAAGTTTGAAAAGTACTCTATTAGAGAACAACATTGAATCACTTTTTTTTTTTTTTTTTTTTTTAGTAGAGATGGGGTTTCACCATGATGGCCAGTCTGGTCTTGAACTCCTGACCTCAGGTGATCTACCCACCTCAGCCTCCCAAAGTGCTAGGATTACAGGCGTGAGCCACCGCACCTGGCTGAATCACTCTTAAATTTACTGAGTGTGACACTTGTACTGTGGTTATCTTAGAGATAAACTGAAATTTTCAGGGGTTAAGTATCATAATACCTACAACAACGAAAAAAATAAATATGTATATATAGAAAAAAATAATGGGACTTTTAAGGTCATAAAATTTGCATCTATTAATTTTTGTGGGTTTTTTTTTTTTTGAGACAGAGTTTTACTCTTGTTGCCCAGGTTGGAGTGCAATGGTGTGATCTTGGCTCACCACAACCTCTGCCTCCGGGGTTCAAGCAATCCTCTTGCCTCAGCCTCCCAAGTAGCTAGG
>NW_016107373.1:1696194-1768458 GCF_001604975.1 Cebus imitator | reverse complement strand
GGGTTTCTCCATGTTGGTCAGGATGATCTCGAACTCCTGACCTCAGGTGATCTGCCTGCCTTGGCTTTCCAAAGTGCTGGGATTACAGGTGTGAGCCACGGCGCCCAGCCTACATCTATTAATATTTAAAGGGCATATTTGCTATCTTCTCATAGTTCTAGCAATGCAAAAAATAAGATTTGTTTTTTAGCACTCAGAATGACTAAAGAAGTAGGAGATATTAAAGTATATTGAAAGCTAACAAGACTGTAAACTACTCTTTGCAAACAGTACTTGGATGTGTTCTTTTCTTGCCCTGGGTATGCAGACTGATAATACTCTGTCTCTCTCTGGTGGTATTCCAGGAAGCTATTTGGTAAGCTGAAACTCCTGACAAGGAAGAGCTCCGTATTTATAAGCAACACTTCAGGATTTGCCCTTAAGGAAAATAAACAAACAAAAAACCCCCCAAAAACACCTTCCCTTAGCTGGAAAAGAAATCATTGTTTTTACTCATTATACTATTATCTTCCTAATTTCTACAAATTAACAAAGATTACATAAATCAAATGCAAATGGTTTTGTCCCTAAAAGCTGTTCTTTATAAATATATAGACCGACAGGAAAAACTAATCTTTCCCATAGAAATAAAACAAGGTTCCACAGAAAAGGCTATCAAATAGCAACGCACACTGTAATTAGCTGCCCAAATTGCCCTTATTACTTTGCCTTTTCAACTTGGTAATCTCAATTGGTACACAAAATGAAAACTTATTATTTTGGTTAAATTTATTACTCTAACTAGCTGTAGGGGTTAAAAAATGTGTCCTATGCTTCAAAAGCTTCCTTATAAAAGCATCAAAATGTAACTCCCTAGAATGCCCAATGATCTGTTAGCTGCGCATCGTGAAGGTCTGGGCTCAAGCTCAGCACCATCTTCAGTAGAATGTACAGTATAGTATTAACATTTAGCCTCTGGTGTATTTGGCCAGTTGGTGGAAAATCTACAGGGGAAAAATACAAGAATCTCCTTAAAGCCGAAAGAAATTTGTCCAAAGACTTCATCTCTTATCAATTCAGCGGAAACAGCTATCGTGAAATAGCCATAATTTATGTGTCCATTTAATTGCCTTTTAAATCCCACTAACCTATGTGACTCAGTTTCAGATGGAAGGGATTCCATACAAGTACGTATGTCACATGACTTGGCAAAAGATAATTTGGTAAATATGAACAAAATCCTGACATGGACAACACATTTTTTTTAAAGTCAAGAAAACAGAGACAGCAATTGATGGCTGTAGAAAACATGATGATGCTGCACTGAGAATAGCTGTAGATAGGAGCAGATGGTGATAACTCACTTAATGGCACTGCTTACTGCATACCATGACAAGCTCTCACAGATGCACATCACCAATTTCCAAAATAACATCTCAGAGTAATGCAATCCAGTGCAAGACTTTTTATGACAAAACCAATGTATCATACTGTAAGCAGCAAGAACACACACTTCATGTAAGAAGCTAAAACTGTGTTTAAAGACAAACTCATTTGGTCAAAATAAGGCAAGAAAAAGAAAGGGGGAAGAAAATAAGCCTTTCTCATTCTGAAGCCTAATCTAATTCTTTTTTTTTTTTTTTTGGAGCCTTTGAAACTCATAGACTCCATTTGCAAACTTTTGTGGCTGTTACTTTCTCAGTTATTGGTTTTTTGCTTTATCTTCTCTAAAGAGGAAAAGAAGAAACTGCTTTTTAATGCTTTTTAGAAGACAGGGGAAAAGAATGTCGTTTTTAATGTTACTTTTTGGTGATCTTGGGGTCTGAGTTCCAAATAAAGTTATATCAAAATTAAGTACCACATCAAATGAATCACCTTAATTTTTTTCACTTGAGAACTAACCCAGAAGCTAACTTTGCATTGGTAAGCATGCACACCACGATAAAAAAGATGGCCTTTTATGAACTAAGTGGGAATGAGTCAAGTCCACACAGCCCTAGAGATATGGCCAATCCAGGCAAAGTTGGCTAAAAGCAGGGATCAGAGGAATTGAGTTAAACACATTCTACCATACTCCTGAACAAGTTCTGGAGTTGATATTATGGAGTACTATGTTCTTTCTAATGCTATAAATTGCACTCTATTCACCTGTAACCAATTTTTCCAAGATCCTAATGCCTTACTTTTGTGTTAACTTAAGCAATCAGATGACATTCCAATCTCAGCAATGAAATTTAGTCCCATTAGTCTCTGGTTAGATTTGACTGGCTCGTTTGTTTTTATACTTCTGCTTGACAGTTAAACAGCAACTCTGCTCTAAAAATGATAACACAACATTGACATAGAGAAGCAAGTAAAACACATTATATCTGTGACTTACATCTCCTAGGTAGAAAAGGACCACATAACCCTAAGAAGCAAGAAAGCCAATGTGCTTGACTTTCAGGGTTCCTAATAATCTTAACCATCATGTCATCTCCTTTCAAATTATGTTCCTTTAAGGACATTTTGCTCTTCTCTACATTTTGACTCCTTTTTTTTAGCCATCATTATGAAGAGACCTGAATGACGGGAACTCAGGCCAACTATGAAAAACAAAGATACTGTTGTAAAGGTGGGTTTTTCACCACTCCGTTTTATCCTGGTTAATGACCACCAGTAAATGGGTAACTCTTGCACTCAAAAATAATCAGACTGGGAATATGATTACTTTTTCTTGGATTTGGTCCCTACTTTGTGGCATCGGTGGTGTCATTTCCCAATGTCTTCTTTTGTTCCCTGTTGACATTCTCAGACACAGCATTTCATTCACACATCTGCAGAGTAAGATCCTATGACATGTTTGGGGACAACACTAGAATTCCCTGAAGTGGCTGCTAGTATCCTGCAGCAAACCAATTTTTCATTAGAACTGCCACCAAGGACCAGGAGCGCCTGCTCTGACACTGGTCGATTGGTCTTCACGCAGCAGCAGGAGGGAAGCACCATGTACATATGCAGAGGGTTGAGGTGCTTACCAGGCTTGTGTATTACTGCTGTATTTTTTAAAGTAGGCCCTGGATACAACTAGCTCCCACTTTCACTTTTGCTGCTTCCCTTGTGTCTAACACCATCTGATGATCTAGAATATAAAATATTATCCTCTTCAGTCCTTTGTAGCTCTATAAGTTATGAAATTTCTCAAATATGAACATGACCTAGAGTTCTCTATATTTTTAAGTTATCTTTTGGGGCCTGCACCAACTGTACCGACTCCAAATTCAACAGCAACCTGTTTTGAATGCTGATGTCCTAAAGCCATGATAGTTGTAGTTGAAAAATATTATTCCTAAACTAAGCATTTCAAATACAGATAGTCCCCAACTTACAATGGCTGGATTTACAGTGGTACCAAAGTGATATGCATTCAGTATTCAGCATGTTTCTCGACTTACTTATGATGGGGTTATGTCCAGATAATTCCACCTGAAAAATTCATGGTACACTGAAAATATTCAGTTTAATATTTTTCACTATCATAAGTGAAAAATACATGATTTCACTATCATAAGTGAAAAATACACCTGTTGAAAGTGTATTTTTCACTTACGAGAGTTTCAATGTATGACAAGTTTATTGGAACATAACTTCATCATACACTGAGGAGTATCTGAACATGGAAGGGATCATTAGATAGATTCTTTAAAAAAAAAGAAAAAAGAAAAAAGACAAGGTCTTGCTCTACCACCCAGGTGGGAGTGCAGTGGCAGGATCATGGCTCACTGCAGCCTTGACCTTCCGAGCTCAAGTGATCTTTCTACCTCAGCTTCCCGAACAGCAGAAACAACAAGTGCAAGCCACCATGTCTGGCTAGTTTTTTAATTTTTTTGTAGAGATAGGGGTCTTGCTCTGTTGCCCAGGCTGGTCTTGAACTCATGGTCTCAAGCGATCCTCCTGCCTTGACCTTCCAAAGTGCTGGGATTACAAGGATGAGCCACTGAACCTGGCCATTAGACAGACTTTTAAAATAACCTCACCACATTTTAAACTATTAACAGTATACACCATACCTCCATCAGTATTGTCGATCTAGAAGGTGCTAAAGAAAGCAATCAGAGACCCTTACCTCTGTGTGTGTGTGTGTGTGTGTGTGTATGTATGTATATGACAGGTTCTTGCTCTGTCATCTAGTCTGGAGTGCAGTGGCATGATTACAGCTTGCTGCCTTGAACTCTTAGGCTCAAGCGATCCTCCTGCCCCAGCCGAGTCTCAAGTAGCTGGGACTATACTATAGGCACACACCACAATGCCCAGTTAATTTTTATGTTATTTTATTTTTTCTGTAGAGACGAGGTCTCTTTTGTTGCTGAGGCTGGTCTTGAACTCCTGGCTTTAGGTGATCCTTCCACCTCAGCATCCTAAAGTGTTGGGATTATAGGTATGAGCCACCATACCTGGTCACTTATCTTCTTTGAATTCACATTTCAGGAATTCCTGAGGAGAGGCAGAATAATTCACTTTGGAAAGGAAAAAACCACCATGGAATAGAAAATGCAGGCATCACACTAATAGAAAAGGAAAAGATCTGTGTGTGTGCAGTGTTCTAGTGAGGCAGAGATAACGAAGTTGGCAATATTTTCTTTAATGAGACACAAATGCTGTAATGAGAGAAATAAGAGAATGACATAAAAGAACTAAAAATTAATCATATGATTATTTTTCTATTTTAGAACAAAACCATGTACTGTTTGTTTGTTTTTCTTTAAGAGACAGGAGCTGGCTGTGGTGACTCATCCCTGTAATCCCAGCATTTTGGGAGGCAAAGGTGGGAGGATCACTTGAGACCATGAGTTCAAGACCAGCCTGGGCAACATAGGAAGATCCCCTATCTCTAAAAAAAAAATTTTTTTTAATTAGCCAGGCATAATGGCTCACACCTGTGAACCAAGTTGGAAGGATCACTTTAGCCCAGGAGGTTGAGGCTGCAGTAAGCTGTGATCCCATCATTGCACTCCAGCCTGGGCAACAGAGTGAGAGCCTGTCTTTAAAATAATAAGAAAAAAAAAGACAACGTCTCCCTTTGTCACCTAGGCTAGGGTGCAGTGGCATGATCATGGCTAACTACAGCCTCAAACTCCTGGGCTCAATCAATTCCCTGGCCCCAGTCTCCCAAGCAGCCAGGACTACAGGCACATGCCACCATGCTAGCCTAGTTTAACATTTTTTTTTTAAGAGACAAGTTCTCATTATGTTGCCCAGACTGGTCTCTAACTCCTAGCCTCAGGCAATTCTCCTGCCTCAGCCTCCCAAGTAGTCAAGTAGTTAGGATTATAGGCACGAGCCACTGTGCCCGGCCCACACACTGTTAGTTTCTTTTCTTTCTTTTTTGAGATGGAGTCTGGCTCTGTCACCCAGGCTGGAGTGCAGTGGTGCAATCTTGGCTCACTGCAACCTCCGCCTGAGTAGCTGGGATTACAGGTTTGCGCCACTACAGTTGGCTAATATTTGTATTTTTAGTGGAGATAGGTTTCACTATCTTGGCCAGGGTGGTCTTGAACTCCTGATCTCAGGTGATCTGCCCACCTTGGTCTCCCAAAGCGCTGAGATACCAGCATGAGCCACTGCGCCCAGCCTTCTTTTCTTTTCTTTTCTTTTTTTGAGATGGAGTTTCACTCTTGCTGCCCAGGCTGGAGTGCAGTGGGGCAATCTAAGCTCACTGCAACCTCTGCCTCTCGGGCTCAAGCAATTCTCCTGCCTCAGCATCCCAAGTAGCTGGGATTACAGGCATGTACCACCATGCCTGGCTAATTCTTTTGTATTTTTAGTAGAGATGGGATTTCTCCATGTTGGTCAGGCTGATCTCGAACTCCCGACCTCAAGTTATCCGCTCGCCTCGGCCTCCCAAAGTGCTGGGATTACAGGTGTCAGCCACTGCGCCTGGCCCCTTATTTTCCATTATAGTATATTTAGGCTAAGGTTTCAGACCTTGAGTGATATGGGGACAATTTGGGAAAGGAACAAAAATAATTAGAAAAAAAAAAAAAAAAGAGGAAAAGTTAAAGGAATTTGTATTATTTGGTCTGTGAAAGAAGCCAGGGACTTAGGAAAGGATGCAGTTTAAGTGTAAGCAATGGTTTCTTAGCCTTCTATAAGGCAGGCTGGGGTCTGGCAGAGAGATGGTTGATGGCTAATTACTCAGGTCCTTTCTATTTTGAAGATTTTGTGAGTCAGTCCTGCACAGGGCTATTTTGCCCAGAGCAAGGAGGTCATGAGCAGAAGGGATTTAGGTAACATGTCAGAACTAGACCAACATTTGGGAAATGCCGAAACCCATTTCCAAAACCAAGTGAAGAAATTAAGAAAGAAGACTCCTCACTTTCTAGAAATTTAGGTCAGCATTCCTAAATTGTGTCATATGGATTATTGGTATCCTGTGAGATATGAAAAGGTGTGTTCCTGAAAAAGAGGTTAGTTAGTTTACCAAATACCAAGCTAAACACACTGAAGTAGATTTTTTTACTAGAGAATTTTTGTCCTCAGTTGCTAAAATCAGTGTGTTAAAAATCACTGAATGGTGGCCAGGCTCGGTGGCTCACACCCGTAATCCCAGCACTTTCGGGGAGATCACCTGAGGTCAGGGGTGCGAAGCCAGCCTAACCAATGTGGTGAAACCTTGTTTCTACTAAAAATACAAAAATTAGCCAGGCGTGGTGGTGGGTGCCTATAATCCCACCTACTCAGGAGGCTGAGGCAGGAAAATTGCTTGATCCCAGGAGACGGAGGTTGCAGTAAGCCAAGATCGCGCCACTGCACTCCATGCTGGACAACAGAGCAAGACACTGTCTCAAAAAAAAAAAAAAAAGAATCACTGAATGGCATAGAGCATGTGGGAACACTGATGTTCTAGGGAACACAGTTTCAGAAATACTGGATTAGT
Source organism: Cebus imitator (assembly GCF_001604975.1). Taxonomy (NCBI): domain Eukaryota; kingdom Metazoa; phylum Chordata; class Mammalia; order Primates; family Cebidae; genus Cebus; species Cebus imitator. The sequence continues at coordinate 1,761,563 of NW_016107373.1, read as the reverse complement.
TGTACTTGATTACAAAAGCAAAAAAAAGGAAGGGTGGTGACTGAGGTGTCTCCCAGCTTAACAATTTTATATATTGGGCTAATTTGAGTTGCTGGTCCTTTCTTTCTCCTCCTTCCCATCCCGACCTGATCCACGCATAAGTCTACCTTCCATTAAATTATTATTTTCTCCCATGAAAATGCTTTCTGCTTGTTATTAAGCAACATCACTTTTCTTCCATTAAAACAATGCTCGTCATTGCTTTTCATGTAATATTAAGTTTCTCTCTGATGTAACCGTACTAGTTTAGATTCTCTTCTATTTTTTCCTCTATACTTTAATTACTTGTTTCAGACTTAGGGACTTTTGGGCCTGGTGCGGTGGCTCATGCCTGTAATTCCAGGACTTTGGGAGGCCAAGGAAGGTGGATCACTTGAGGTCAGGAGTTCAAGACTAGCCTGGCAAAAAATGGTGAAACCCCATTTCTACTAAAAATACAAAAAATTACCCAGGTGTGGTGGCACACGCTTGTAACCCCAGTTACTTAGGAGGCTGAGGCAGGAGAATAGCTTTAACCCAGGAGGCAAAGGTTGCAGTGAGCCTAGATTGTGCCACTGCACTCCAGACTGGGCGACAAAGTGAGACTCCGTCTCAAAAAAGAAAAAAAAAAAAAAAAAAAAAAAAAAAAAAAAAAAAGAGGAAAAGTTAAAGGAATTTGTATTATTTGGTCTGTGAAAGAAGCCAGGGACTTAGGAAAGGATGCAGTTTAAGTGTNAAAAAAAAAAAAAAAAAAAAAAAAAAAAAAAAAAAAAAAAAGATTTAGGGACTTTAAGAATGAACCTGCCATCCTGATGATCCCTTAATATCTCTTTTCTCTACCATAGTGACTCCTAGTTCTAGACTAGACTATAAAGCCATCATCCCTTATTATTAAACATCCCTTCCAAAAAAAAATTTCTCACAGGAAGCTACTCAAGATCAGTATTATGCTATGCTGTTCCATCTTACTTCTTAATCTTGTCATTATTAACACTATTTGCCAGCTATGTAATGGTGTTCTAAAAACTTTATGAAAATAAATACACATTGCCTATTCACAAGGAGTTTTCTCTGAAAGAGGTAACAGTGACAAGAATGTTGAAGAAAAAGAATTTTCTCTGGGGCACATGTATAAAGATTTAAAAAAAAAACAACTTTCTCCATCTCATTTTCCTTATCATGTATAGTTCTGAACTACAAAAAAAATTCCTTTACCTGAGAAGGAATGAGTCTCTGGTATCCTAAGAAAATATGGTCTTATAATCTCATTTTTAAAAATCTCACATGGATACAATTTCAGGCTTACAGAAAAGTTGTTCACCCAAATTTCCCAAATGTTACCTTTACCACATTTGTTTTATTCTCTTCTCTTTCTCTCTCTCCACAAATACACAATGTTTCTCTGGAATCATTTGCAAGTTATAGAAATAACATTGCTTTACATAAGAAAGATTCATGGGCAGATGTGTGATGTGTGATGGAGCAAGTACAGGTGATGGGCTTTGACTGCTTAAGTGTTCATTGTAAAATGCTTTCAACTTTTATTGTAGGTGAAAATATTTCAAAATAAAATGTTGAGGGGGAAAAAATCAGAAAATCAACACTGATACAATACTATTATCTCCAGACCTTATGCAGATTTTGACAATGTCCCAAGAATGTCCTTTAAGTAAAAGAAAGTCTCAGATCATGCCAAGTTATCTAAATATATCCTATTTTCTCTGTTTCTCTGATGGGGCATGAGAGGAAGTTGGCTTTCTGATTATTCATAATTAGGTGAGAGACCTGGGCTAAGGTTAAACCAAAATACCAAAATATCCAAAACTTTGTTACATTTGGCTTTAAAATTTTCAGTCCTTTGGGGATAGATATATCTATAAAACCATGTTTTGACTAAGTTTTAAAATTAAAATTCCATAAACACCCCAGCTCAGTGGCATGGGACATGTTTTGTAGTAAAATGTGGCTTAGTGGGAAACTGCCAGAGGTGAATATTGAATTGCAAACAATCCATGATTTTTTTTTTTTTTTTTTTTTGAGACGGAGTTTCACTCTGTTGCCTAGGCTGGTATGCAATGGCGTGATCTCAGCTCACCACCACCTCTGCTTCCCAGGTTCAAGCGATACTCCTACCTCAGCCTCCTTAGTAGCTGGAATTACAGGCATGAACCATCACGCCCGGCTAATTTTGTATTAGTAGAGACGGCGTTTCTTCATGTTGGTCAGGCTGGTCTCAAACTCCTGACCTCAGGTGATCCGCCCACCTCGGCCTCCCAAAGTGCTGGGATTATAGGCGTGAGCCACCAAGCCTGGCCTGCAAGATGTAGATATCATGCATAAGGTACATGAAAGCTGACAACGCATAGGACTTAGAATATCATTCCAATGTTTTATGATCCTTTCCATAAACAGGTGTCAAGGTTATTTTTATTAACATACCTCTTTTAGGCTCTTTAAAATAAACCTAAGGGAGAGCATTGAGGCTTTTTTCCTTCTCAGAATAAAAATGTAGAAAAGCTTTAGCTACCTCCTCGCTACCCTGTTTGCCCTCAAACAAGTTTATGTGGTAAACTGTTTCCATATTGAATGGCTGACTGCCTTTTATAATCTGAATTAGAAAATGCAAAAAAAAAAAAAATCCTTTAAAGTCAAACGGTGGAATTAACATATGAGCAGAGCTCCTGTGGGCATTTAAATCCGTAATTAAAAAACCTGAGACACGTTGGCTTGGCAATCGTTATTGTCTAACGTGCACAGATAGCCAAAAGGTACTGAAATGCGACATTCTGTCCCACATGACTCACTCACTCCGCACAGCCAGCATCATGAAGAATGCTGAGAAGGCCTTACATCTTTAAATGCCTGGCCCACCAAAGGTCTTCTCCCAGCATTGAAAAATGCCCAGAGGTCCACTGGAGAGAATGTTGAGTGTTTGGAACACAGAAAATCTGCTTTTGCTAGCATGCTCCATTTTTATGTAGGAAAAGGAATCCTTTTCTGAAAAATTAAAAGTCTGAGAGCAGGAACACACACGCACACACGCACGCAAATCATCATTCCTATCTGATGTGTGAGAGCACAGCACACAGCACAGCAATCTAGCAACGAGCCTCCCAGATTATAAATAGGCTGCCAATCCAAGCAGCAGCTGTCTCACATCACTCTGCTTTTTCTCCCTGATTGTATTATATTTCAAAGACGATGCACTGATTTCTACAAGTTTTCTCTGTGCTAACAGGTACAACATGCACAGGCCAAGGAAATTTGTTTTTAAGATTATTCACATCAAGCAATAGTCCATGCTAATCTGCCATTGTTTACCTTATTTATACATGTATAAGAGGTTTAACAGGTTTGCACTCCTGCATTCTTTCTGTTATAAATTAAGCCCTCAGTATTATAATTCTGCACTCAATCGCAGTCAACCAAGAAATTGCCTTTATAAAGGCAACTGAGCACCCTGCCCTTTCTGGGCTGGGAAAACAGTACAACCTACACCTGAATGCAGATGCCTGCATAGGAAACACACAAAATACAATGCAGTTTGATTAAGTCTTTAATGCACACAACTATTTCAAGAATGAAGCAAGCCAATCAACTAAACGTACTGCTTAAGATCTTTAAAATACCCAAGTGCTAAAGACATTCTCCCTATTCACCTTCCATCACATGAGGACTAACACACGGAGCTATAAGAAGACACCTATTGTTCCCATATGGAAAAGCTACTGTCCCAGGAATCGTATTCAGAAGGCATCTGTTAGAGAGTGATTCCTGTCTTCTTTTTATTCCTATCTTCTTTTTATCGCGTTTTCAGCATATAATTCACACTGGAAAAATACTTAAGCCAATATTTTACTTTATTTGTAGTAAGTACATACAGAATTCTTATTTGAACATCTCAGAACTGTCACTCCCTATCCATAACATAGACTATCTCATGCCAAGGAGAAACAGACAGCACCTACCATTTTCTTTGTCAGCAGGAATTCATTTCACTTCCGCCTAATAATATAAACAGGGTAACATTTACTACAGTTGAAATTTAAGAGGCTGGTAGCTAATTCTCTAAATGCATGAGTTGAAAATCTCTGGCATCAATTTTTTTTTTTTTTTGAAGGATGGGCTTGAGGGCATACAACAAAAAAGGAATTGAAAAGGTTGCTTGTCCAAAAACTACATTTGTACTCCTATCCTGAAAACTTCAGCATTCCAAAGAGTTTGGTGTCAGTATGCAAAATTATTTCAATTTTCAATTAAAGGCTGTCTCTGAACTTTTAAAGTCATGGTTCTTTTAAAACAATCTTACATTAATTTCTATAAAAATAATAATAATACTGTATGTCAAAATGTTAACAGTTGAGTGTTAAGCTTACAGGCAAAATTCTCGCTTTGCTGAACTGGCTGAAGGTTTTATGAACAACACATACCACTTTCATAATTAGAATAATAATTACACAATCTACTGCATTTTGAGGGGAAAAAAAGTTTTTCCCTCCTGAAACTCTAAGATTTCCTGATTCTGTTATAATTCTCATTTTTAAGTTTATATGCTAAAATACTACTTTATATTTTAAAAGCCTGGCTTTTAAGGTGTTCCTAATTTTTTATTTGCTTCAGTGTGTATTACTACGCCCCAAAGGACTATATGAACACAAGCTGACTACAGACTGTCAGACTCACTTTCATTCCTACTGGATCTACAAATCGTACCATAAATTGTACAAAAAGTATAATACTGATGCAATCATGGTTTATTATCTAACCATTACCTTTTCAAATCGAAATGGTGCTTGTAAAAGAGTGGTATCTGTCATGATAAGCTAAACCTTGGGGAGATTAAGGGGTTAACTCAAGAAGTCAACGATAACTTCTTGTCTCATAATCTTTGGTCAATTTTTTGCATTTAGTGTTGTGAAAATGCTCTTTCACGGATTAATTCTACTTGATATTTACTTTGACAAAGTCTAACAATTACTTGTTGAATTTGTCCTCACATAATAGGTTCCCAAAACAATATTTTATTTTATTTTATTCTAGAGGCCCAACTAAATAACTGTTCTGAAAACAGACTTGTTCTTATCCTATATTCCCTTTGAGTTTAAGGGTTAGAAATTCTTTACTGGCCAGGCACAGTGGCTCACCCCTGTAATCCTAGTACTTTGGGAGGCCAAGACATGCAGATAACTTGAGGCCAGGAGTTCAAGACCAGCCTGGGCAACATGGTGAAACCCTGTCTCTACAAAAAAATACAAAAATTAGCCAGGCATGGTAGTGCATACCTGTAATCCCAGCTACTTGGGAGGCTGAGGCAGGAGACTCGCTTGAACCCAGGAGGCAGAGGTTGTGGTGAGCCAAGATTGTGCCACTGCACTTCAGCCTCCGTCTCAAAAAAAAAAACAAACAAAAAAAAAACTTCACTGTTTTCTTAGTTCAACTATATTTTCTTAAATATGTATAACCTAAAAACCTAGCGATAAATTCCATGTCGTTTCCTATAGTGCACCTAGCTTAAAAACAACAAATATCCATTAGGAGTGCTTTTAGTTAAAAGTATTTCAACATTACTCCACCTTACCTATCCTGCAGTTAGTTATACAGTAAAAATAACGAAGGCATAGAAGAAAATAAAAATGTGAATCCCTAATTGGTAGATAAAAAACTTTTATACTTATGAAAGTGTTTTAAAATTAAAGACATTCTTTGGATAGTCTTTATAACTTGATTTGATAAATATCCTCCTCACTCAAATTAATTTTCAAAACTGAAATGTACTACCCTCTGTACAAGAAGAGAGCCCTGGCACATGCAACGAATATAGTAAGTTGTTATTCATTACAGTCTTTGGACAAAGAATCAACGCTAAACAATAGAGCAAACTGCTGACTCTTATCTGGAGAATATCTTGCTAATACATTTAAAGCTACTGCAGGTTTAGAATCCTGGCCTCTGAAAAGAGCTTATCCAGAGAATAAACCAAGGTATATTTTTGGTTTCTATTCTGATTTCTTTAAATGGGTGTCAAAACAATAAAAAATTATTTTTTCTCTCCATAAGCTCTCTTGCTCCAATCAAGAATGCTTCTTTCATAACAAGATGATCCTGCATTATCTTTTATTCTTACCAAATGATTTGCCCAGGTTTTTACCATTTGTCTTCTAATATTATGATCAAGAGATTCTTCTTTGAACCAATGGGAGTTAATATCAGATTTCAAAACTAGCATTAAAAAAAAATCTGAAAAGAGACAACAAGGAAAGTATTCTTTTTCAGACTACAGTATATAAATAAGCTACTTTTCATTAGTCTGTTCTCTGAATGCTACTAAAATTTACCTTTTACACTACCTTGAACACCAAATTCAAAAAGAGCCTTTAATCCTAAAACACGTATCTTTTAAACAACTGCATCAAAAACATAATAAAACCAATTTTCACTAAATCTCAAATTTGTGTTCAAATATTTTTTGTTCCCATTCAACTATATTTACTTCTTTTTTTTTTTTTTTTTTGAGAGAGTCTTACTCTGTCGCCCAGGCTGGAGTGCAACAGTGCAGTCTCGGTTCACTGCAACCTCCACTTCCTGGGTTCAAGCGATTCTCTGGCCTCGGCCTCCTGAGTAGCTAGGATTATAGGCGCGTGCCACCACACCCAGCTAATTTTTGTATTTTTAGTAGAGACAGGTTTCACCATGTTGGCTAGGCTGGTCTCGAACTCCTGACTCAGGTGATCCACCCACCTCAGCCTCCCAAAGTGCTGGGATTACAGGTGCAAGCCACTGTGCCCGGCCCTACTTCAGTTTTTTTAATTTGTAATTTTAAGAAGGTGAAGATCATTTCTTCTAAACAACAGTGTGCATGTGCATTGGGTGTGTGTGTGTGTTTCCAAAAGCAATTTCTACTTTTTGGGGGAAATGGAGGGGACTGACCAGAGAAACTGCTGATTTTAAAACAGTAGCATCTATCAATATTTGCTCACAAATAAATATATGTTTTAAAATGCAAATAATGCAGAGCCATAAGGAGCTAGTAGAGCCTATACCAGTGAATGAAGTTTTATAGGAAATTCATGTAAAAGTGATCACGTAGTAAAGCTGTGTTCCAGTGCTATACATTTTTAGCCACCCAAGCTCAAAGCCTCAGAATCACCTCTCATTCTTTCTTCCTCTACCTTGTGGCCCAGTTCCAAATAATGCCTAATCCTGTTGATTGTTCTGCAATAATGTCCCTTCTAACCTCTTCTGCACTCTTGTCCCTTACCAGGGTCAGAAATTGTTTCCTTAGCCTTTAGCCACAATAATATAATTCTAACTATACTCTCACATCCCGTTTCTTCCTTTCCGTATAGTACTGCCAGATTAACAGCAAGAAAACGTAGCTCTGATTATGTCACTTCCTTGGATAAACAACAACAACAAAGAATTATAGACTGTTACTGTTGGAGAGGCTCAGAGTAGGACGGGAAGGTAATGGGAGCTGGAGCCTGGAAACAGAAACCCAAAGATAGTACACAGGACCCACTGAGGTGAAGGTCTGGCAGGATTTAACCTAATTGTTCATGCAGCTCATATGAATTCATTATTTTTCTTAGAAGCTCATAACAAACATGCATAATAAGGCAGTTATATATTTTACATTGTTTAGTTAGTATGTTCTTTTCTCTTTAGATTAATAGGCGCTCCAAGGCAGGTCAAATCAAAAGGTTTGGCTGAGACTCTTTTTTCCTCTGGCTTTTTCTGTTAGGTCTAATAGTGTCTGGAAAAGAATGCAATAATTTTATTTTTTCCAGAGACTTTACTAACACTATACTCAAAAGCTAAGTACTCAGGAGTGACACTCACTCAGAGACTACAGGATTAAAGTAAGACTACTACTTAATTAAAGTTAGTGAAGCATTATCAGGTACAAGGAACTGGATTGGATTGGGTCACACAGTTACCCAATTTTCCCCAATGCACATCTTTTTGTTCTCTTCCACACTAACATGAAAACCATAGCTTTATTAGCTGATAACTTAAACCACAGTCAAAGCTCAACTCTTAAGTGCTGCTTTAAAAAGAAAACTGTTTGAATCTCTATAAATTTCTCAAAAGGACATGCACCAGAGTTTGATTTAGATAAGTCTAGAGCAATGTCCAGTGTCCTTAGGATCACCCTGCTACAAAAATTAAGCTAATCTCATAAAAAAGCAAAAATGTCTTATATTTTCCTATTTATAAATGTATAATACAATTTCATTTAATTTTTTTCAAGAAATTAAAATACCATGTAATCCCCTCTCCACCCCAGAAATAAGCTCTGTTATTTGTTTCTTTCTAATGTTTTTCTGATTTTATATAACAATTTGGGATCATATACTGCATAGTGTTCAACCATGTCCTTTGTTTATTTACTAATATGTCATGAATACATTTCCATGTGAATATCAGTATGATCTACTTCCTTTTCTTAACAAGTACACTCACAAATACACAATTTTTTTTTTCAATTATCCACTATTACTAAAAAAAAAAAAAAAAGTTGTAATAAACATCCTTGTAAATGTATCGTTCTTCACTTATCTGATTCCTTCCTGAGAATAAATTCCTAGAAATCATGCTGCTGGGTTAAAGAGCAGCCTAATTTAAAATGTAGATTCCTATTCCAAATCTGCTGTCCAAAAAGGCTGTATGCTTTCATCAATAGAGTAAGGACTGTCTGTTTGTCTATCTCTTATAAGGACACAGGCTTGATACCCTTAAAATGTATCAGTTTCATGAGCAAAAAACTTTCATTATTGTTCTAACTTATAATTCTGATTAATGAAACTGAGCATCTCTTCATACTGGTCATTAATAATTTTAATATGGTTAATGATTCATACAAGAATCTAAGTACATGTGTGAATATATGTATGAATGTATAAGTATGTATATATATATGTACATATAATCTTTAATAAACAGCCTAGTTTTGGTATCTCTGAATCCCTAGGAATTTCTAATTGCATCCCTCTCCTTCTGCCCAAAAAGTAGCTACTATTCTGAATTTTTTTCTCATTTTCTTCTAACTTTACCACTTACATAACTATCCATATATAATGTTTTATTAGTTTTTATGTATTCTGTGACTTGTATTTTTTCTCCAAGTCTTATAAAATTCTCCATGTCGATACATATACCTGCAGTTCATTCAGTTTTTAAAAACTGTGGTATGGCATTCCACTGTAGGAGTTTGCCATAATGTATCTATCCTATCACAGGATATTTAGAATAATATCATTTTCTGTTGTTGTTATTATTATTGTTGTTGTTGTTGAGACACAGTCTCACTCTGTTGCCTAGACTGATGTGCAGTGGTGCAATCACAGCTCATTGCACCCTCTGCCTCCCAGGTTCAAGCGACCCTCCCACCTCAGCCTCCCAAGTAGCTGGGTCTACAGGTGTGCACTGCCACACCTGGCTAATTTTTGTATTTTTGGTAGAGATGGTTTTCACCATGTTGCCCAGGTTGGTCTTGAACTCCTGGTCTCAAGCAATCCACCCACCTCAGCCTCCTAAAGTCTTGGGATTACAGGCATGAGGCACAGTGCTCAGCCCGTTTTCTGTTATTATTAACAAGGCTGCTACAAATATTCTCAGGCAAGTCCTTCCGTACATCTATAAGAGTGTCTTTAGAGCTGCATTGTCCAATATACTATCTATCTACTAGCCATATATGACTATTGAACACTTGAAATATGGCTACCCCAAATTGAGGTGTGCTGTAAGTGTAAAATATAAACACCAGATTTCAAAGACTTACAATTAATTTAAGCTGTTTACTTTTTTATAATGTGGCTACTAGAAATTTTTTAATTACGTGTTTTCTGTTCTATTTCTATTGGACAACGCTGCTGTAGAGTATACCTAGGAGAACTGGTGGGTCATAAAGTATGCACATCTTCAAATTTGCTAAAATACAAAATTGTTTTCCAAATTGGCTGAACAATTTTAAATTCCCTTCAGCAGTGTATAAGGTTTCTTGCTGCTCCATCCTTGCCAATAATTGTAGTTGTATATTTTAATTTTTGCCAATCTGTCAGAAGGAAAATGATATCTTACCGTGGTTTAAATCTCATGTTTCTCATTACTAATAAAATTAATCATCTTTCACATACTTACTGGCCACTGATGTTTCCTTCTCTGTAACATATACTAACATTTTCATTTCTTCTGTGAGTTGCCTTAATATTAGTGCCCCACATTGCATACATTTCCTTTGGGAGCCTCATACTTTTCTTAGAGATTCATAAGAACTCTTCGTATGTAAAACTAATAACCCTTTGTCATACATGTGTTAAAAATATTTCTGGAATTTTTTATTGCTGCTTTTGAAATTTTGTTTTTGCTGCCTTTGCCTTAAATAAGGTTTCTCTTCTTTCTTTTATCCTCTTATGTTATTAGGTCTTTTCCTGTATGGTTTCTGGTCTTCTAATCATGCTAAGGAAATTCATCCACACTCCAAGATAAAAACAAAAAAACTATTTTCTTTTAGTATTTTTATAACTTTATATATTAAATCTCTAATCTATTTTAAATTTATTTTTTAGTATGATGGAAAATAGAGATAACAGCAGTCAAAAATTAGGGTGACATCCAGCTCATCACAAGTCCTCTGGTGGCTGTCTATGGCTATGCTACCCGCCTCCTTTCCTGGGGAGGCTTTCTTTTCACCATCATCCTTCCCCCAATCCACACGCTTAGATACAAGCACCAGCAGAAACCAACATGTCATATGTGTAAGAAGTTTTACATGACCCAGTTTCCCTGGATATAGTGATTGGCCTGAGACTTATAAGGGAATGGTGGACATGTGACCCTGGCCACAGAAATCAAAGTACTTCCTCAAGTATTTTCAACATGCCAGGGAACACTTTTCTTCAAAGGGGGACAAAACCTGGAAGCTGCTGAAGGCTACATTCTCTGCCACACACAGTTAGTTTACCATAGGTAAAACTGAAGTGGAGAACATAAGATATAAATGAAAGAACATCTAGTTAATACTGTTCACCTATTCCCTCCTTTCTATGATACCTTAACATCCTCCCAATACATCCTCTCTCTCTTTGGCTTCAGCTAGTTTGAGCTGAATTTGTAATGTACAATCAAAACAGTCCTGCCTAGGAGCCTCACTTGATATTTTTTCCTAAAGTGGATAGCCAATTATTCTTATACCAATTCCTGAAAAACACCCATCTTTCTCTACTGATCTGAACTATTATCTCTATTATATATTAAATTCCAATTTATATGAAACTTTGATTTTTGAGTTGTTTTGCTCTGCTAATCTCTTTGTTCCTTGCCAGCATCATACTGTTTCCTGACTATAATCTCCTAGTATGTTTTGATTCTGTCAGTTACTTGATTCACTTAATGTCGTTATTGAGTACACTACATTGTGTTAGCCACAGAGAATATCCTCTAGAATAAGCAGGTGGAGTCCTGACTCTCATTGAGTTTAAGACCGAGAAGCAAAGAAAGACAAACCATTATGATAAAATATAACAAATGTTAGGTTAAAGGGAATAGGGTGCACTAGGCTAAACATCCAACGGGTAGACCTAACCTGATCTACAGGTCAGAGAAGGCCTCTAGGAAGAAGTGGTGTTTACATTGAGACTTGAAGGATGTGTATGAGCTCACCAAGATGGAGAAGAAAACAGTGTCTCAGAAGGGAGATCAGTTAAGTTTAAAGACACAAAAAGACCAGGGTCCATTTAGTTAGTGAGGGATGTTCAAAAATGTCCAGAGTTTGAAGAAAGAGAGAAAAGACTGGTTGGAGAAAGTAGGTATGTATCATACAGGTTTGCAAGGCCTGCTAAGATTTTGGCCTTGGCCCTAAGAGCAAAGAGAAGACAATGAGAGGTTTTAAGCAACCATTTAAATTTGCATTTTTGAAGATTCACTCTCTAGCTACAGTAAAGAGAAGGGAAGAAGAAGGCTGGAATGGAAGCAAGGAGATTCAAAAGAAACTCTTTAAATACGCCAGGCAAGAGATAAAAATGGCATAGGCTAAAGTAGTGCCTATGGAAAGAACATAGGTTTTAAAAGATACCTAAGAAGAAGACTGGAGGAACATGGTAACTGAATTTCAGAGATGAGTGAAAGGGAAGAATCAAGGAAGGCTTTCAGAGTCAACAACAATGTTTAAGATTCAAATAAAGCCCTAAAAAAAAAAAAAAAAGATTCTAGCTTTATTATTGTAGTAGACTGTGGTAAAATATACAGTCATAATGAACATCACTGGAAACACTGGAGAGAAAATAATGAGTACAGTTTGGGACAAAGAGTTTAAGATGCCCAGTATGCCGGTAGGACACTGAAGTGAAGTTGTTCCGTGGGCAGCTGGGCCAGAAATGTAGCATTCTCCTTAAGTCTTTTTTAAAGTTTCCTTGGCTACATCTGGGTAAACTTTAGACTCAATCTGTCAAATTCCCCAAAATATTCACTGGAATTTTGAAGAGAATTACAGTAAATTTATAGATTTCAGGAGAATTAACTTCTTTAAAATGATCTCCCCACCTAGAAAGAAGGTAAGAATGATCTTCATTTATTTAAACTCTTTTTGTGTCCCTAAGTAAATGTAAAGGTACAGGTATACATTTCTTGTCAAGTTTATTTCTAGCTTTTAAAAGGTTTCTTGCTTTTGTGACTAGACAATTTTTCCCATTGTTATTTCCTCATGAAGTACTACTGACATAAAGGAAAGTTCCTGGTTTTGATTTTACCTTGTATATGGATACCTTACTATTATTATTTGTAATAAGTCATGGATTTTCCTAGTTTCTCTAGGTAGACAATTAAGTCATCTGCAAATAATGAGGATATACATCTGTTATTCCAACAGTGTTTTTCATGTTTTGAAAAATTTTTTTGTAGAGATGGGGGTCTTGCCATGTTGTCCAGGCTGGTCTTGAACTCCTAGCCTCAAGCAATCCTCTCACCTTAGCTTCCCAAAATGTTGGGATTACAGGCAAAAGCCACTGCACCTGGCCCCTATTTTTCATTTTCTTTCCCTATGTTATTGTACTAGCTAGAAGAAGAATAATCTTTTTTCCCTTGGTCAGCATAGCTAATAGTTTGTTAATTTTGTTAATTTTCTTTTTAAAGATCATTTTTTGGTTTTGTTTATTTTACTGATTCTTTAATTCTGACTAATTCGGTACACATCCCTACCAAAAATTTTTCAGAAAGGCTATATGTATAGTATATTTTGTGAGTCCACATATATCTTTCTTTGCCTTTTCTAAGCATAAAATTCTATTGTCACAATCCTGTGCCCTCAGAATTCTATGAAATTCCATTATCTTCTAGCATTCCAACCTATTGATAAAAAAATGGAGTGCTTGGTCAGGTGCAGTGGCTCACGCCTGTAATCCCAGCAGTTTGGGAGGCCAAGGCGGGCGGATCATCTGAGGTCAGGAGTTCAAGACCAGCCTGACCAACATGAAGAAACCCCGTCTCTACTAAAAATACAAAATTAGCCGGGCGTGGTGGTGCATGCCTGCACTCCCAGCTACTCGGGAGGCTGAGGCAGAATTGCTTGAACCCAGGAGGCGGAGGATGCGGTGAGCGGAGATCACTCCACCGCACTCCAGCCAGGGCGACAAGAATGAAACTCCTTCTCAGAAAAAAAAAGAAAAAAAAAAGGAGTGCTTATCTGACTCTTACCCTTTTGTAAGTAACTTTTTTGGTGGTTGTTGTTTATTATTGAGAAGTTTGTGGGATTCTTCTCTTTACCTGAGAACTTGAACAATATGTGAAAATTTTAGCAACAGGATGAATCTTTTTTCCTCCAAATTATCTTGCTTGATGCTTAGTAAGAGCTTTATCTCAAGATCTGAGGCTTTTTCAGCTCAGAATTTTTTTCTTCTGAAATTCCTTTCATGATCACTTTTCTTTTGAAGCTCCTATTATACAAATATTAAATATCTTAAATGTAGTCTCCATGTTTATTTTCTCCACCATATTTTCCAAGTCTTTGACATTTGCTGTATTATAGGAGAATTTCTTAAGTTTCTTCTAATTCATCTTCTTGCAGAGTCCACTTTGTTATCCACCTCCTCTATTGACTTTACTTGTAAATTCTTTTCTTTCCTTCCTTCTTTCCCTCTCTCTCTCTCTTTCTTTTTGTTTAGAGACAGAGTTTTGTTTGTCACCCAGGCTGGAGTACAGAGGTGCAATCTCAGCTCACTGCAACTTCCGCCTCCCAGGTTCAAGCAATTCTCCTGCCTCAAGTAGCTGGAATTATAGGTGTGTGCCACCACACCTGGCTAATTTTTGTATTTTTAGTAGATACAGGGTTTCACCATGTTGGCCACGCTGGTCTTGAACTCCTGAACTCAGGTGGTCCGCCCGACTTGGCCTCCCAAAGTGCTGGGATTATAGGTGTGAGCCACCAGGCTTGGCCTATTTCATTCTTTCAATAACTATTTATTGAGCACCTCCATACGCTACATACTGTTCTAGGCTCTTGAAGGAGGTAAAGTAGTCAGCTGTGTGATTATCTTTATTAGTTTATTGTTGTTTATGACATAATACCTGAAACTAGGTAATTTATAAAGAAAAGGAATTTATTTCTTACAGGTATGGAGGCTGAGAAGTCCAAGGGGGAGGGGTCATATCTGGTGAGAGCCTTGTTGCTTGTGAGGACTCTGTTTACAAAGTCCCAAGGCAGCACAGGGTACCACATAGTGAGGTGGCTAAGCATGCTAGCATACTTGCTCAGGTCTCTATTCCTCTTCTTATAAAGCCACTAGTTCCACTTCCATGAAAACCCATGAATCCATGCATTGATGAATCCATTCCTGAGGTGATTCAATCACCTCTTAAATGGGGTCTTTAAGAGATGATTGAATCATAAGGGCTCTCCCCTCTTTCAATGCTGCCACATTGGGGATTAAATTTCTAACACATGAAACTTGGGGGACATATTCAAACCATAGCACTAGCAAAGAGCTTTCCAAGCAAAGAAAACAGTGTTATAAAGACCTAAGGTGGGAGCAGGCTTGACATGAACAGAGAACAGCAATGAGCCCTAAATTACTGGAGTAGAATGAGTGGGCTGGATAAAAGTAGGGAAGAAGGATGGGTTGTGGGGTCTGACAGACAACTCTGAAGACTTGACTTTTATTCTGAAGGTAATGAGAGTAGCCTATTTTTGTTTTACTGATGAAATAATATGCTTCCAAATCTTACTGAGAATACTAATGAAACATTTAAAAGTTATCTCCTGTTTTCTTGCATTCGCTATTTTAGTATAGGTGGGGTGGAGAATTTGTTTCGATTACTCAGCTTCATTCCCCACTTTCAATCTGCTGATTTTCTTCATAGAACTGGTTATTTTTTCTTGTCTGCTTATAGTTACAAATAAGGGTTTAGCTAAATCAATATATGTATGGCTGTAAAAAGTATATAAGTCTTGGTCCCAGGCATAGTAAATATATGGGCAAGCCTGAGAATAGTCAGGTAAGTACAGGGTCCACCTTGAAGTAGTTTACCATGATTTTTATTATAATATTAATTCTCAGGAAGCATGCAGGTATCAGCATGGAGAATTCTACTTTAAACCTAGAGTTCTATACCCTAACAGTCATATTCCTCCTATGAATCAATAATATCTTAAAAATCAGGAGAGGCATAGGCTCAATTTTAGATCTACAGAGACTGAATTAAGTTTGATATTATACTCCACCCTTCTTGGTAGTAAAGACAAAAGGTCAATATTATAAAGAACAAACTAAAATTACAGATCACTATCAGGATCTTAGTCAAAACTGCACAATCTGCAGCTTTCTAGAGTCCTTGACTAAAGTCAGAGGAAATAATTTTAAAATTTCCCTAAGATTAAAAATATCTGCATGAATGAAAAATACTGAGTACTTATCAATCTGTTTAGCTTTCTGCATCTTCCCAAGACTTCCAAGTAATACATCTATTTTTAAAACTCTCAAATGAGTTTATTCTTATTTGATACAAACAGCATTTTTGGGAAAAAGAGATTAGGACTTTTATAAGACTAAAGCACATGTAACTGAAAATGTTCCAGTAGAAGAATGTAACCTTCCAAATTTTTTTGTGCTGGCTTCTGAGTATGAACTATGCCAGATATAACAGGGTTACTAGATGTGGTTTCTTCTGAACAACCTCTGGCAGTAATCCCAAGTGACTTTTCACTCTACTCTTATACTTTAGTGGTTAGAACATAATACAAGTCACATAGGAAGTAGAGTTTCATTAAACATAATGGTCCCACCTCAGTGGAGAACAGAGGAAGGATGGTGGCAGGGTGGAGCAGTGGTGGAAAAAAATACCTACACTACAGTGATGATACTACTGGTAGTTATAAACAAAGAAAAATATTATTTGGCACATACAATAAAGTTTTTTTAGTATTCTTTAATTCCAAAATAACTTAGCAATCTAAGTGGAAGAGAAAATGTCTGAATAGTGATATTTAAAAAGTGGGGAGGGGTGAGGGCTTGGGGCTCTGTAGCCCTTGTATAATCTAAAATGACTCTGAGAGTAAAACAGTGGATTACTCATTATTGCGGTACATTAGAAAATTAGGGTTTAGCAACTAATACAATCTAGTGCACTAAAAATAAAAGTATGTGCTGAAGGACTGTATTAAAAGGTCCTGCTGGTAACAAACCCTTGCTCATCCTGAAGCATCTCACATGAAATTGCATACTATGTTGGAGAGCAGAGGAGTCTGAATATGTTCAAATTTAAACACCACTGCAATTTTTTCTCATAGCGCTGATTCTTTCTCATGAATTGATTATTTAAATAGCAAAAACCCAGGAATAGCTCCCCCTTTCCTCTTTGGTTAAATATAAATCGATTTTACCCTTAGAACTACAATGACAGGAGGACCACACACACACACACACACACACACACACACACACACACACACACACACACACACACAATTAAGGTTGTTGATCTAGCCAGAGTGTTAGTTTCCCAGGTCACACAGACACACATACACACACAATTAAGGTTCTTGATCTAGCCAGAGTAAGTTTCCCAGGTCCCTCTTTCTCTCTCTCTCTCTCTCTCTCTCTCCCTCTTACACACACACACACACACACACACACTCACTCTCTCTCTCTCTTTCACACACACACACAATTACGGTTCTTGATCTAGCCAGAGTAAGTTTCCCAGGTTGCCTCCATCCTTTGTCAATGCACTAGATTTGAACATGCCTGTACAGTAAATAGGTCGCCCTCACTGACTTTTCATGGTGAATATAATAAGGCAAGCACTAGATATACGGACTTCTTTCTCTGTTTTTAAACATGTATAAAAATCCACCTTATTTTCTCTTCCCTATAGCCCACCACCACAGTTTCAAATACAGCAGAAATAGTCACATTTTTTTATAACTGAATTTTCTCAATACACATAAATGCTTTTTAGAATATACAGTAATATGTCACTAGAAAAGATAAAAAGTAAGGAATATGGAAATGATAAGTCATTAACAAATGAGATCTTAGAAACATTTAGGATGTTCATGGAAATTACTATGTCAACCATGATTTGGGCGTTCTGCATACTTCTTCCAAGTAATAACATTTTTTGTTGCACACTACTAAAGACAATGAAAACTGATTATTTTTTAGCCATATGAGTCAAATTTATATTGGGAAACCAAAGAGTAATCTGAAAGTCAGAAGTCTCTTCACCTTGGTTTCCATTATAGCCAGGCCAAAATAACCTGATTCTTTCTGGGGTAGTCTGATTTATTAAGTGATATATGCATATCAGGATTCCAAAGGTACAGGTCCTACCCAATTTTTTGCTTTATAAGCATACCCCATACATGAATACCCAGATTTAAAATAAACAAAACATTTAAGACTTTTTATTTTGTAAAATTTCAAACATACATAAAAGTTCAAAGAATATTACAGTGATCCCTTTGATAAAATCAGATACCTATAAATCCTTCCACGCTCCCTGAATCATCATACATCTTTTTTTCTCCCATAAACCATCTGAAAGTACTCCAGATGACGTTATTACATTTAACCCTTAAATAATGCATTAGTAGGCATTTCTGTTACAAACGGATTCTGTGCCTCATATTAAAGACAGAGCTCAGAATTCCTCAAAAATTTTACACTACGAGATCCTGAGGAGAGGACTGACCTCCTGTATTTTTAAAATCCTGTATGTCTGCTTAACTGTTAAAAAAGGCTAGGCGTGGTAGCTCATGCCTACAGTCCCAGCACTTTGGGAGGCAGGCGAATCATGAGGTCAAGAGTTCGAGACCAGCCTGGCCAACATGGTGAAACCCTGTCTCTACTAAAAATACAAAATTTAGCTGGGCATGATGGCAGGCATCTGTAATCCCAGCTATTTAGGAGGCTAAGGCAGGAGAATTCTTTGAGCCTGGGAGGTGGAGGTTGCAGTGAGCCAAGATGGCAACAGGGTGAGACTCCATCTCCCCCCCGCCAAAAAAAAAGGCAATTTCCCTTCTATATTTAATATGATTGAAATTCACAAAACATCTTTTGGAACACAATCATTGTCTACAGGAAGTTGAATAAGTAATTCCTCAGAAGCACCAGTTCAATAGTATCTTGGTTATTTTTTAGGGTGCCAGGCAACTTAATAAATATCATTTTGAGAAAAGCAAGGACATCTTGGGCCTGTGGGAAAGCCACATGACACACATATTCTCAACAGGGCTCCAGACTTTTATGAATACTTCAAAGCAAACTTTAAGATTGCTGGACAGGTCTTCGGCTATTTTAAACTGGGAGCTAGAATTTGACAATAACCAAGAAGATCCTAGAAGAAGCATATTAGTATGTGTGACAGTAAGGCTCCGAAAAGTTCATCACCACTTGAGCTGGTCTATGCCGAGGTACAGGACAGGCCATGGACAAGTCATGAGACTGGACTAAAATCACTGAATGGTTTTTATAAATCCTAGAAAACTAAAGAAGGAGATTGGTGAAATGTATAGCATTTCTCCTGAACAAGCAACCTGAACTCTCTCAATCTCATCTATGTCCTATGACTAGAGCACAGTGCCATGATCTGAATGTTTGTGTCCACTCAAAATGCATATGTTGAAATCTAATCCCCAGAGCAATCATATGAAGACATGAGGTCTTTAGGAGGACATTAGGTCATGAGGGCCCTCCTTCATGAATGGGATTAGTGCCCTTATAAAAGAGGCCTATGGAAGCTTGCTTTTCCCCTTCTGCCATAGATAGCACCTGCTGTCTCTGCCCTCACAGCAAGAAGGTGCTATCTATGAAGCAGAGAGCAGGCCTTCACAAAATCTGCTGATGCCTTGAATGTGGACATCCCAGCCTTCAGAGTTGTAAGCAATACCTTTCTGCTATTTATAAATGGTCCAGTCTAAGGTATTTTGTTATAGCAGCCTGAATGAACTAATACACGTGGTAATCAGGATCTCCAGATCTCTCTCCATCTACACTTCCAAATATTACTCTAACTCTTCTTCCTTTCTCATCCTACTATCTTACTCCTCCTTTCCATAAAAGATATTTAAAATTTTAATTTTGTGAGGATGAAAAGATGGCAATTATATTTAAATGCCATTTAGCTCCCTTAGATGTAAGAAATTCAATCAATGTAAAGTACACTTTAAATAATAATTAAGCAGAAATAAATGATGTGGGAATAAGACGGACAACCTAACAATGATCACATTGTATCCAAGGACTTCTTTTGAAAGTTATCGTGTCCAAATAGAAAAATAAAACAAATTTATGCAATTGTGGAATCTGTTCAGAAACACCATGCAACTGAAGATACAGGTTACTTCTGTTTAAAAACATCATCACCTTTATCAATACTAGGTTTTTCTCAAATTAATCCTTTCTGGTTAACATACTACATTCTATCTCTAGAAAAGCAAACAGAATGGCAAATAAAGCCCATATCACAGTCTATTAGTTATTAATATCTGCAATGCCTCTCCTTCCACTGGCCTAGTGAAGCTTTGGCCCCTGAAGTGATAAAGATGAGCTCTGCCAAACTGTTCTCCATCTCTAAGGCAGTATTAACACGTTACAAAGTGCCAAAAGGGCCATTAAAAAAAAAAAACTGACCCACTTTTAGAAGTCAGCAGCTTCTTCCTTCTGGTGAAGTATGAATATTTAAATCAGGCAGACAAGTCAAGAAGCAAACATTCCATCCTGAATGCAATGTCTGCATCTCCCATTTAGAGCTGAGAGGACCCTGCTGTCACATACCCACATTGAAATGAACGCTCACTTAGGACTCCAGAAGGGCAGTTTTCTAGTCATTTCACTGTTTTTCAGAGTTGGAGTTCCACGTTTGGATGTGAGTGCAGAAAACATGAAAAGATGGATCACAGCAACTGCTTTAAATTATATACTTAATGATTTATATCAAGCATAGTAGAATTTAATTTGTAGTAAATCAAGCAAACTGAGGAAAGGTTAAGATTGTGGTTAACAGCTGTAAATTTGTTTTTACCTTCATCACAGAGTAACAATGCATTAGAGGAGTGCTACATTTGAAAAGACGGTAAACTCATCATAATAAAATTAACTAGAATCAAGTTTCAACCTAAGCATTACTGTTTAAATGAGATAAATAATAGCAACTATTAACATAAGATCCAGGAAAACAAACTGGAAAATAAACTACTGTTCAAAAGCTTTCCTATAGTACAGCTAGAGGTACGTTTTGGCTTTATTGAGAATACATTGTTAAACCAAAATGTACCTTAAATGAGTAGGAAAAAACAGAAAATTCATACAATGTAAAAGAACTAATCAGAAGTTTGAGGGTCATCTGACCTACTCAAATCTTGTACGAAAACTTACAACAGAAACTCCCAATCTTTACACTTCCAGAGGCCCCAGTACTACTTCTTCCCCTCCTCTGTCCACCCCCATTTGGATTTTATATCTTATTTTCCAAACAAACAGCATTTCAGGTAACAACCTGTGTTACCTTCACACAGAGATGTATAGGACTTCTCTTACTCTTTCAGGCAACTCAGATTAGGAAGCAATGTTATCAATCCATTTTGCTTCTGCAACAGCTATCTAAACTCTTAAACATTAAACCTGTGCTTTCACTCACAAACATTCTCATTTCTAAGCAAACAGGCCAAAATTTCACAATTAGGAAATGAAATTCCTTTTAAGTAAAAAAATTTTGCTTTCTTAACTATATACCTGACTTCCTTCTACAAGATAAAGAACTGATTTAACTCTCTGAATATACTGCCTTAGCAAAACAAATACACACAAACAGCAGACAGGCCAATGAAACTTTATTTCCTCCAATATAAACTCATTTTACCCTTCAAATGCTAAAGAATTCCATTCAAAAGACAGGTACTGATCAAAGCTTCCAAAGCAAGTCTAGTTCTAGGCAATGATAGTATGGTCACTTAAGGCCTTCTAGTAACAGGTTCTATCATAAGTACTTAATCTATTTTTGATTGTGGCCCAACACTTTTTATGAAAAGTGTCAAGCATACAGCAAAGTTCTTATTTTTATTCTACTTTGTGTTTATTCCTATATCCCTGCCTTAGCTTGTATGATCCCTCTGACTTAGAATGCCTCCATTCTTTCTGTTTCTGGAGCAAAGTCCCAATTGGGTTCCCAAGTCGTTCCTGCTTTGTGTCTTCCCATTAACTACCACACGCTAATTCTTCATTATGCACTGTCCTGGTCTACTATGTGTGTTTATTTCTTTTTCTCTATGAAAGATCATAAGCATTAGCACACATTATTTTACTAGGTATTAACACAAAAGAGAGACTAAAATATACTTCCTGGCTGATGAATTCCAAATACATGGTCAAATATACATAAAAATATAAATATATAAAAATACATAGTCAAAACTTGCTAAGGGGAATTGGGATAGGTAGAGAAAGTACAGAGAGGTTGTCTGATTCAGCAGCTGATATGTTTTTAGGATACTACTATTACTCCAATCTAATTACTTGCTATATTTTACCCAAGTAAGCAAGCTAGGAATTGGAAAAAATTTATTTAGAGCTTCTAAAATAAGCATTTTATGTCCTAGTAAACAGAATCACAAGGACTCAAGGCACTACAAGTATTTGAAAAAAAAAAGAATGGTTAGAAATCAAGATTCTCTCTCTGAATATTTAGTTAAATGAAAAAGGGCAGAGGTCTAACTTCAAAGGAAATTACTACCTGTTCTCTAAAACATGTAGGTTACTAGACTTTCAGGAAGCCCTACTCTCGCCTTCTGCGAGTTTCTTAACTCCTTTCTGCTGCAAGACCCCTTTATGAGACCACGGCAGCCAGGTGTCTTAGTAAGACTCTGCTCGTGGTTTACCTTGAGATGTGGTCACCAGAAAAATGAGAAGAAACTCCTCATTGGATTGGACTCAATAGCCCAAAAGTTCACCACTGGCTCTGTTTTCTTGCTTACAGAGATAAAGTACCATATTAAAACTCAATACATTTTGTGAAGAAAAGATAAAAACACAAATGTGTTATCTTCAGAAATGCAATTCTCAGCTTTGTGAGCTCCGGCATTCAGCTAGCCAGATTACCAAGCTTATTTGAAAGCTGAAGGCTTTGCCCTGACTCCATCTTTTGCTCTTTTCAGGGTTTGTTTTCAGAAGTGTCCCTGAGCTTATGCACATGTGCTTCACTCGATTCACACACATCAGTGAACAGCAGCGGCACAAATCCAGGTCCACAGCAGGAGGTTTCATTAACTGTACACAGGACAGTGCCAATAGCACTGGGGCCATCCTCCTATGGGGCAGCACACCAACAAGGCTAACATGCAAGGGAAATCCACTTCTGAAAAAAGTATTTCCCCATCAAGCAAAATGAGAGATCAGTATGGCCAAAGAGAAACCAAAACTCAAAACAAACCAAAACATCTTGCTGAATAGCCTCAACAAGAAACCAGAACTTCTCTTCACATAGGGCAAGAGAAAAGCCAGGATTTCATGTTTTCCACTGTTTGGGTCAGGCTTCATTCTGCTTTTCTAATGGTTATTAGAAGCCATTCTAAGGCAGTCTCACAGAGGCCTTTCTAATCGTTTTGCTCATACATTTCCCTCATATATATTCTCTGTCAAAAGGTTGGTAATGGTATGAAGCCACAAGACAAAAAAAATATTAAATGATGATGGCAGTGGTGAAGATCTAGGTGGTAATGCAGATGGTAAATGAGCTTTCTACATGTAAGCACACTATAAAACCCAACAACAGAGAAGGAAGTCTGTCTTCACTCTGTGAAGAGTATCTGAACAAATGAGAAGAGTTTCCAAACACTCATCAAGGATTTCTCCCATCCATGCAGCAAGACCACATAGCTGGCACTGTTCCCCATGATGAAAGTTCAAGTCAAAAGTGTATATTCAGAAGTTTGAGTTGTTTGCTAGTCTAGGTTGCGGATGACATGGGCAGGTCAAAATAAACAGCTTTACCTTTGATGAAGTATTAAGCTAATTTAAAGTGATTCAGGAAAGCTATTCAAACATTTTTCTCATGTTTAACAAGTTAACTCACAGAAAATCAATGTAGTTGAACAAATAAATATCACTAGATGCAAATTAATGAGCAATTGGTACAGTATAGACCCAACCTGAGATAAAGGCTTCAGGCAAGTTACTTTGCTCTAGCTCTTCTGGTATCAGTTCCCTGTGTAATTCATAGGGATGTAGGGAGGATTAATTTAATAATGTCTGTAAAGCGCTTTGAACTCCTGAGAGAAAAATGATATAAGTGGTTATTATTACACATTGCTGGAGTTGAAAACATGAAAGAAGGGAAAAACAACACTCCTTGATGGTTTATTATGAAGCATTTTTATAGGCTGGTAAGGTGTTTTATAATTTTTTTTATTAGTCAGTCCTTATTATATGCCCAAGAGATAGGAAATATTCCTGGCTTATTCTTCTGCATAAAAAAATCAAGACAAGAAGGTAAATGACTTTTATTTAGGTAGGAAGCATTATTATCTCCATTTTCCAGGTAAGGAAAGCAAGACAGAGAAAGTGAATGACTTTTCTAGTCACATTCAAGAACTGAAAGGGTTAAAGCATAATTAGGAGTCTGGAGGATATTACTATTTTTTTGCAATTTTCTGACATTGTTCTGACAAGAAGGCAGTGACTAACAACCAGAAAGCCTGAGATTAAATACTTGCTCTACTATTTCTTGGTTGTTTAAGATTAAGAGAAGTCACTTTTTCTTTGTGTCAATTTCATCTGCATGATAGGGTCCAGTGGGGATCAAATTACATGAAGCATGTGAAAACTCTGGGTAAACAATGGCATGCTATGCAAATAAGTTATAACCATTATTAGGCTGGTATTCTTATTGAAAATACGGGTTCTCCTAGCCAGTACAACTTTGAATTAAAAGACAATTCAGTGCCCTGAGACCAAATGAAATATGTAATACTTTTAAAAATAGATTTATTGAGGTACAATTCACCTACCACACAATTCACCTATTTGAAGTGTAGAATTCAATGGCTTTTAACATATTCACAGTTGCACAATCCCAGAATCAATTTCAGAACATTGTTACTGCCCCAAAAAGGAACCCTGTGACATTAGCAGTCACTCCCCATTCTCCACCACCCACACATATCCACAATTCCCCCAGCCCTGGGCAACTACTAATTGACGTTCTGTCTCCACAAGGTACATATTCTAAACATTTCTTATAAACAGAATCATACAATATGAGGTCTTTTGTGATGGCTTCTTTTACTTAGCATAATGTTTTCAAGATTCATCCATGTTGTAACATGTATCATTCTACATGTAGTACTTCATTCCTTTTTATTGTCAAATAATATTGCACCGCATGGACATATCACATTTTATTTAACTATCCATTGGTTGTTGGGTTGTTTTCACTTTGTGGCTACCATGTATAATGCTATGAACATTCAGGTAGAAATTTTTGTTTGAGGGCTGGGCGTGGTGGCTCCTGTCTCTAATCCCAGCACTTTGGGAGGCCAAGGCAGGAGGATCACCTGAGATCAGGAGTTCAACACCAGCCTGGCCAACACAGTGAAACCCTGTCTCTACTAAAAATACAAAAATTAGCCAAGTGTGGTGGCATACAACTGTTAATCCCAGCTACTTGGGAGGCTAAGGCAGGAGAATCACTTGAACCTAGGAGGCAGAGGTGGCAGTGAGCTAAGATTGCACCACTGCACTCCAGCCTGGGTGACAGAGCAAGGCTCCACCTAAGAAAAAAAAACACAAAGAATTTTTGTTTGAACGTATGCTTTCATTTCTTTAGGCTATATACCTGGAAATATATATACCTCACACCTAGAAATAACTGCTCAGCCACATGGTAAGTCTAAGTTTAATATTTTGAGACACTACCAGACTGCTTTCCAAGTGGCTGTCTTGTTTTACATTCCTACCAGCAATGTCTAAGGAAGAGATAATTGAAGGTAGACCATAGAAGAGAGACCACTAACTAACTAGCTGTTAGGGAATAGCTAAACTAGCTCTGCAGAATGACGATTTGTGTTACTGACAACAGGGATGACAATGCTTTACACCAAGTTTTAGAAGGAGAGACAATGGTTGCTGAGGCATTTTCCTTCTTTTCTCCCCACTTGCCTAGGCCTGGTCCAGGCCAAGGCAATACAAGCAGCTTTTACAACAAGCACAAACTAATGTTGTTCCCATCTCTAAGTGAAAGTAATACAGAACTGTCAGAGCCAGGCTTTAAAAAGCCCTCTATCATTTCTCAAATCCTGGTAGTAAGATATGTTGTCCTTTTGAGTCTCTATAATTGCTGTGTAAAAGTTATGAAATTTTTTATGCCCTCACCATTCCCTCTGATGCATTAGGTTGAACCCAGCCCAAATACATACGTTCAGTAGGTCAAGCACAGGCTAGCTTCAACACAGTGTATTCCTGTATAGAGGCATCTGCAAGCCAAATAGAACTGGTAGAGGGAAACAGATGGCTTCTAAAAGGGGAAGAGAAGAAAAACAGAAGGTCAGGTAGAAGAGGGTGGGGGGAGGGAGAAGGAGGGATAGAAAGAGGATAGGAGAGAGGAGAAGCATATTTCTGGTTTTGCTCTTCCCACCTGTCACTGCACTCTCCTTGCTGGTTGCCAGCATGCTCCCTTGCAAACACAACTGCAAGTGACAAAGAGCAGCCACTGTCCTACTCAGGGGGTCCCCTCCACATTCCTTATTGTAAACTGCACTGAAATGCCAATTGCACACAAGAAAGGGAATTACACACCCATTAGAGTCACAAATAGCAAACTGCTGTCTATATCCAACAAATTAGCAATGAGAACCATAGGTTCCCTACAAAACAACATAAGACTATCCAGCAAACAGTAAAAAGCAACAGAATCAAGAGATTAAGTACTAAAAAATGTGGCTTATTTCAATTTTGTATATTTGTCAGACCTGTGATTAACTCAATTAAAGTAAGACCATATTCCATCATATATTTCATGTAGTCACCACATGTTCAATTTGCTGTAGGGCTCTGCTCTTATGCAATTAAAAGAAAATTAGCAAGTCTTTCCCCAGCAGAGTTAGCGATTGCCACTAGGGATTGCCACTGAAAGGAAATGCTTCATGCCAAGTTTTAGAAAGGAGAGATACTAGCTCTTAGGACACTTGCCTCCTTTTCTGCCCCCTTAACTTGGCCTAGGCCAAAGCCACGGTAAAGGGAACATAAGCAGCTTTTTTACACACAGACTAATGTTGCCAGCAGCATTCCAGTGGCCTTGCTCACGGCAGGAGAAGGCGTAGGAACTAATACCGCTGGGTCTTGTTGAAGAAAAGTGGCCGGCATACTTTGATCAACTGAGTGGTGTGCTGATCAGTGTGATTTCCCTGTTCTGCTGACTGTGAGCATGTTGGGGAGAGCAGGAGAGCTGGCTTCTGAGAGGCCCATGCAGGGAAGCAAATACCATAGCTGCCGAATCACAGAAAGCAACAAGAAATAAAAGAGGGCTGAACTGGAAGCAGACACCTTAATTCTGCCAGCATGTTACTTACTGATATAAGCATCTCTAGGAGGGGAATGAAGTAGGTACTTCTATAATTTTAATTCATCAATTGCAGTACTATACAAAACTATTAAGCGCAATGTATAAAAGCAGAGTTCAAGCTCCTGAAACTATAATTTACAATTTTTAATTACTTCAATTTGATGGAGAAGACAAAGAATGGGAATTAATAAGATTTTTAAAAATTAAAATTGAGGAAACAGGAACTCATCAACCTATGTGGCTCTTGGCATAATTTGAGACAAAGGAAGTATGTTCAGCACCTGAGTGTGTGTGCAGGACTACAGCTATGGCATATACCCCTCTCTTCTATTTGCCAGAAAAACAGCTGCTGGATTAACATGAGTTAATCTGCTTGCATGCTATACAGATTTTTTTCTAGTAAATTGCAAAAATTTACCTAAAGATAAATATAGCAGTCTCCGAGTTCTCTGTCCCATTCAGCTGCTGCTGAGAAACACTTCTGTTATCTTAAATTTCATCAGCAGATTGTACTCCTTCCTGGGAAACAGCAGCAAAAAGTAGCTTTCTAAAAGCATAGTTAGTCTCTCTGAGGTAAAATACACCACATTTAAAGGGCTTCTTCCAAAAAGGATAACTTTCTACCTTTCAACTTTTAATTCTTGATAAATAAAGTATGTGATTTCTTACACTAGATCTAATCATTGCTGCTTTAAAGAGTAAATAGTCAATTGCAAATTGAGCAAATTGCCCTGGCTATCCTAGTACCAGAAATGAAATGGATTAGGTTAGCAGGTGGCATGTCATTTCAGTGCTGCCTGGGGGCCCAAAATATAGTTAGGTCATTTTTATTCTTGTGACAGCCGGAATGAAAACCAGAGCATTTAGCATTACCTCCCGCCTCCATTCTCGTAGCCATTTTGGGCACAAAAGAGTTTACTAAGCCTTCATTTGCAGTGTTTAGACTCCTTCTGGGGCCAAGCTGCCCAAGGAAATCTGAAACAGAGTACTCTGACTTTGGTCTTGAGAAACGCAAAGCTTCTTGTCGACATAAGGAAAACTGAGTTCTCATTAACCAGCTGTTTTTAAGCACGCCAATGTGCAATTCCATTCTGCAGTACTTTCCTTGAAGGAAGAGAATGGTCATCATGCCTCAACTCGAGAGGGAAACTGTCTAGTCTCTGCTCCCATGGAGGAAGGTATTAGAAGAGAAAGGATTGAATGAAGGAATGAACTTAAGCTAAGAAGCAGAAAGAAAGGTGATACAGGGTAGGAAAACATGCAGAGGAAGAGAAGGTAAACGGAGAAAAATTCTGTACAGAAACCAGAAGCCTCTTGCGATGTTAACATTTAAAATATCCAACAACAGCTTTTCTATTAAGCCACCTTTCCCCTGTATGTGTTTCAAAGTACTAGCAGAATTCCAAATATAAGGTGGCCTTCCAAAGTTTACTCCTATGAAAAGAGTCAATGGAATAGTCAATAGTCAAGGTTCAGATGATCCAGGAGCAGCATGTGACCCAGGCCTAAACAATGAGGAGACTTCAGTTCCCCAGCCACAAAAGAAGAATGACTGATTTGAGAATGGACCTAAAAATCTTGCCCATGCTCTATGCTGGTACTTCCAGGAAAAAACAAACTTTCCCTCTTAATTGGAGTTGATAAAATGGCAGACTGTAAACCTAGAGCTGCCAGAGACAACCTCTGCCAGTAAAGACGGCCTATAAGCAAATGAAGCCAAAAGAGGGAGAAATGTCCTAAGCCCCTAAATTCATCCATGCCTGAAAGCAATTACATCCCTGAACTTACTAGCTATATATGCCAATAAACCTCTTTTCCTTCAACAATGCTGAATTAAGTTTCTATCACTAGAAACCAGAAGAGTCTTCACTCATACACCTACCAAATACCTTTGCACTAGCCACCCAACCTCACTACCTATCAGTTTTCTGAACTCTGAGAAGAAAAAACAAAAAAAAAAAAACAAAGAAAAACATGTTTAAAGAATTGAGAACTGCTAACAACTACACAAGAGGCAACAATATTTTAACAAAACAGAAAGGATAGAAGAAATAAGATATTCATGGGGCTAAACGGCTCCTAGCTGCTAGTGCTGGTAAGACAACATTCTATTTCTACCATTCTTTCACCTTCCGCCCTGGTGGGCCTCTGAAATCTTTATCAAAGCAATTAATTGCCTAGTAAATCTTTAACTATTTTCCCTTTTACTTCCATTTAACAAGGCTTTTCCACCTTCTTGGACATCTCTGGCTAAGCCATCTGACCAGGCTTACCATGATGAATATGCAAAGGGGTCACAGAAAAGGAAAATTAACAGTTCCATCTTCAAGGGGTGTGGGGGTGTGTGTGTGTGTGTGTGTGTGTGTGCGCGCGCGAGAGAGAGAGAGAGAGAGAGAGAGAGAGAAAGAGAGAGAGAGAAAGAGAGAGAGAGAGAGCGAGAGCGCATATCCATGCAGGTACATATGTGCTACAAGATGAGACCGAAGAATAATTCTCAGATGAAGGCAAATCAGGAAGGAAAAGCAGCTACCTCTACACAACAAGGTGAAAATCTAAGGGCCTCGAGTAATGTGTCCCCTCCCAAAGCATTATTATTCTAAAGGCAGAACTGAACTATTAAGATTACATTTTCAACTCAAAATTCATAATTAAATGTAACGTGTATTTTGGAAGTTGATTTAGTGTCCTGATAAATGTTTGGTTTCACAGAACACTAGATTACATCTCTCATGGATAACAAAATAAAACACTTTTCATACTGTATGTATCTGATTTACAAAATATCAATATGAAAAGGATTATTAGTGAAACAAATACCTAAAAGCAAAAGTACTAACTTCTAGGCTTCTTGTGATGTAAGTGTGTAAATAAAATCAAGAAAAGCACAACTAATATTTTGCAAGAGCTAGGAAGAAAAATCATAAATGTGTTATACTTTCTACCTCCAAAGTTCCTGGACCTAAAAGATTAAGTATAAATAAAATCATTCTTAAGAGGAGATTTTATTTGAAGATATTATCAATATCTTTGTCAATAATTAGCCTTTCTTCATTATATAAATATAATTATAGATGTATATAATACATCTATAATTATGCATTTACATAATATAATTATATATGTATTATATATTATAATTATATATGTATTATATAATTATATTATAAAATAATAATTATAAAAATATATGTTATAATATATAAATATATATTACATATGTAATAATTAAAGCAAAAGTATTATATAATATTGTAATATATAATATATAATAGAATATATTATTACATATAATATATAATAGAATATATATATATATATATTATATATATATAATTATATATATAAAATGCCATGACTGGTAAAAAGAGCCCCATGGCTCAGCATGGGGTTCTAACCTTAATCAGTGCTTTACATAAGCTAAACATTAATTTTTCTTTTGTTTCCCATTATTCAAGAACTCATATAAAATATTCCAGATAAATGAGTTTCAATCCTCATCTTCCTCCTGTTCTTCTTCCTGGTTAATTTGGAAGTAACATAATTTGTAACTCTCTTTGCTGTTAGCAAGTATGTGCAACCAATCACATAAATTATTCTTCTTCAAGTATTTTTTTGTGATATATTTCAAAAACCTTTTGGAAAAAGGCATCTTAAAAATTACAGTGATCTTGCTCTTGCTGCATTCGATGGTTACAACCCCTTCAATGAGATTTCCAGTTTTTCCATTCACTTTCTCTTGGAGAACCAGCTAAAAATAGGCAGCATCCAGGATTCCATTCAAACCTTGCTTCTTTTGCTCCCCTTCGCCACAGCTGTTTCACAAGCATCCTCATGGCAGTGGAGGAAGAAAGTTGAACATTAATGTTTTAAGCAAATAAAATATATGATGCTTTTCTTGAGGCTTCTGATCCACTAAAATGTTTCTGAAAACTAAAATACACTGGTAAAAGTTGCACTTCTCTAACTATAGTCAAAGAAGAATTTCAATCAATTCATTAAAAAAATTTTTTTTCTAAAAGGAAAAGCTGAAAGTCAGAGTATTAATATGACAGTAACTCTTGAAAATTATATTACATAAAGTTTCTTCTCTAACAAGAGTCAAACAAATCATTAACTCTGACAAACTACCAACATACAGATTTGTCCTCAGATGACTCAGAAATAAACATACTATGCCAAATTGGCTCAGGGTTATCCAGTTTAGTTTGGGCAATATCAAACAACTTTAACTAAAATCTACTTACCTACTCCTACACATCTTTGTATGCCTGGGCCCCATTCTCAAAGATTCTAATTCAATTGGTCTAAGATGCAGCCCTGTATGCAGGATTTTTCAAAAGCTTTTCATTTTATTAGGGTACAAGCTAGGGTTGAGAACCAGCAGTTTGCTAGTAGATGTGGCAATAGCCTTCAAATCAAAGACTAGATCTCATTACTCTACAACTGTTGAAAAAAATCATTCCTATTCAAATCATTATACCTTCACTAATATGCCACTAGAAGGTAAGTTCCTTAAGAAGAGAAACTTTATCAGCCTTGTTCATCACTGAGGCTAAGTAGAATGCCTCCAAATAATAGGCACTTCATAAATATTTGTGAATGAATGAATTAAATGCTGAAAGGTTACCTTTCAGCTCTAGAGCCCTGAAGCAATACAGTAGAAGCTCTCTTAACCAGTAGTCATTAGGACCAGCAGTTGATCAGATAAGGAAAAAGTGGTGGGGAGTGGGGGGAGTCATATAAAAGCAGGAAATCATGAAAATTTGATAAACATACCTAAGCATTTTATTCTAGTTTAAATGAACCTTCATTTGCTAATCTTGTAACATAGGACCAGGCTTTCTGTTTATATGGATCTACAGGTTAGAGTGCCAAAATATCTTTCTTTCATAAACCCTAACTATAGTGCATCTTCTACCGTTTCCATTTTTGACTTTTAAATTATGGTGAAAACTTAAGATAATTGAAACAATCTGAAAGTGAATCCTTCTGGACATTAATAATTTAACCCATTCTGTTACAGTTGTCTTACCCAAATATAACTGAGCAGTAAATTCTTAGTAATTTTTTAATCATTTCCAAAGCATTAAAGTATAGATTTCGTGAAAACAACTTGGTTTTTAAAAACTCTTTGGTTTAATAATAGTTAAATTACAATAACAAGAACAAATGGCAGAAACAGGTTGGGAAACAAACACAACTCACTCTTGATAACTGTTCTACAATTGATGGGAAAAGTGTGGACTACACAGCAACTCACTAGAACAGACATTCAGAGTGAGGAGTGACAATTAAACCAGTGAGTCAGTTGAGACTTTGCTCTCCACAGAGCTTTTACTGTTACACAAATGCTAGCCACAGGTTTCTTTCCATTGACCTTTCCAATTCCCTAGGGCAGTCAATTCATCCCTTCACTAGCAGGTCATCTGAACTGAAATCCAACAAAATTACCAAGTCTATGCATTACATCATCAAAAGACTGTCCTGCACAGAGGCAGCAGGAGTCATGAAATCTCTTAATGCAAACACCCCAACAATTTACATCCAGACTCCCTAATTTACCTTTAAGGCATTTATAAGTTACATAGCAGGGCATTCATTGAAAATATAACACGATCTAAGCCTGAAATCAGAATTTTTAAATGCTCAACAGACTATTTTACTTCGAATTAAAAGGATATGGCAATTTTAATAGTTTTGTTTTGCTAATTCAGAATCAGTTCCCATTTGGCAGGTGTCTCAAATGAGGACACTGGTGGCAAAGAACTGCTGCCACCAGGAGGCTCCTTAATGCACCTTTTATTGACAGTCTTGAAATTTAAAATATTTTTGCTTCGTTACAACTCATGCAATACCTTTCCCAATGACAAGTTTTCCATGTAAACTGTTTTTTTTTTTAAAGTTATTGCTTCTCTATTTCCTATCTTGAAGTAACAAGATACCCTTTATGTAATTTAATGCCTCCAATTTTCAATTTCATCTTATAAGGAGAAAACAGAACTATTTAAATTTTTTTTTAAGTTAGGTAGCAATTTAGCAATTTTGTTTTCATTCAAGTCTTTCTCAAGAGAGTCAGTAACTCCAACCTTATTCCATGGGACACCGGGCAGGAGATTCAGAGATCAAAACAGGCTGCGTTTTCACTGGGTTGGGCTGTGTGGGTCAGTTTTTATGACAAAGACAACTCAAATTATGTCTAGGTTAAATACGGAGGTGATGACAAAAGAAAACTTTTACTTCAAGAACCTGTAAACCCTGATAGTTCTCAAATCAGTATGAGCTAATAACACAGTCAAGATTTTAAAACAAGAAACTAAAACTTTTAAAAAACAGGTCCTTGTAAATGTCTTTCTAAAAGGGAGAATGTAGACAGGAGAAATTAACAGCTTCTGTTAATATCAAGGAATCTAAACTTGTTTGACATAGACAATGTCATTTTTATTGCCCATGAAACGCTGTTTCACCTGCACGTTTAATTGACCAATAATGGCTCTCCCCAATCAATGAATCAGGATTTAGTTGCAGAAATACAACATAAATTTATTTCACATTTCCTGCTGCTTAAAAGACCCTTAGAGAGGGAAACTTTAAGATTAGCTATAGAATCCTTGTGCTTTGTGAAAACCCCGACACTTTTAGTCAACAATCCTTATGCTGTCCTTCTTCCCAGGACTCAGTTCCATAAAACAATTACATTTACAAGCACTAATTGTGGACTGAGGTGCTTTTTGCTTATCTATTTTAAAAACTAATCAAGTACCACAGCTTAAAGGTAACTGATTTTATTTGCCTTAAATATAGTAAAAAAAATTTTTTAAAAAGATGGTTATAGTAAGTGCTGAAAAAGTTAAAATGTTAGCACACAAAAAAATATTATTAGCATTAGTCTCTTTTGGTTTATATAAAAACTACAATGAGAATCTTTTCCCAAGTTCATTTTGTGCCTAAGGAAACAAAGAGCAGAACAGTTCTTTTTACTGGGTCATGTCCAGTGGGCTATTAATGCTTAAGACCTTTTTATTTTTCATCTTTGAACTATATAAACAATTACCATATCAATGTACACTCAACTCAGCTATCTTTGCAGGTCTGTAAGTTTTATGGGAGAGGGTTTCCCATCAGCCTTCCTCAACCAGAATTCCTCATTTAAACCAAAAAACACAAATATTTCAGTGACTATTTTCTCAATTATCAATCTAGATGCACAGGAATGTTAATTCAGTACATATAACAGATGCCAAGAGCGTTAGGGCTTAATTTTCCCAATGAACCCAGGCTAGTTTAGAAACTGCGAAACAGAATGAAATTTCTTGACTTAAAAGGGAAAAATTGTACTTTCCATTCTCCATGTTTTGCTTTTCAAATAGAGGAAAAAAGAGAGAGAACTGGTATCTCTTTCAAAATGTTATCTATAATATGACTCAAGCTGAAATAAGTAAAATCACCTAAAACCCTAACTCCAGTAGCAAGAGGTCTCACAAGTGCAAAAGGCACTAGGCTGTTCTAGAACTTATCCTAGCTCACTTGAAAGAGGACCTACCAAACTGAGGTCAGGTCTCGTGAGAAGGCACTCCACACTAACCTTGGCTTAAATGCATCATAAATTTTCTGGATGAGAGTCGACTCAGAGGAGCAAAGTGTAAAAATATGGTGCTTAAGGGAATTTTCCTCTAAAACTCCAGTCTCACACAGAATATTTTCAAGTTTGTCACTGGGTGACTTAACTACTAACCTGACTGACAGGCACAAATCAAGAAAAAAGTCCAATCTGTTTTTGGTGGACATTCAAAACATACCTGTTTTCCTACTTTGCAAAGGTTTTTCTGTCAGTTAAGTTTCCAACCTGGAGAACTCCAGTCCCCTAACATAATCACCTCTAAGAAAGCCTTGTTAAATGTGAAGGATCTCACTTAAACCTGCAGAAAACAGAAACTAGAAAGTCATAGCCTGAACACCTCCCTACACTCTACTGCTACCCCACCATAGAGGTGAGAGGAGGAGAAAGGTTAAACTGTTAATATTCTTAGATGTCAAGTATCATAACCTCAAAACTTCCAATCATTTACTTGGAAAAAATGAATGGAAACATCCAACAGAGGAAACATTATAGGTGTTTCCTTTTTACACTAGGCTTAACTGTGTCATATTGTTGGTAAAATGAAATCTGATTAAGACTTTGAAAGGATATTTTGAAGGCAGTTTAAAGGAAATTCAACTTCTAACAGATGACTAAAAAGGGCAGGAACTTAGTCTTGTAGGACTGATATATTCTCAGCATCTAGAAAGGTACCTGGCACATAGAAAGTGCCCAATAATTAGTTGCCAAATGAATTGAGGGTTAAAACTTTTCATTAGATTCAAGGTAGGAATTCCACCCAACATATTATTAAATAACGTCTCCTTTAATAAAATGACCCTAAAAATGGACAGTCTTTCTAGAGAGCAATTAGGTAACATAAAAGGCTTCAGAAACTTTTTCGAATATCTGCCTAACTCAGAACTCTTTTCTCTGAGAGGGGCTCTCTGATGTAGCCATGTCTGCATTAGTAATGTGGTCCCCTGGTTCAAAGCAGGTTCAAAACAGTCTCCTTCCAAAAATCTAGAACCAGAACAAGCCAGTGAGTCTGGGATGGTATCTAGAAAGAAGAAGATACAAACATGGCAACTTCGCAGTGACAAGCCTTCTGCCGGCTATGAATACAGGAGAAGCTGAGAAAGTCAATCTCTAGAGAGGGGAAATGAAGCAGATGCAGAGAAAGACAAAGAGACACAAGAGACAAGAGACTCCAGTTCCAGCCCCAAAAACTGCCCCAGGGTCACCCAAGATGCCCTAATACAGTTCCAATAATTCCTCTTCATGAATAAGCTAGTTGGAGTAAGATATGTAGAACCATCTATTTATTTATTCCTTATCTGATTTTTTTTAACATCTAGGAAATAATCAAAATTATGTACAAATATTTATGTCCATGGAGGTACACTGCAGAGCTAGGCATAAATCAGTAAAACATTGGGAATAATTTAAATGTCTAAAAATAGTGAGCTGATTAAATAAACCCTGTATGATATGATACCCTACCCAAATGATAGGATACTAACAAGCCACTAAAAAATATTATTCCTGAAGAATAATTAAGAATGTAAAGAAGAGGTCGGGTGTGGTGGCTCACACCTGTAATCCCAGCACTTTGGGAGGTCAAGGCAGGTGAATCTCCTGAGGTTGGGAGTTTGAAACCAGCCTGACCAACACAGTGAAACCTCGTCTCTACTAAAAATACAGAATTAGTGGTGGTGCATGCCTATAATCCCAGCAACTCCAGAGGCTGAAGCAGGAGAATCACTTGAACCCGGGAGGTGGAGGTTGTGGTGAGCCGAGAACATGCCATTGCACTCCAGCCTAGGCAACAAGAGCAAAACTCCGTCTCAAACAAAAACAACATCAACAACAAAAAGCAAAAACAAAAACCAAGAATGTAAAGAAATGCTCAAGATATAGACAAAATAAGTATTTCTAAAATAATAAGCACAATACCAATCTCAATTTTATTTATTTATTTATTTTTAACAGACAGGGTCTCACTGTTGCCCAGACTGTAGTGCAGTGGTATAATCATAGCTCACTTTAACCTCAAATTCCTGGGTTCAAGCAATTCTCCTCCCTCAACCTCCCAAGTAGCTGGAACTACATACACACTTGCTACCATACCCAGCTAACTTTTTAAAATTTTGTGTAGAGATGGATGTTGCTCTGCTACCTAGAGTACAGTGCAGGGATTACAGGCATAAGCCACTGTACCTGGCCTTCATTCATTCATTCATTCATTCATTCATTCATTCATTCGAGACAGAGTCTCAGTCTGTCGCCCAGGCTGGAGTACAGTGGCGAGATTTTGACTCACTGCAACTTCTGCCTTCCATATTCAAGCAATTATCCTACCTCAGCCTCCCAAATTAGCTGGGATTACAGGTGCCCACCACTATGCCCAGCTAATTTTAAAAAATTATTATTTTTAGTAGACAAGGGGTTTCACCATG
Organism: Cebus imitator; assembly: GCF_001604975.1. Classification (NCBI taxonomy): domain Eukaryota; kingdom Metazoa; phylum Chordata; class Mammalia; order Primates; family Cebidae; genus Cebus; species Cebus imitator. Next base: position 1,724,465 of record NW_016107373.1, on the reverse strand, counting down.
TTGACCAGCCTGGTCTTGAACACCTGACCTCAGGTGATCCACCCACCTTGGCCTCCCAAAGTGCTGGGATTACAGGCATAAGCCACCATGCTCAGCCCATTTGATTTTTTAATACAAATTTATGGCACAGAAAAAAAGGCTCAAAGGATCTAAAACATGGAAGTAGGATCACAGTTAAATTTGATTTCTCTCTTTGCTGAGTTTGCCAAATAAACATGCATGACTTTTTAAAAACAGGGATGGCCTGGCTGGTCTCAAGCTCCTGGCCTCAAGCAATCCTCCCATCTCAGCCTCCCAAAATGCTGAGATTACAGGCATAAGTCACTACACCTGGACCATGATTTACTTTTATAAACTTTTGAAAAACCAAATGTTTAAAGAAATGATGGACTTCAATTCCTACTGTCAATATACTAGTCTCCTCCTATAGCTCTAAGGGGAAAAAAAGGCAAGAAACAGTAAGCTGTAATCTTAGCACATACTCATATAAAATTATACCATATAAAATAATATAAGAATTCATTTTAAAGAAATTTAAGAATTCATTATTAAAGAAAAGAGACTATTTTTGAGTAGATGGAACCACTTATTGTGGTTTTGATGTGCACTTCTCTAAAGATCAGTGATGTTGAGCTTTTTTTCATATGATTGTTGGCCACATGTATGTCTTTTTTTTGTTTGTTTGTTTTTTGAAACAAAGTCTTGCTTTGTTGTCCAGGCTTCTCGGCTCACTGCAACTTCTACCTCCCAGGTTCAAGCAAGTTTCCTGCCTCAGCCTCTGGAGTAGCTGGGACTACAGGTGCATGCTGTCATACCTGGCTAATTTTTTGTGTGTTTTAGTAGAGGCGGGGTTTCACTGTGTTGCCCAGGCTGGTCAGGAACTCCTAAGCTCAGGCAATTTGCCTACCTTGGCCTCCCAAAGAGCTGGAATTGCAGGGGTGAGCCACTGCCCCCCAGTCATATTGTCTTCTTTTGAAAAGTGTCTGTTCATGTCCTTTGCTCACTTGGTAATGGGGCTGGTTGTTTTTTTTTTTTCTTATAAATTTATTTAAAGTCCTTAAAGATGCTGGATATCAGACCTTTGTCAGATGCACAGTTTGCAAACAAACTGTGGCTGTTTACTCCCTTGATAGTTTCTTTTGCTGTGCAGAAGCTCTTTAAGTTAATTGGATCCCATTTGTCAATTTTTGTTCAATTGCTTTTGGTATCTTCATCGTGAAATCTTTTTCCATACTTATATCCTGAATGGTATTGCCTAGGTTTTCTATCAGTTTTAGGTTTCACATTTAAGTCTTTAGTCCACCTCGAGTTCATTTTTGTATATGGTGTAAGGAAGGGCTACAGTTTTAATCTTCTGCATATGGCTAGCCAGTTATCCCAGCACCACTTACTGAATAGGTAATCCTTTCTCCATTGCCTATTTTTGTCAGGGGTAGCTGTAGGTGTGTGGTCTTATTTCCGGGTTCTGCATTCTATTCCATTAGTCTGTATGTCTGTTTCTGCACTAGTACCATGCTGTTTTGGTCACTGTGACCCTGTAGTATAGTTTGAAGTTGATTAGCGTGATGCCTCCAGCTTTGTTCTTTTTGCTTAGAACTGTCTTGGCTATTCAGGCTCTTTTTTGATTCCATATTAATTTTACAATAGTTTTCTCTAGTTCTGTGAAGAACCTCAATGGTAGTTTAATAGGAATAGCATTGAATCTGTAAACTGCTTTGGAGAGTATGGTCATTTTAATGAGTAAATCCATATTTAAGGCTTGTATTATTATATAAATAACACTAATTTGTTGGTGAGACAACTATACTTACTTTCTTGTACAACATTTTGCTATTCCTGGAACTAAATATTGACTTGCTTTGTCGTTTGCTTGGTTTTCTACATTCCTATAAGTAATTCTTTCCCATACTTTTCAAAGAAACTATAAAATGTCTCCCAATAATGGCTCAAAACACATTGTATGATATATTGGTCCACTTTCTTAGCTTCATCTCTCCTAAGTCCTCCATCCTCCTGTTCAACCTAAACTGGCTGTTTTCTAAACCTGCTGTACAACAGTTATCTGGGTTTTTCCCTTCATCAAATAGGATTTTTTAAAAAATTGAATTTCCTGTTTCCTGAACCAGTGCCTTCATCTTTATTGGTTTACTTTCTTGTTTTGACGGAGAACTTCCTCCAATAGCTTCCTCAAAAAAGATGTATGGGAGGTAAGTTTTGTGACCTTGCATGTCTTAAAATGTCTCTATTCTATCCCCAGACTTGATCAAGAGATGGGTTGGGTATAGAATTCTACACTGAAAATCACTGTTTTTCAGAATTTGTAAAACATCATTCCAGTACTTCTAGCTTTCTTTGTTGCTGCTGAGAAGTCTAATGCCATCTGATTCCCAATCCCTGTTTACAACTGTTTTTGTTTTTTTTTTTTCCTCTGAGGAAGCTTTTAAGATCTTTCATTCTTGTTCTGCTCAAGTTTCACCATGTTGTGCCTTGGTATGAGGGTGTGGGGTTCACAGTTTTAGGCACTCAGTGGATTCTATTAATCTGGGATTATATGCCCTTCAGTTGTGGGAATTTCATTATATTAGTTATTGGATGGTTTTCTCTTCTCCATTTTCTCTGTTCCCTTGTCTCAGAACTTTTATTAGCCAGGCATGAAACGTTCTGGGTGACCCTCTGAAAATTTTTCTCTATTCCACTGTCTATCCCCTACTTTTGTCTCTTCTATTTATTGAGAGACAGCTTCAATTTCGTTTTCCAACCTTTTTTTTAAAACCAAGAATTGTTTTTGTTTTCTAATTGTTCCTTTATTCCTAGCATCCTCTCCTTGTTTCATTGATGCAATATCTTTTACTGATCTAGGGATCTAAATTTATAGTTATTTTGAATTGTCCCTTCCAATTCTCTTGGCCAGTTCTGACTTGCACATTAGCGGCTTCCCTTAAATATACAGTGATTCTTGGCTAGTTCATATTTAAGATTGAAGTGCTAAGAATGGAGCCACTAGAACTCTCATATACTGCTGGAAGGAATGTAAAATGGTACAACCACTGTGGAAAACATTTTGGCAGTTTCTTAAAAAGTTAAAAAATACACCTACTATACAACCCTGACATACTAAGGCACATACGAAGAGAAATGAAAGCAGATCTCCACATAAAGACTTGAACGTGAATGTTCAAAGTAATGTTATTTATAACAGCTAAAAACTGGGTTACAAAAGCAGACCAGTGTTTTCTTGGGGCCTGGATTGAGGGAAGGATGAGAGAGAACCAAGAACACTTCAGAGGTGATGCATATGCTCATTATCTTGATCGTGATGATGGTTTCACACCATCAAAAATTAGACTCTTTCAAGGTGTATCATTTATTTTACATTAATTATGTCTCAATAAGCCTATAAGAGAGAAGTGGGGAGAGGAATAGAGACAAAGAGAACTAAAAATAAAAGTGGCTAAAAAAAATAAGGTGTTAAAAATGAAATGAATTCTTTGGCGGGGCTGGCATGTTTATAAGAGGAGAGGCTCTTATTATTCTGTATACACCATATACTCTGTTTTGAGTGTACATACAGTCTATGTATTACGTGGCACTCACTCCTCCCCAAGGCTGTTACACGGTGCCTAATATCTCTGAGTTGAGTGCCTCTCTGGTTAAATTTCTCTTGAGTCAGACTGGCAAACTCTCTAAAAATAACCAGATAGTAACTACTGTAAGGCCATACTGTCTTTGTCACAACTACTTAACTCTGCCATTGTGGCACAAAAGCAGTCAGTTATAGAGAATATGTAAATGGAAGAGTGTGCTTATGTTCTAATAACCTTACAAAAACAGGTGGCAGGCCAGATTTGGCCCAGGTGCAGGCCATAGTTTTACCAATCCTTGACCTAGAGAATCATACTAGACTTCCCATTTTTGAAGAACTAATCAATTTCTCTTCAGAAGGATACCCTGAAGTAATGGCTAAAACCACTTTACCCATAAAGTATATAATTTATATAATTAAGCAAGTAAGAGCTAGGAGAAGGGAAGCTGTAAAAAGGAATACTAGAAATTTAAAGAGTTACATATAATTTTACCAGCTATTAGCAGGAGCTAATGAGGATTAGGGGCAGCACTTTTGATAACCTGCAAATACTGTTTCATCTGATGAACGCACATCATAGGATAAGCAAAAATCAGTTTTTATGACAGATGTTTATAAATGTTACAATGAAAAGCCACTAGTAGATTAACTCAAAATCGTATGTGAATTTATCTCAAATTCAAGACAAACTTCTAGAATCTCTAATAAATAAAATCACACAATCAGAAAGACAAGTTTCAAGTTCTGCCGATTAACACACTCCCCCAATTTCACTTAACTATTTTCCTTCAGGTAACACAACTTTTCAGGGTAAGTTCATTTGTGCTTCTTGACTCCACAGGAAAGGAACTGTTAATTTTTTCCCCAATTCCTATATTAGATGACAGAAGCACTAGATAAAACCAGATGAATAATAATCATTCACTGCTCATAGGGAAAATTAAGTTCATAACTGATCTCTTTCTTTAGTATTCTTCTTGGTCAAAATGATACAATTTGTTTAGGCAAAGTGGGAGAGGTTTTTTGAAAGGCAATGGAGGTGGGAGTAGGAGAAAAGGCGACAATTGAACGCATTAGTTGAAAATTTCTAGGGCTTCATTTTTCAGAGCAAAGGAAGGTTTGGTGCTTCACTGAGAGAAACTAAGAATGCCTCTGTCCTTTTCAGATAGAGCTAGGATGAGAGAGGTTAGCCAAACCCTGCTGATTCACACAAACACTTTCTTCCTAAACTTGGAGTAAATCAACTTTGGGAAACATATCTTCTGAAAACATAATTTTGCAGGGCAGCCTCTCATCTAACCAGCTACCATAAAAAGATACTAAAGAGTAAACTTATTTTTCCTGTCTGATTCTTATACTGTATTCTGTTGGGGAAAAAACAAGTGAAGGAATATGTGATTTGGCTTGCCATTTAACATATTAAACATTTTAAAAAGGAGAAATCCAAAACACCATTTGAGTTTTGATTAACTCTAGCTTTTTAGAATAATGCAGGTATCAAGGTACATAAAAGTTAACCAACGGACATCATGGCTGCTTTGTTTCAAAGGCATGGAATATCAACAATAATAATCATAGTTTATAGATAATTTTTAAATATCAAAAAATTTAAAAACATTTATAATTCACGTTTGAAATAAATTACATTATTTTCTGTAATAGATTTACCCTTCTAGTAACTTATTGCTTTGGCAAAGAGTAAAATTATTTTTGCATTCCTTGCCCTAAAGCAGGTTGCTAGCTAGGTAGCAAAGGGAGACTTTTCTAAAATAATCCACAGAGCCAGTAACAAGCACTAATGATATATTATAACTTCATGGTATTTCAGCATGCATACATCTTTAGATACACACTATCCTTAATTTACATTAGTAGAGGAAAGTGTTACAGAGACATTGTTAACTTTTTTCAATAGCCATTCTTCTCCATCCTTTCTCTTCCTTAATAACAAAAAACAATTTTGTTCAGGTATCTAGCTTCCAAATGCTTGAGAAGAAAATCTCCAGCTCCAGGAGGTAAATCAGTCTTGGACTCCTCCTTCGCGCCAAGAACTAGGCATTGGCATGTGACAGAACTGTGGCCAATGAGACACAAAGTCTGCTGAAAAGTTTCTAATTAAAGTTTTCCATACTCATAAGAAGAAATATTTAATAAGAAATGGTCCTTTTATTGCCCCAGGATGTTGATGTGTGAAGATGTAAAGCCTGGAGCCGCTGCAACCATCCCATGACAAGGAGCAGTGCTTGCTGACATGCTGAGCGTGGCAGTGCGGAAAGATGACCAGAATATGGGTCCTGATAGTGTTGCTAAGCTGCTGAACTGAACAACTCTAGCAACTTCTCCTTATTTGAATTAATAAATAAACTTACTATGTTAGCCACTTTTAGTTGGGCTTTCTGTTACATACAGCTAAAGGCATCTGTACTGATACAGTTATAATGTCCATATTACAGTTGAGGAAACCAGCTCAGAGAAATTCAATGGACACAAAGCCTGTCAGTGAACAGCAAAACCAGGACTGAAACTTACTCCTTTTCTTTAACAAATGTTTAAAGATTTAAACATTTAAATGTTTAAATGTTCACACTGTGTGTGAACGACTAGGGTATAAAGCGGGTATATAAGGGTGAAGGGAATGCAGTTCACAGAGGCTCACAATCTAGAAAGGAAGAAATGACACACAAACAGTTGAAGATATGTGGTAAGAGCTACACAAAAGTCACAGAGCAAGGAGCTACTGGTTCACAGAAAACAAAGCACCTGACGATGCCAAGAGATGTTAGAGTAGGCACATCCATGAGATGTTAGGGTAGGCACATCCAAAAGATGACAATTTTTTTTTCTTTAGTGATTTAAAATTTCAAAAGACAACTTCCTGTGAATCTATAACTATTTCAAAATAAAAAGTTTTTTTTTTTAACTTCAAAAGAAAGGGATGTAGTCTCATAAACAGGTTGAACAAAATAAGCCAGACAGAAAATAGTATGTTCTATTTTATTTCATACATAGGCAAAATTACTCTGTGCTGTTAGAAGTAACAAAGGTGGTTTCTCTGGTAGAGGAGGTAGTGAACTGGGGAAGGACAAAGGGGTTTATGTGGTGATAGTGATATTCTGATTACTAATGTAAGTATTAGTTACCTAGCGGTTTCAGTTTGTAAAAATACATTTGAGCCATAGGTACACACATATATATATATATATGTTTATCTATATTTATGTTATACCTTAACAGTTTTAAAAAATTGATACATGTCCCTTATAAAAAATAAATTCAGCCAGCCATTGTGGCTTAAACCTATAATCTCAGTTACTTGGGAGGCTGAGTCAGAAGGATCACTTGCCAGGAGTTCAAGACCAGCTTGGGCAACAAAACAAGAACCTGTTTTCAAAAAAAAATTAAAATAAACTAGCCAGGCGTGACACTGCATGCCCGTAGCCCCAACCACTCGGGAGGCTCAGGTGGTAGGATTACTTGAGCCCAGGAGTTCAAGACTGCAGTGAACTATGATTGTACCACTGCACTTCAGCTTGGGCGACAGAGCAAGACCTTGCCTCTAAAAATAATAAACAAACAAACTAAATAAATTTAAGTAATAAAAATATATATAAAGTTAAAAGTGCCAGCTTTCTTGGTCACCTCTCTTGAATCTCATTTCTTAGGGGCAATCACTGTGAATAGTTCTGTGAAAATAATTCTAGACAATCTAGACTCTTTCCCATATATTTTCAAGTATAAATGACCATGAATGCATAAATACAGTTTTTTTAGTATTTTGTATTTTAAACTAATATGGAATCATGCTGCATGTCTGTTTTACAATTCGCTTTTTTAACTTTCTATTCATTTTTCCATTCAGTTAAGCCACCTCATTCTTTTTTAGCAGCTACATACTATTCCATAATATGCATATATAGCTAATGCTTACATACTACTTACTGATGCACCTTGATTCAATCACATTTGTTTTCAGATTTTCTTTTTTTTTTTTTTTTTTTTTGAGACGGAGTTTCCCTCTTGTTACTCAGGCTGGAGTGCAATGGCGTGATCTCGGCTCACCGCAACCTCTGCCTCCTGGGTTCAGGCAATTCTCCTGCCTCAACCTCCTGAGTAGCTGGGATTACAGGCACACGCCACCATGCCCAGCTGAATTTTTGTATTTTTAGTAGAGACGGGGTTTCACCAGGCTGACCAGGATGGTCTCAATCTCTTGACCTCGTGATCCACCCGCCTCGGCCTCCCAAAGTGCTGGGATTACAGGCGTGAGCCACCGCGCCCGGCCCAGATTTTCTTTTATGGTGATTTCTGTACTATGTTGTCCTGTAAGTGGGTCTGCCAGAAGAAAGGTATAAGGTGACCCCAGGTTTGCATTATGCAAAGACAGGAAAAGCATCCCAGGTTGAAGAAATGACAAAGCATAAAAAGTATCTGAAAAGTCTGGGGGGGGTGGAATGAAGGGTTTTCTGAGGTAAGTGATGTGGCAACATTGTAGAAGAGACTTGTTTCTAGATGTATTAAGTTTTCAAATTGGTGGCCTCAGACTCATTTACTAGTTAATATAACTTAATGAAAACCGTTCTTTCCTGAAACTAAGATAAAGCTGCTCTAAATTGGAACAGAGTTAATAATGGCACTGAACTTTCCTGAAACACTGAAGTAGGAAATAATAATGAGAATATTTCCCGCCCCCCCCCCCACAAAACTGAACTGAATAATTTAAATGGGAATTTCGATGATGAACCCTTGGTATGGACATCCTTGGCCACCTTACCAGCTTTCTGAGAGTACATAAATTAATAGCATTCAAAAACACTTGCTGCTCATCTACCGTTCTAGATTTGAGGGGTACAAATGTGAGTAAGACACAGTCCTTGCCTTTGAGGATCTTACAAATAATTACACCTCGATGAGTGCAAATAAGTACCACAATGAGTGCCAAATAAAGTAGGCACAAGTAAGTACCGAGTACCATGAGTACACAGAAGAGGGGTGTCTAACTCTGCCCGGAAGGTAGAAAGAAGTCAAGAAAAGCTTCTAAAGGACCTTGCTTAAGCTGAGTCTTCAAAAAATAAGTAGGAATTAACCAGATAAAGAGGTAAAAAAATTCTAGGTGTAGAGAAGAGGATGTGTGAAGAAGGCACAGTCTTGAGAGAGCCCAGGGAGTAAAGGTGACAGCAAGAATTTTACAGGGTATGAATGAGAATGAGTTGTTAAAGGTATCAATGCTAATAAGCTTGAGTGCCTTGTAGGTCATAACCAGTCACAGGGAAGTAACACTCCAAGAGTTTCATCCTCTGCATCCTCCTTGGGCTTAGTATCATCCCTTTGACCAGAGAAAACTCCCAATAAATATATGTGGAATAAAACAGATGAATCAGACTAGGAATGATAAAGAAGTCTGAAAAGCACAGATCCTAAAGAAAAGGGAATAAATGGGGGGAACGGATTATGTGAAAGCACAAATTAAGTTACTGATACAATGGAGAGGTGGTATCAGTTATTACTGGCTCCTAAAAACCATTTGTTATTCACACTGCCTATCACTCAAAACTTAATGTTCTCCAAAGAGTGGAAGAGTTCCCAAACATTTTGAAATACAGATACGTTCTATGCAAAAGAAAAAAAAAGACAGATACCACAGGCTGGAAAAACATTCCAATAGTTTGGGCTTTGATTTGCTTTTCATAGCATGAAGCAACTGCTCTCAGCTAAGCACTAGATGAGCAAAGTGGAAAAAAAAGAATACAGTAGATTCCAGTAGCCCAGTGTCAAGATATAACACCTGATAACAAGAGTTAAGAATTTCAGTTTGAATATTAATACGCATTCCATTTGCCAGCACCAAAAATAAGGTACTAAGAAAAACTCATAAGAAGATTGCTCTGCCTCAACTCAGCAAACAGATTGATGGATCTGGTACTAGTCACCAACTGACTTGATTTCCTCTGCCATACTCAGGTGAAATGCCCTATAATAATGTGGCACGTTATTAAAGTATAAGTTACTCAATCATCTCTTTCTAAAACAGACAGTCAAATCTTTGACCACTTAGGTACAACTAGCAGCAACAGAGACAATCACACTCAAAGAAGACAGGTAAAAAGGACAGCAGATAATATAGCACTGGGAACCATAGTCACATTACATATATACAACCTCTCAATTTTCAGAACTTTCATACTTGTAGCCAGTTATTTCTGAGCCTTTCCTTCATCTCATCTTGGCTGAATATAAGCCAACAGGATTTCACCAGGAGAAATTTGAAATATTACATTTCCTGTATTTGATGAAAAAGAGGAGCTAATGTCCTATGTACACAAAGTGGCAATAACCTCAACAGTTGGACCAATGGTTTCACATAAATATTACACAGGAGGGATGAACTAGACTAAATCTTAGGAAATTCCTAAGCTCTGGATGAAGTCAGGCTTCCATCACAATGAAAAGATTTCTAAGAAAACAATTTTAAATTCCAATGTGATGCGCCAATCACACTAGCTTGGCTGTGAACCACGGAGGGTAACATTTTATGGTAACTGGTATTAGAGGCTGGAGATAGTCATACATCATGTTACCAATACTAGGACTATAGGATCTAACTTACTTATTTGACTCCAAGGTAATGAGGCCTAAAGGCAATGGAATTATTTGGCCTAATGTCTTATTTCAAAAAATATTTGATAGATAAAGATCTACAGAGTTACTAAATAAAACTGAATAAAGAGTACGATCTGGATTCTGGTATTGAATCTGATACTAATAAGTTACACAATCATGGCTAAGTCACGAACTCCACGTCTCAGTTTATGTATCACAATGACGTACTTTTGACTGAGTTAAATATGAAATGTTCTAAGCTTATTAGAATAGTAGTACTTTACATGTAAGATGAAAGTGTTACATATGAGATGAAGTTAACCACCATGACTGAAGCCAACAATTTCCATTTAAACAGAACTCACCTACAAAAGAATTCCATGCACTCAATGGATACACATGCATTAACTCCTCAATGAATAACCCAAACATTCCACAAATATGGAAAAAGACATCAAGTATTCAGTAACAAAAATCTATCAACAAGTCTATTACAGAGTCAGGAACAGAATGAAACTTCTGGTGCCTCCATCCCTACCCAGTCCTTTGTTCCAGTTACCTAATTAGCTTAAGTTATGTTGTTCTATGCATCAGAAACATAACTAGTTATAGGAGGGACAGAAACTTGTTTCCTAAAAGCTTCAGAATCTTGTATTAAAATATATCCAAATTTAAAACTGAGAATAGTTCCATAAATGGGAAGATGGACTTATTAAACCCAGAAAAGTATTTCATCTAGTATTAGGTTAAAGAGATTTGTAAGAAATGGTGACTATAATTTTTTTTTTTTTTTGAGACGGAGTCTCACTCTGTCACCCAGGATGGAGTACAGTGGCACCATCTTGGCTCCCTGCAGCCTCTGCCTCCCAGGTTCAAACAATTCTCCTGCCTCAGCCTCCCAGGTAGCTGGGACTGCAGGCGCCCACCACCACACCTGGCTAATTTCTTTATTTTTAGTAGAGACAGGGTTTTGCCATGTTGGCCAGGCTGGTCTCCAATTTCTGACCTCAGGTGATCCGCCTGCCTTGGCCTCCCAAAGTGCTGGGATTATAGGCAACAGCCACTGCTCCTGGCCAGGTGACTATAATTTTTAAACAGAGTCAGAGAAGCAAACTTGTAGAAAAGATCAAAGACTACAGAAGGGTCTATCTCTCTAAAAAGGAGCAAAAAGAAATAGAATAAGGTGTTAAAGAATAACAAAATTTAAAACTAAAAGAGAATTCTATGGAATACTACAACAGATTTGTGCCATGGACAAATGGCAAATTCTATGAAAAATATACTTCCTGATAAGCATCAAATACATATTAATACATCTTCCAAATTAGCAGAGTGCTTTTTTCCCCCTGTGACAGGGTATCTCCTAGGGAAAATCATGTATTCTCAATACATGCTATTAATGTGATATTGCCTTTTTTGGTGATTATTTGGAAATATGTGGTTAAAAATATTTTTAATGTAGGAAAGGCTTTTTTATATCTTTAGACCAAGTGCAGTAGAAGAATTATTGTTTTCAATCTCCATATCCTCCCTGTTTTAAAATTATACATTCACACCCTTTGTCCTATAACTTTACAAGGCTTGGCCATGTAACTTCTTTTGGCTAATGAGATGTTAACAAACCTGATGCCAGCAGAGTCTTCAAACATATTTCAATAGTTTGGCTTGCTTCTTGTGCTCTTAAGTAAACTACGAAATGAATATGCCCCAGGTAGCTCCTGTCCCTTCATCCAAGGCCTCAGAATGAACACATTTAGAGTAGATTGAACAAAACCTTCAGCCTGAAGGCAAGCTCAGCCAGCCCACAAACTGAAGCAGAGGTACTTGGCCAGGTACAGCTTAGATCAGGAGAACCCCAGATGACCTACAGGCCCAGTGTAAAAATAAACACTTAGGGCAAATGCCCTATAATAATATGGAACATTATTGAAGCGCAAGTTACTTCATCAAGCTTATTTTTCTTAAAGAGATAATCAAATCTTTGACCAGTTAGGTACAACTACTGGCAGTGTTGAAAGCCACTCAATAAAACACTGGTTTCTGATGCAGAATTGTTAGGGTAACATGTGACCAACAAACCCACTCATCACTTATCTAAGAATTTATCCTAAAGCAATCAGAGAGAAACACACATTCATTTCATATAGAAGGGTTTATCTATCACAGCAATATTGATAATAGCAAATAACCCTGGAAATACCCTATTATCAAGTAAGAGAAGAATAGTTTTTAAAAATCAATTACATTAATATTTAAAGCTGTTAAAAATAATATCAAAGAACACTAAAAAAATCTAAGAAGATTTTCATAAGTTAGGTTTAAAAAGCATAAAAAGGCATACCGTTCTATAAAAAAATTATGATATAAACAGAGCAAAAGATCTGGTGGATAAAATAATTCATTTAAAAAATATAAGTACTTCTGTGTTAATATCATTCTATGTTAAATATTATACTAAATATTATACTATGAATAAAGAAGCAAATAAAACAAACATGTTCCCTGCCTTCTTGAAACTAACAATCTAATGAGGAAAACAGATATTTTAAAAATAGTAATCCTACAGATAGAGGTATGCTACTATAGGAGAAAATGCTAATCATTCCTAGTATTTATTTCCCAATTCTTTTTTTTTTTTTATATTAGAGAATTCTTAAGTCTCAAATTTCTCAATTCTTAGTAATAGTCCTTGAATTTTATCTGGCCATGACCACCAGCAATAAACTAACTACATTTTCCAGACTTCCTTGCTCCTAGCGGGGCCCACATGACTAAGTTCAGACCCATGGGATCTAAGTGCTGCATGCAACTTCTAGTAAACATCCTTAAAAAATAAAGGGCTTGCTCTTTGTTGCTTCTCCCCCTTCTTACCAGATGGAGCAGCTATTTTGGAGGATGATGTGAAAGCTGCATGCTGAGAATGGCAGAGCAACAGAATAGGAGGAACCTGGGTTCCCTGACACCATGGAACCACTCTCAGCAGCCCTAATCCCCCTACAGAACTTTTAGATGAGAGAGAAATTAAATTTTCCCTGTTTACATCATTTTCATTTTGGATTTTCAGTCATCCACAACTGAACATAATCCTAAATTGCATAACTATGAAGGAAAATTGAAGGGTTCAATGACAGATTATAACAGAAACAGCTGATTTTGACTAGAGGAAGGAGTGTCAGGGATAGCTCCTCTCAGGAAGTGACATTTAAGCTATGACATAAAACCTCAGCAGGAGGCCACCAGGTAAGGGGAGATAGGGCAGCAAACTGTTCAGGCTGGGGAAACCAAAGATGCAACCACGATGGGCTAACCCTGAAGCACCACAGTAAGAAGCAACAAACTTGGGGATGTTAAGATTGCCTCTACAAGAAATTAGAAAGAAAGCAGACAACTAAAGCAACTAAATGCTTTAGCTCCACATCAGAATATCTCCATAAAAGACTACATATGCTTATCAAAAAATAAGGGGGTGTGGAGTGAGAATGAGAGTGAATTCTGTTAAAGAAATTAATAGTTGCTTCTGCACTTCAGCATTACTAGTAAGTGTTTAAAATAGTTGGATTCTCTGATTAGAGTGGTTCATATATTTAATACCATGAGAAGAATGTCATTAGACTTCTAAATGTGAACTATGCCTGAAACAGACAAGAGCTTGATGTTAAAAAAATTTTTTTTAATAATATTTCTTGTTTATTTCTGATTCTAAAAGGGAAACATTTATTGTGGAGCATTTAGAAAATATATGTAAGAGTATATGGAAAAAATAAACCACCTGTAAACTTACCACCTTCCCATGTTTTATGCTGACACTGTTTCTACATACATTTTCATGCCTACATACATATATACCCAAAATAAACATAAAAATGGAACTGTAATGCACATAAAGTTGTGTGTACTCTCTCACTTATTATTTCAGAGCACATTCCTGTATCATTAAAATACTTCCCAGAACCATGATCTTAATGGCTATATAGGATATAATTTATTGAGCCAATCAAGTCAGGGATTTTCTGAGTTAAAACTGTCAGCCCCAAATTGAAGCCCTGCAGGTCAAGAAGCTGACTGAAATCTGCCAGAGTTTCTCTTTGGAAATCTCAAGTTACAGTTTAAAAGCACTAGAACTTTCCAATCAAGAATTTGATGAAATTCACTGAGGTTTAGCCAGGAAGGCTGCTTACTAAAGGCTGTATTTTCCCAAATGGAGCATACGATTACATAGTTTTAAGGGAGAAACTGAGTAAGTATCAAAGATTGAAGTGGCGACAGTAAATAAGAACTAGTGTCTACTGCAAGAGATAGTGACTATCTGCAATGGTTTTTTTTTTCCTTTTTTTTTTTTTGACATAGAGGTCTGATACAATTTTTTTTAATAAAACAAAAGAAGAGAATGTATGAATCCATTATTTGTATAATTAAAATTTTCTAATAAATAATGAAAAAAGGATTACAGAAAAATGCACAAAGAGTGGAAGTAAATATGACAAGGGTTTAAGTGTGAAATATGCCATTATTCTCCAAACTTTTCTGTATTTTAAATTTTTCTAACAAAAAATTAATGTTAAATTAAAATATTAGTCATATGAATAAGGTAATTCAGACTTTAGTTATTAAAGTGGAAGGACGATTGGTTAGGTTCTGCCAGAGGATAAATGGCTCTTTTGAGGAAAAAAAATGAGCATAGCATTAGGAAGCTGTTCTAAAATAAAACTATTTTATTTTTTTGAGACGAAGTATCGCTCTGTCACCCAGGCTAGAGTGCAGTGGCGCAGTCTTGGCTCACTGCAACCTCTGCCTCCTAGGTTCAAGTGATTCTTCTGCCTCAGCCTCCTGAGTAGCTGAGTAGGCACGTGCCATTACGCCCAGCTAATTTTTTATTTTTAGTAGAGACGGGGTTTCGCCACGTAGGCCAGGCTGGTCTCAAACCCTTGATCTCAGGTGATCTGCCAGACTTGGCCTCCCAAAGTGCTGGGATTAAAGGCGTGAGCCACCATGCCTAGCCAATAAAATTATTTTAAACTAAATAATAATGTCACATGTTGAAAAGTTTGAGGAGGGATGAACCTTTGAACATTACGGCTGTGCTTCCTTCAATTATTAGCCTACCTAAAAATGATATTTTTCTGTTCCATCAAGAAAGTTGTTTTAATAGTTAAGGAAATATTATAAAAACTGCAGGACTGAATTCTAGTTTCTGACTCTAGTTTTATTTACTTTGTATATCTAAAGTTTTCCTGATGTTAGACATTTTTAAAAATTCTAGTTTCTGAAATCCAAACTTAGTTCAGAGGACAATTAGAGCTTGCCACTTGATGAAATATCTTAGACAGATAGCTGCAATTTTCTATTCTGTAAGGTCCATAGCAGAAAAAGATTAAAGAATAAAAAGTTACAGAATAAACCAAATCTATGTTAGTTCTCACAAACAAAAATTTCGAGTAAATGTGAAATTCTAAAAATTGTCCCACTTTCCCCAAATGTAGTCTTAAGTTATCTTAACTTTGCAACAGCATCCCCCAACCCCTACTCCGCTAATCAGTTCTCACCTTCTTTCCCTGCTGGAACACGTGCATTTTTCAGCAAATGTGACTCATTCATTGGCATCTTGTCAAACTAACCCTGAAACTATAAGGAGGCTCAGCACTAACAGAATTCTAAAGCTAGAACACTTTCACTAACACACATCATGTTGACTTTAGAGAACTGAATCACATTCAGAGCCAAATACATGCTAACCAACTCTGTTTATATTTTTTCTTACAAATTGTTCTCCACCATCCCACCTCCTCCCAATTTTAGTTTGGCAATTCCCTAATCTAAAATACCTCCTGTCTGTGGAGAAGACAAGGTGGGGACGCATAAGAATAGGAGGGAAGAATATAAAGCATTTGTTCACTCAGCTTGGAAGATGATTCTATTCTGAAACATTAATGATTCATATCTCTTCCACATAGTTCTCAAAGTTTATTTCTCCCCTCAGTTAAATGAAAACACAATAGAAACACAATAAAAAGTCTACAGGAATAAATTATTCTCATTGTTATTATTTCACTAAATAACATTAAATAACAACATAAAAATCAGTTATTGAGAACTATTTCGTCAAAAATCTTCAATGAAATGTCACTGGCACAAAATATCAACTGCAAATCACCTTATTCTTTTCATTAATACATTCACCTACTCCAAGACAGAAAACCACTCTTTCTAATCAGAGGGAGAGTGGTGGGGAAGAAACAAGAAAATAAATGCTTTATGAGATTACCATAAACGTTTACCTAAAGCTCTATCAATTGCCACACTCCACCTGGTGGCAGGCACTGCTTGAATTGGTAAAGTGTAGGTCATCATACAAAAAATTCCAAAGAATACTTTCCAGATGTCCTCAGAAAAAAGCAAGATTTTCTTCTCCTGCCCTATATGGAATAAGTCTAACAAGATTTCACCAAAGTTTTTTCACATAATAGTAGGTCAATATCTAATAGAGATTAACATAAAGGCATGACCATACTTAGAATGGGAGACCTACATTTAGAGCAATCTACTTACAACAAGATTTTCTCCACAGTAAGTTAAATGTCATCTCAAGGTTTTAAGACAGGTAACGAGGTACACACAGCACCTACAAGATTCTCTATCACCTACTCTCGCTGTCTTTACTCCCTCCCCTATGGGTAAACCATAGAGTTTAATTAACACAGTTAACGGCAGCCTGCCACATTGCTTTTAGGTATTTGCCAGTAACATATACCCATGGGATACTCTAGAGACTGATTTCAACCAAAAATAAAAATAGATAAACAGAGCTCAAACAAAATTAAAACCGAGTCTGGCTGCCCACACTTATTTTCACACATGAGGAAAAATAGCAGTTCTCTTAGAAGCCTCTAGCAGACATATCTTTAGAACACAATGTTAAAAATATGCCCCCCTCCCCTTTTCCCCTACCTGTTTCTCACTCAAAGCTGTGATTTTGGCTTGGAGTTCATGAAGCTGTTTCTTTAAGTCAGCATTCTGATTGGAAAGAAAAAATATCTGTGAGAAAGACATTTCATTTGTTAACAGAATAGTAGCAGGAAGACTCTGCATACTGTATCACAAATGATGAAGCAACCTGAAGCATACAGCCAATCAAATCTGTCATGTATTATTACACTGTGGCCACAATACCATCACTTAATGCATAGATCCTAAATACAGGCTCCTAGCACCAAAGCAGGAACAGCTTCTCTGCAATTGTTTTAAATTACATGAAGTTTTATATTTGAGCATCCTGCGCTGTAAGAGTACCTGTCCACTAAAATACTCTTATTCTTTTTTTTTTTTTTTAATACTCTTATTCTTTATAGAAAGTTTTCTGTTGACAGAAAACCCAAAGCTCCACTAATCACACAGAAGTAGGTAAATGGGGGTTTATAAGTATACATACACTACATGCTTTACAGCATTATCAACAAAGATAAGAGGTTTTTCTCCACTTGCCCTCTCCCTTATTTAGCAAAGTACATTTGTTATTTTAGCCTAGATCTGAAAAGCTGTCAGTGCTGCAACTGCCTTAACACTACATCATTCAAATTAACACAGTGACTACCAGGGCATTTTCTCAGTTCTAAAATTCTAGGAATCAAAAAAAGAATACTATTTTAGATGAGATACACTGAGCATGACTGCCTTTTACTAAAGTAGGCAGAAAAATTCCAAAATTAAAGTTTTCAAATGCTTAATGTAGCAGGACAGCCTACTAGCAGACTGAACACCACCCTAATGAGAGACCACTTTTACTTGATTTGTCTCACATATAATTTTTTCAATTTACCCTGCTTTGTCTTCTGTCAGGGTTAGGGAATACATTCTCCTCATCTATTAAATTTTATTTACCCCATGTCTACTTTTTTATTAGTGTATTTGACATAAGGTTTCTCCAATGAGATCATCCACAATGCTGTCCAACAAGTTACTGCCCTGCCCACCTCAGATTCTTCAGGTTAAGACAATTCTGTTACATGACCACAAGTATAATAGAAATGATAGTTTCTAGTAACATTTCACAGTTGCTGATAACGTAGGTTACCACATTAAATAGGAAAGGAGCTGTTAATCTAAAGTCTACCACGTCTTGGTTTTCTAAATCCAATTTATTATTTATTTATTTTGAGATGCAGTCTCGCTCTGTTGCCCAGGCTGGAGTGCAGTGGCACGATCCTCCAGGGTTCAAGCGATTCTCCTGCCTCAGCCTCCTGAGTAGCTGGGATTACAGGTGCCCGCCACCACGCCCAGCTCATTTTTGTAACTAAATTCAATTTAAATTGTGAATATGCCAAAAAATTGAAGAAAAAAAAAAAAGGAGAAGTTTCTCATGGAAGTGGGACCATTTAATAGGAATAAGTATGCCAGCTCTCAGAGTCAAAACATAATAGTCAGACCTGAGTTCAATTTGTGGAGATAAGCGTTATTTTTCACTTCCAAAAATCAATGTGCCTCAGTACCATTCTTCAACCAAAAACTTAATTTTACTTTACAATGAAGGCTGTGTGGAATGTTTATCAACCCAGATATATACAGAGATATATTTGATAAACACTCTCCATACTTATGACCCAGTATCTAATGGTTAAAAAAGAGACACTACCCAATAAAAAATATAATCATCAAGATAACGTTTTAGAAAAATGTCTCTTCAGGAATAGAGAATAAAATGGCTTAGTGAAAAATGCCTACGAGAATTTAAAGAAAAGTTAACATTCTCTGTTAACTTTTCTGTTAAAAAGTAACATAAGGTACTTTTTAAGCCTCCTTTAAAGGTTCTTTCAAAAATAAAATTTTCTAAAATGCTTCTTTTAAAAATTACTCTTAAATTCTTACCCTGAAAGTAGATAATTCAGAACTATTCAAATGTTCTGTAATATAAGCTCCAAGTAAACAGAAATGGTTTGGGGTCACTTTTCATAATATTGAGATGTCAGAAAGCCTCAAAAACTGATTTTGAATAAGTGGGTTTATGGAAACGAATTTAAGCTATATGAAGAGTATTAACTCAATATTTTCCTCCAAAATACTCAAACCAATTCATATAAAACCAAAATGACAGTAACAAAGATGAAATAACAGCTATATTAAATTAGAATGACTGAATTTTTCTAAACCCTTAATACCTGAAGATCAATGTATTAAAAAATAACTGCTATTAGAAATGAAAGAATTCTTAAAAGTTAAGCATCATCCATATTTCAGTATTTTACGGTGACTTGACTTTAAATTATTTTTTAATTTGAAAATTAAATGAATAACAATAGCAGTTTACCTGTGGATCCTGCTTCATTTGAGCAACCAGTTTCTGGTAATAAAGAGAGAAAAAGAGCTATCAGTCTTACATATTAACTCCCTATGGCTAATCAGGTTTGGACCAAAAAATCTAGGATTTTAAGTCAACACAAAAAAATGAGCAACACCACAATCAGAACAGACTAAAACCTGTGATCCACGTAAAAGGCTCAGGAAGCACACCCTTTCATTAAAAAAAAAAAAAAAGAAAATCAAACTACCACTTTATATTTGAAATGAAAAAGTGCCTGATTTTTAAATCTGGACACAGAGATGGGAGACAGTGGCTTCTGAAAGGAATTAAAACAAGCTGGATGTTCCAAAAGCCAAATATCCCTTTCAAATGTCATCAATGTCTAGAGTCCAAAAAATGTCATCAATGTCTAGAGTCCAAACAAGGCCTGGAAAGAAGCTGGCCCTACACAAAACCAGCCTGTTTATACACAGTGCAAAGTACAGATTTGGCAGTTCTATTGGTCTGGTTCTTACCACAGAAGGAGCTTAGTGTCACATGTGACTTTGCCACTGTCTTCTCTCAAGACAGAGGTGGGTGCAGGAAAGGATAAGTTCAATGGGGCAGTGAAGCTCCGTATTTGAGAACAAGGAAGTGCAGGAACAATATGAAACTCTACCTAACTCGGTTCCTCTGGGAAAGAGAGTGATACCCCAATACTAAATGGAAAAGATATTTACTAGGGAGAACAGAAACCCAAACAAATAACAAAGAGAGAAAAATGAATGTCTTTTGACCTAAGCCAACTTTTAAAAACATCATTGCCCAAAAGTAACAATAACCATAGACAGAAAAATTTGAAGGATAAAGGAGCATCAGAAGTCCTAAAGTATCTGGGAATATGCTATTACTCAAGTCAATTTCTCACGTAATGGAAAAATACATCACTCTCTTTTGGTGACAAGGCACTTTTAAAGTGTTTAGTTGTGAAGTAAAACCTTTCTAAAATATACTATATATTTATCTAACTATACTTTTTGGTTTTTTTTGAGATAAGGTCTTGCTGTCACCTAGGCTGGAGTACAATGGTGTGATCACGGCTCCCTGCAGCCTCGACCTCCTGGGCTTAAGCGAGCCTTCCAACTTAGCCTCCCGAGTAGCTAGGACTCCAGGTGCAAACTCGCATGCCTGGCTAATTTTTTAACTTTTTGTAGAGACAGGGTCTTGTTACATTGCCCAGGCTGGTCTTAAACTCCTAGGCTCAAGGAATCCTCCCACCTTAGTCTCCCAGAGTGCTGAGATTAAGGTGTCAGCCACCACACCTGGCCTAACTTCTAAAAGAAGAAAAAAATAAAATAAAATAAATCAAGCTTTTATGGATACCTAGAAGAATGATTATATTAAACTACAAACAATAGGGTCCTTACCAAAAAGGTCTCAAAGTACTATGTTTTACAGTTCTTAAATCCACGCTGTAGTTTTTCAGTCCAGTCCTTAACATCAAGTAGTCACCCAACACATCTTGCTACTATTCTTTCTTTGTTTTTTTAAAGATGGGGTCTTGTTCTGTCACCCAGGCTGCAGTGCAGTGGCACAATCATAACTCACTCCAGCCTCCAACTTCTGGGCTCCAGCAAATCCTCCCACCTTAGCCTCCTAAGTAGTTGGGAATACAGGTACATACCACTATATCTGGCCTTTTTTTCCCCCCCTTTTTTGGTAAAGATGACATCTCCCTATATTAGCTAGGCTGATCTCAAAATCCTGACCCCAAGTGATCCTCCTGCCTCAGCCTCACAAGCAGCTTGGATTACAGGGTTAAACTACCAGGCCTGCCTAACTTTTTTTTTTTTTTTTTAACATTTTTAGGAGATGAGGTCTCACTAAGCAAACAGGCTGGTCTTGAAATCCTGACTTCAAGCCATCCTCCTGCCTCAGCCTCACAAGTAGCTTGGATTACAGGCTTGAACTGCCAGGTCTGACTGATTTTTATTTTTTTTAATATTTTTAAGAGATGAAGTCTCGCTGTGTTATCCAAGCTGATCTCGAAATCCTGACCTCAAGCGATCCTCCCACCTTAGCCTTCTGAGTAGCTGAGATTACAGGTATGAGCCACCATGCCCAGCTCTTGCTACTATTCTAACAACCCTGAAACCCAGCTCAAATTTGCTGCTTCAGACCTGCTGTGTGGTATACTCACTGGACTCATTTTAAGACAAGTGAATAGGATGTAATAATCGAAGAAACCCTCCTTTAGTAAAATGTACAATCTTTGGTGTATCACTTCAGACATTTATTCTAACTGGTCAAAAGTCTTTATCGCTAGTGCTAAGACACATTTTAGATAACTGAGGTTGCCAACCATGAGACCTCCAAATACATAAGGTATGTGTCACTATATTCTACTTCATATTTAATGGCAGTAGTTCTTCTATGTCCTAGACTTAAACTACAAAATAGTAACAATGCACATTCCAAGGGTTTAAGAGAATTGAAACACAAGGTTTTATGCATATACATTTTTACATTAACGCTAGCCACACTCTTCAATGAAAAAAGTTCTTGAGTTTCCTTTTTGATTTGGTTACCAAAGGACTGGCTACTACGCTGTTACCTTTTAGAAGCTGAAAAAGGTTTTCTTCCAGACACTGGAATTTAAAAATGCACTGATAACCACATCAAGTCTTCACCTCTAGAGGAAATAAACAAGCCAACTTTTCTGTCTATAAGCAGTTAAACTGCATTTTAAACAATCAGGGGTAGAACAGGACAAGATGGACAACTTACTGGATCATCCAAATCCCTAGTAACTTTAAGCTGACATCATGTTAACAAAGTTAAGTTACTTTCTATTGCAAGAATGCGGCAGTATTTCTTGAGGATATATTTTACACCAAAGGTAAGCAAAACAACTCGTGGGCCGAATCTGGCCGGCCACCTGTTTTTGCAAATAAAGTTTTATGGAAAAAAGCCTACTCATAATATTGTCCATAGCTGTTTTGTCTGTGCAACAGCAGAGCAGAGTAGTTGTGACAGAGACCATAAATTACCTGTAAAGCCGGAAATATTTTACTACGTATCCCTTTACAAAAAAATTTGCTAACCTCTGCTTTATACTATTCTCCATTACATATGGAGTAAATACCCTGAAAATTTAAATGTGACTTCCATCAAATCTAAATAAGATCGAAGAAGGGAAGAGGAAAAAAGGCGATTTTCCCAAAAAGATGAGATGTCCATCACAGGACATTATTATTTAAATGTTTATTGAGCATCAACTATGTGTACGTTGCTACTTTCATAACTATCTTCCCATTAATAAAGAAAACATAAAGAACAAAAATATGTTTTCACTACAGCAATACCAAGTAGTTGCAGAAAACATTTTCTATCCAGTAAGCTCAGTTTCATCCCTAATCTCGTACCCTAGCTGGAAATGCAACAAAGGGTGTCTTTGGCCCCAATATTTAGCCAAATGTATGTTCTGGTTTTGGTCTCAGACTAGTAACCAATCCCCCTACCTCAATGCCATTTCTGGCATGCCTCAATTTCTCATAATCAATGATTGTGTAGGTGACACCACAGAAATTACTTTTTCAAAAACAGTAAAGTATTAAAGATATAACTAGAGTGAAATTATCTTATGTGTTCTCTGTTAAATATTATTGACATATAAATGTTTACTATCACAAAAACATATAAAAGCTACTAATTGTATGCTCAAAACTGACAGTTAATATGAATATTAAGAGAGTTTTTAGAATAACTTTAGGAAGAATACTGTATCTCTTTTGAGTCAACAAATGTAAATTTAAAATTTTAATTAGATTTCAAACAGAATAATAAATATTGTTTTTCATAATTGTGATGTTTATAAAATTGGTATGCTTGAATTTGGAATATGAAACAAAATATTTAGTAATTAACTTCAATTAATTTAGGTCATGAACCTTTCAAGAAAGGATTATTTGGGACTTGCTCACATCTTGTAAGGAGGAACTAAAGCAGAATGTTAACTTTACCATCTTAATACTTCCTCAGAAGAGGAAAAACTCCAAAAATCACACACATCATAAAATCATCCTTGGCCGGGCGCAGTGGCTCAAGCCTGTAATCCCAGCACTTTGGGAGGCCGAGGCGGGTGGATCACGAGGTCAAGAGATCGAGACCATCCTGGTCAACATGGTGAAACCCCGTCTCTACTAAAAATACAAAAAAAAATTAGCTGGGCATGGTGGTGCGTGCCTGTAATCCCAGCTACTCAGGAGGCTGAGGCAGGAGAATTGCCTGAACCCAGGAGGCGGAGGTTGCGGTGAGCCGAGATCGCACCATTGCACTCCAGCCTGGGTAACATGAGTGAAACTCCGTCTCAAAAAAAAATAAAAATAAAAAAATAAATAAAATCATCCTTTATCCACACAAATTTCAGATTGATTCCTATATTCCCAAAATTCATTCTATGATGCTGAGAGCTTTGAACAAAATGTGAATTTAATTTTTATCACTTGCCATTCAGCCAAACTGGGTATTCAACACACCTCTATGTTAAACTACTTTCACTCAGAAAAAGGCAAGCTTGTTTTTGTAACAAATTTCTACTCTCCTCAGTACCAGAAGCAAGGTTTTTTTTTTTAAAAAAAAAAGTATGCTGCTTATTACCTACTTAAAGAAGCCCATGTGCACAGGGCCAACTCTGCAGCGGAACAAGAGTTTAACGAGATCCGGAGTGGCAGCAGGGATTTCTGAACAGGTGCTTCTGAAGCTTCCTTTAAGTTCTCACCCACACTAATTCTGGGCAACATGCAAATCTAGTAGTTATCAAAGGCCCAAGATATTCTCCCAGTGATTTCAAAAGCTAATGTTATCTTAGACTACTCAGATAAAACAAAGGAATCTATACCCTAAGAACAAACACCTTTAAAAAGTAGTTTTACTTCTCCTTCTCTCCACTCCCATATCCCCCATTGTTACAAATTCAGAAGCAGTCAATGCATCATCCTTAATCATTTTTGAGTACCAAGGACTATATACATGCATACATATGTATGTCTTCAGTCTGATGTCCAGCTAAAGTCTAGAAAGATATAAAACAGTGGTACTCGGTTTAGATAACAAAATTTTAATTATGTAATTATTTAAAGATGGCTTTTTGTTTTGATTATAGTATAGTTATGTATACATTTACTTTCATATATTCACATATAAATTACATTTAATATTTTAATATTTTATTATTATACACATAAAATATTGTTTTACAAACATATTTAAAATTTATTTATATACACATTTTTATAATTACTTTAAATGTTTAGTCTGGGTATCTGAGATAAAATATAAGAATTGTGAAATCTGAAATTTAAACATCTGTGAAGACAATCACATTTTCTTTACGAAAGATTGGAATCAACACATAAAGCTGAGTCATATGATCTGTAAAAATTTTAGTACATATGGTAGTTGAGTTAGACATGTTGTTATTTAAAACATGCAAGTTAAATCACATGAATAAAGCCCTTCAGATGAACCAAAAAGCAGAAAAAAGATTTCTTTCTTTTTTGTTAACACCTCTGGTATATTAAAAAAATAATCTTTTCAGTTCTTTTCTTTAGAAAGGAAGTCAGGAATATTTTCTTTAATTTCTTAAAAGTAGTATCTAGACTTTTCGAGTAGTGATAAAAGGCAAATGACATGACTCTTGGGTAACTGTCTTAAAGATGATTACAAACTGTACTAAACACCAGAGATGGGCTTGTTTACTAATCTTGACCATTACTTAACAACAGTGTGGGAGAAGCCAATACTACAACGTACCTGGTGAACCTGAATTTCCACTTTAAGAGCTTCCTGTAGAGTCTGCAACTCCATCCTCTACCTTCTCCACTTTCTCTGCTGATTCTATAGTTTCTTCAGCCTCTGTTTAAAGTAACAAACTCCTCTTCTCACTGCAGCTGTAAAGATCATAAAATGTTTTGGATCATTACATTTGGAATAAACAAAATATTTATGTCAAATAAATTTTGTCAAAAAATATTTGTTTCTCTAACACAGGGCAAGAAATTTCTCAAAGATATTTTTTTTTCTCCAAAACAATTCTTCAAGTATTCCTCTAAAGAACGTTTCAAAAACTAAGAAATGAAAAACCAAAAAAAGGGTTTAATCTGATCATGGAAACATCTAAGCACCCACCACACGCTCAGCACTGTGTTAATTACTACATACTGAGGATATAGAAGTGAACAAGACCACTTCGGCCCTCAATGAGACTATAACCATACAGGACACGCTGTCCTCAGAAGGAGACATATAACAACAGAATCGTACATTTTTAAACTTCACACAGAGTGAACTGGAGAGTTCAGGGTTTCTTGGAAGTTAATGAATGCCAGGGTACTTTTATTTGCATGAGTTCTTACTCTATATAAAAAATTGAGAAACTCAAAATGGGAAAATTCTGGTATAACTTAAGCATTTACATTTAACAAATGAATGCTGAACACAGATAAATACAATGCAATACAACTGTGCTATCCACAAAGTTATGATGTGGATATTTTAAAATGTATCTATTGTGTGTAACATTATGAGGTGGTCTAGTAATGGAATGCATTTCCAACTTTACAATGAAAATCATCTTCTTTCACACTTGCCAGTCATCTCTTTGACTATACATATAATGGCATGTGGAAATAATGTCAAAAGTCTAAATCTGTGAATGTGACACCCAGCTTGACCTTCCTATCCTCCTCCAATTATCACTACTCTAAATTAATTCAGTGGCTAATTCATCCTTTATTACTTTTTTCTTTTCGTGAATGTGGCCTTAGACATGATTTTAGGTACTCTGCCAAAGCAAAAGTCTGTTTTTGCCTGAATAAATTTAAATTTTACTTCAAATTTCTTTTCTTTGCACCTATAAAACTTGTAGCTAGAGAAACTTTTTAGCATTCATATAAACTGGGGAAGGGAACAATCAGAAAATTAGAGGAACCACTACGCCTTAAACCAATACAGTAAGATTCATGATCTTCATATTTCTAAATATTATTTAACTATGGGTAAAGTCTATATTCAACCTAAGTTTTCTAAAAGTCCTCTGAAAACTGGTTTAACAGAGTTATAATGGAATCATTAACTAGGTAACGTATTTTTGTGAATGTGAGTTTTCATTATATTTGCTTATTCTCATTAGGCATAAAACAGCAGTAGCAATCTTTCTTAGGGCTTATATACTATATTATGTATCATCAAAATACTCAATTGTAAAAAAGAATAAATTTCGAAAGTGCAAAATTCCTTTAAATTCACTTTTGTAAAGGGTAGGAAAGGTTTACTGTATAATGATAATGTCAACCAAAACATTTTAAAAGGCAGTATATTTAGGGGAGATATTAATAACTTAGAAAGGGAGACATATTGTGGTAAACAAATCTGGGTAGTTTTAGCTACTTACTATCTTTTAAAATATTTGGAACAATAACCAATCAATAAATAAATATCAGAATCACAAAGTTACTAAGACTAGGATTTTTATTATTATCATGTAAGCTTACTCTACCTGCAACACTAAAGTTAAAGCTACAGAGCCAGTTTAATTTTAAATACTAAAATAATCTCCCTACTCAAATTCTTGACTTATGTATTACAGTTCTTCTTGAAAACAATACTTGGTTTTAATTTTTACAAGGCTCTACCAGAAAATGTGTCCAAAATGATTCCTTATAATTTTTTTCAAGTCAAGAATCACTCTGAAGTTGAAGGGGTATTTTTCAAATATTCATACTTTATTCTACTGATAGTAACATATAAAACCATAGTTCAACTCAACTCACATAAACTCTGGAAATGAACAGCAGGTTAAAACACCAAGAATTTATATTATACATGACAAAGGGCTAATATAGTTTATATATTTAGGACTCTCAAAAATTGATAACAAAAATCTATGAAATAACAATTTACAGAAGAAATAAGAATGACCAACAAACATAAAAAACTTCCATCTGCAATTAAGACACAGAAATATAATTAAGATGATATGCTCTGTCTATCAAACTGAAGACCTGTAAAAATAATAAAACTGTGAGCTGTGTAGAATTTCTGTCAGGTGTCACTTCATAATTTGCTGATGGTTATCTCTAGGTGGTAGCACTGATAGTCATTAACTTTCTTCTTTATGGGGTACTGATATTTTCAAAATTTTCCATTAAAAAATGCCCTTCTTTTTAAACAAGAAAACATTAACCAAGGATTAGTAGATAAAGCATCAGAAAATGTTACACTATCAAACAAAATGCTCAGGAAAAGAAAAAGTTAAAACCAGGGTTTAACCCGAAGACTGTAAATGTCAAAGAGTGCCTCGCACAATAATAAGCCTGCAACTCAAGCTAATGAGGAGCTGATGGCTTTTACTTTCTCCATCAGATTGTTGTCTGCTTCTTAGAGATACACAAAGGCATGAAGTTTTACTTGGCAAGGACTCTAAATGCCAACTACTCATTTATTTCAAAATAAAACTGAAGGGTTAAAAAAAAGGTAGGACTAATTATAGAAAAACATATGAAGGATTAGAAGATTCACTTGAAAATATTTTTCTTTTCTTCAGAAAGGTCTCCTTCTGGATAGTAATTTTAAGAGACTGCTCTGTGTGTAAAGAAACAAATTACATGGCCAGGCGCGGTGGCTCACGCCTGTAATCCCAGCACTTTGGGAGGCCGAGGCGGGTGAATCACGAGGTCAAGAGATCGAGACCATCCTGGTCAACATGGTGAAACCCCGTCTCTACTAAAAATACAAAAAAAAATTAGCTGGGCATGGTGG
>NW_016107373.1:1669400-1696108 GCF_001604975.1 Cebus imitator | reverse complement strand
AAAAAAAAAAAAAAAAAGAAACAAATTATATACATATATTTATAGTTTACAAAAACGAGGCAGGTACATATTGAATCTTGCTTTTCTAATTTTATTTTTTCTTGTAGAGAAGGGGTCTCACTATGTTGCCCAGGCTGGTCATGAATACATGCTGAATCTTTTGAACAAAATTTTTTTGGCCAGGCATGGTGGCTCACACCTATAATCCCAGTTCTTTGGGAAGCTGAGGTGGGTGGATCATAAGATCAAGAGATCAAGACCATCCTGGCCAACATGGTGAAACTCCATTTCTTCTAAAAATACAAAAATTAGCTGGGCGTGGTGGCACACGCCTGTAGTCCGAGCCACACGAGAAGCTGAGGCAGGAGAATCACCTGAACCCGGAGGTGGAGGATGCGGTGAGCCAAGATCACGCCACTGCACTACAGCCTGGGCAACAGAGCAAGAAACTGCCTTAAGAAAAAAAAAAAAAAAAATTTTTTTTTCCTGAGACAGGGTCTCGTTGTGTCACCCAGGCTGGAATGCAGTGGTGTAATCACAGCTTACTGCAGCCTCGACTTCTGTGCTCAAGCAATCCTCCTGCCTCAGCCGCTTAAGTAGCTATGACTACAGGTGTGCACCACCTGTAGCAATGGCTAATTTTTGTATTTTTTTGTAGTGACGGGGTTTTGCCATGTTGTTCAGGCTGGTCTTGAGCTCCTGGGCTAAAGTGATCCATCCACCTTCAGCCTCCCAAAGTGTGGGATATTAGCCACTGCATCCAGCTGAAAAAATATTTTGGACATATTTGGACATATTTTAGATCTTGGACATATCATACAGTCATCATCTGAACATCACTGGGAGGTAGTTCATAGCATCAAAAAAATTATTTGCTACACTTTTAAAAGATAATTTAACATATTTTGACAAATTCTAATAAGTTATAAAGAAGCAATCAGTTACTGCAAGGTGAATATCATCAGACTCACAAGACAGTAACACACTGTATTCCAGCATAATACCTCTCACCATCCAACAGCTCTACAAGTCACCATCAACGAGAGCACTTCCCTAGCCCAAAATATTCGCATTTGCAATCTGTCAAACTGTACACATCAAATCATTCTGATACCTAATGGCCTCTCACCTTCCAATAACAACAGTAACAAAAAACGTAAAACCAAACACACAAAATCAAACAAACAGAAACAATTATTAAATCCCACTAAAAAGGTCAGCCAAGGAAAGCACATTCATCATCCCAAAAAACAAAAACACTAATTCTACTTACTCACGGTGTGACTACTCTCATCCTCAGGGTTTGTTTGCTTGTAAATCAGGAAAATTGAAACAATATCACCTACTTCATAAGACTGTTGCAGTTTAAAAAAGGCAAAATTATATGAAAAGCCCTTTGTAAACTGTAAAGTTTTATGATAGTTTTAATACATTTAATTCTTTTCTCTATACAGACTTTTTAATGAAACTTCTCTACACAGTATATATCTAGAAGACTGTAAGCTTTTCTGTTCACAAACTCTCTATGGAGATTCTTCTATTTCTCTGGGTATACGTCTGCTTGAAGGTATGTGACCTGTAGGTCTTTTATTATGATTCTAATAACTTGTAGGAAAGCTGTAACTCCAATTTTACTGCTAAGAAATATTTTGCTGTTACTGAATTGACAGAAACCTTTTTCCAATCAAAACTTGACTCATTGACCAACATTTCTTTAACAATAAGTCCATGACATAGTGTGCCCCAAACTGTCTCTAAAAAGGACAATTCCATGTTCTCTGTACCATGCATTTATTTGGTGTGAAACTCCTCTGCTTCTGATCCATATTCTCAGACACAATGTTTAAAGTAGGTTAAATTCATTTTTTTAAATAAGAAAAAGTAGTAAGTCTTGACAGAACTATGTATTTTTATTTCTTGTCCCATGCTTAATACTCAAATATCAAGTTTCAATTTGTACAAAATACTTAACTTCTTACTATGTATCTAACATATATAGAGATAAAATATCTTCATTAACTTTAGTGCTAAAATTACCATGAATGCCAAAAATAATAAAATTCTTTTAATATTACTTATTAAAAACTTTAACATTAACATGAATCAACACAAATGACAACATTAAAAAACATAATGTAATGTTTATTTTCTTATCATTTAGCACATTTCAACACATCTTGATTTATTTTCATCACAGTATTTCTTTTATGACACTCCGCAGGTGAACAGAAAATACTACTGCACAAAGGGCTTTGCAATTCTGATCTTAGAGGCTAACCCTCTGAATCTGGTAAGGTTACTATATTCAAATCCTGGTATGACAGCTCTTGACAAATGCCTCCCTTAGCTAGTTGGATGTTTCCATATTATTAAATTACATTTAATAATGTTGTTTCCTAATTATTAAATTAAATTAAAAATATATATGCATACATATCATTACATTTATGATATCTAAATGCCTGAATGTATGAGAGTATAAAATATCTTTCTCATCTCTATTTGTTTTGGAAGGGGTAGGGGGTAAGCCCTCATTTTGTTAAAAAGGAATCTCTATGCAGTTCATACCTCTGCTGCAATGTGCAGGCTTTTATGGTGCCTTGGGCCAGGCCAGGGTTACCCATAGCACCTTCCTTCACAGGTCTGCGTAGAGTCCTGGACCCCTCCCCACCATCATCAGTGCTCAGCCCAATGTACATTTTATACCTCTGCTTTCTGGGGTCCAGGCTGTCTACACACAGTCTTCTATTTCTTTTCTTTACAAAAATCAAGCATGTCTACTAAATTATCCCAGCCACATCCAACAAAAAGAAAACTGAGTAAATTTTTAAATACACAGAAATTGACAATGGAGGTTGGGAAGTAGGGTTTAAGAGCATAGTGACAATGAGGCCAAGATTTTAGAACTGGTTATCACATTTACCAGAATCCTATTAATATTTAATGATAATTTTTTTGAAAAAACTGTCCAGACATGCATGTCCAGAATCTTACAAATATATACCACACAAAGGATAACACAAGTGGGTGTGGTAGTTTCAGCATAACCAATAAATACTTAATAGAAGTGGAAGTTATGGGAGATATATTTCAGATCAATATAAGGAAAAGGAAGAACTAAGGATTAGAATTGTACAAAAAAGGAATGGGTTACCTTATGAGGTAGTGGGCTCCCTGTCATTAGAAGTATTCAAGAATGCTGCATATCATATCCCCCTCTTGGAGATTCACAATGCACATTAGCATATTAAAGGTTCTGAGAAGTCCTGCAGTAAAGAAACCTGTTTAACTTTGTTTAATGCAGCATTTCCCAAATTATTTGACCACAGAACCCTTTTCCCACCCCCGCCCCCTTCAATAATACTTATTCAGTTTCTGTGGAAGTAGAATTCCTCAGAATACATTATAGAAAATGAGCTACATTTTTTAAACATGTAGTATTCAATATGTACCTGAATAACAACCTGTCAGGGATCTAGAAGAAACTGCCACACAGGGTAAAATATTGGAGGACAAGGTCCTTGATCCATACCTAGTGTTCCATTATTGGAACACTAAGCTTGTGGGAATTATTTATATCCTACTGCTCAAGATCATTGCCAAGGTCTGATTTTTCACACACAAAAAAATTTGCAACCTCTGGTATAAATGGGTTAAGGTTCCTTCTCTGAGATTCTGTCCCATGTCAAAGTAAGAGCAATAGGATCTTGATTATCTATTTTAAAAGGTTTCATGAGAGAAAGGCAAGTAGAATCAAAAGGTAGTAAAATGCAAGGGTTAATTTAGTTCAAGTGCCTCCATGAATCATGTTCAAACCCCAGTCCCCTAAAAGGAAGAGAGACACCACAAGCACCATAAGCTATCAAAAGGAAACTTTGGCCAAATATCTACTGTACCTACTCCATCCACTAAGTTAATTCCTATTTGAGAGAGAGGATTTAAAAATTTTTTAAAAAAGGAATAGTCTTGCATTAGGTGACTACCCTATTCCAGCTATCTTATTTGAGTTTAATTTTTTTCATAGTACACACTCTTCTAATAAATATTTGTTTGATTGCTAGTCATTAGATTGCCCTGTGCATTCAAAGAAATGATTAAGAGTGATGATTTATAAACCATATTAAAAAAATCTATCAAAGTAGATATTAGGAAAAAAGTTTGCCTGTATGTCCCACATGATTACATTTTTCTCTCTCTCTTTCTCTCTTTTTCCTTTTTAAGAATTATATAAAACAACACACACCAAAAAATGTACTATCAGACATGAGGCTAATCCAATATTAAGTTTAAGAATATAAATAAACACGAGTCCCAAATTTCAAAGTCAAGTTTCCATAGTTACATTAATCTAAGCCATTTTGCACATATACCAAAGCCATCAAATATAACAGCATATTAAGTAACACGAAACACTATAGGAATCTTAATCTTCTTTTTTTAAGAGATGGGGGTCTTGCTTTGTTGCCCAGGCTGGACTTGAACTGGCTCAAGCCATCATCCTGCCTCAGCTTCCTGAGTAACTGGGACTACGGGCACACAACACTGGGCCTGGCTGGGAATCTGAACTTTTGAATTCTCAACTCGAACCACTGCATTAAGGACATTTTTAGAAAAGGGGACTTTTACATTGTAACAGGTTATCGGAATGGAGGAACATGCAGGCCTAGCTGTATTGGCAGAAACACAAATGGGTTTGAAATATAGCTATGTGACATTAGACAATTCATTTCCACTCAGTGCAAACAGCAAAGCCCCATTTCTGAGAGACAGCTTTTTTGAAAAAAAAAAAAAAAAAAAAAAAAAAATCACAGTATTTGAATTATTATCCAGCTAGCATCAGGCATACTATGTCTACCTAGCGAAATTACTTACCAATTTTGGGGAAACTGGCTCTCCTTCAGCTCCCTAGCCCCCTATAACAGAAGAATGGGAAAATGGAATTAGGCAACACACACATATTTATAACATGTCATCAAAAGCTGAAACTCAAAGATTTGTATCTGATTTTAAGAAGAAAAAACCAAAACACACAAAAATTTCCAAAGTTTTAAAACCCAAAAGAAAAAAAAGAAACAATAGGTAATTTTTACAGCAAAGAAGGAACTCAAGAGCAGTTAAATCACTACTTTTCCATAGTTTTTCAAGACAAGGGGAAGTTAGCAGTTGATAATTTTCCTTTCCTAAGAGACACATAGAAATAAAATGCACCTCATTTAAATAACATACAACTACTCCTCAAACCCAACAAGTGACCTCTACTGTCAGTTGCTTTATAGTAACAAATTAAGCTAACATCACTAGTCCTTAGTTTGGTCGTCGTAAAAGGCATTCTCTTCAATTAATCTTGAAATGGATTTGCCTTATGCAAGGTTTTAAAATCACAGCATTTTATAATAATGTATAGTCAGAATTTTAATTAACCTTTCCTCATATTCTTAGATGTGTCTCACCATTGTTTTTTTTTTTTTTTTTTTTTTTTTTTTTTTTTTTTTTGAGACGGAGTTCTGCTCTTGTTACCCAGGCTGGAGTGCAATGGCGCGATCTCGGCTCACCGCAACCTCCGCCTCCTGGGTTCAGGCAATTCTCCTGCCTCAGCCTCCTGAGTAGCTGGGATTACAGGCACGCGCCACCATGCCCAGCTAATTTTTTGTATTTTTAGTAGAGACGGGGTTTCACCATGTTGACCAGGATGGTGTCGATCTCTTCGCCTCGTGATCCACCCGCCTCGGCCTCCCACAGTGCTGGGATTACAGGCTTGAGCCACCGCGCCCGGCCTTTTTTTTTTTTTTTTTTTTTGAGACAGAGTCTCATTCTGTTTCCCAGGCTCCGGTGCAGTAGCACAGTCAGCTCACTGAAGCCTCAACCTCCCAGGCTCAAGTGATCCTCCCACCTCAGCCTCCTGAATAGCTGGGACCGCAAGTGTGCTATCATGCCTTGCAATTATTTTATTATTTTTGTAGAGACAGGCCTCACTATGTTGCCCAAGCTGGTATCGAACCCCTGGGCTCAAGCAATCCTCCCCACCTCAACCTCCCAAAGTGCTGGAATCACAGGTGTGAGCCACCATGCCTGCCCATGTCTTATTAGATTGTAAACCACATACATAAAAGCTACTTGTTTCTATGCCACATATCTAATCCGTGATAAAGCCAGAAAGAAAATTAAGGTTTGGGGATCCCGATCTAACATTAGAAGAAAATTAAAACTTTTCCCTTAATATTTTAGTATTAAATTATTTCAACTCCACTATGTTATGCTCTAGAACTACATGTCTTCCTTTACCTTAAATATGGTGTTTGTTGACTGATATTACTCCAATAGTGTCTCATTTCCTCAGGGAATATTTCAGAAGAGCTTCATATCTCCCAGATTGTAAACCTTTGTTTAATCATGTACAGTTATACCAAACATACAATAAAATTATTTAAAAGGGCCCCAGTTCATACAGTTAGCATTCATTTCCAAAAGAAATTCAATGTGTTGTTCTATGCTGCCTTTTCTTTAGCAGCAGTCCTTTATAAAGTCCTTAGGCCCATGCAAATAACAATTTTAATCACCAAGGTTAGGATGACTCCCAACCAAAAGAGAAAGCATGCAGCAATCACAGAACAATGCAGTTATTAAAAAGTGGATTCTTAACAATACTGATATCTATAGGACTCTGTACCACTCAAAAGGTTGCCTGAGACAGCACCAGGCACATAGTAAATGCTCAATAAATACTTGTTAAATCAATGAATTGACTAAATAGACACTTAAGCTGTCTGTTGCGGGCTTATCTTCCCTATTAGGGCTTTCATGTTAGCTCTTTCAGGCTGGGGATAATTTCTTATGCATCGATTTCCAGCTGCATTATTTGTTAAATGAATGACTTTCTGGAACTGTTTTCATCCAAGTTGTTGATTAGGAAGTAAAATATTACCATTTTAAGATATAATAAAAAGGAAAAGACTGATAAATTGGACAAAATTAAAAACTTCTGTTCATCAAAAAAACACCATTAAGAAAGTGAAAAAGCAAGCCACAGAATTGGAGGTGATAATTGCAATATGTATAATCAACACAGTCTTATACCCAGAATATATAAAATATGTTGAAATTCAAAGTAATGAGGGTAGAACTGGGATTTTAACTTACGCAGCATTAAAAAGTATTACTAAATGCTGCTGAAAAGTCATATTCAATAAAAGGCAGCATACTGTACATATACCTTATCTCCAAAGGCATTTTCTCCAAAAATGAGTAGCAGGGCCAATCCTAAATGGATAAAGAATTTTGTCATGATATCCTGAAATCATGAGGTTATGAAACTGCTCATAAGACTACTTGTAGGGACTGCAGAAATCGCATAGGAAATCAAAGCCCGAGAAGTTAAGTGATTTCCCCAAAGGTTATTCAGCTAGCTGGTCATGAAGCTGAAGAAGAGCTTACTGGCTCAAGATTCCTTTCACTGAGCTCATTTTCCACTAGACCTAACTTTCTCTTAACCCACTGCAGCAGTTACTCTTCTAAAAAACAAACTACAACAAACACCAGCGAAATATTTTTTGAAAAGTTCGTATATAAAGTTTTAAAGAAAAATCACATAAGTAAGCCATCTAAAAAAGTCTTAAAACATGAAATCCTGGCTGGGCATGGTGGCTCAAGCCTGTAATCCCAGCACTTTGAAAGGCCAAGCCAGGCAATTAAAGGCCAATTAAAGCTGTGGACCCTCTTCCAAGAAAATTGTACCTATGCTGATATGTATAGAATTTAGCATAAAGTATGAAGGAGTTGACCCCTCTGAAGCGCATTCATGGGATCTCTTAGGTTTAAAAGATTTCATATTTTGTTTTTTGTTTGTTTTTGAGACAGAGATTTCATATTTTGTTTTGTTTTTGTTTGTTTAATCCAATAGAAAATCACAAGGTCAGGAGATCAAGATCATCCTGGCCAACATGGTGAAACCCCTTCTCTACTAAAAATACGAAAAAAATTTAGCTGGGTGTGGTGCGCACACCTGTAATCCCAGCTACTCGGGAAGCTGAGGCAGGAGAATCATTTGAACCCAGGAGCGGGACACTGCAGTGAGCCGAGATTGTGCCACCGCACTCCAGCCTGGCAACAGAGCGAGTCTCTGTCTCAAAAACAAAACAAACAAACAAACAAAAACAAAACAAAATATGAAATCTTTTAAATCTAAGGGATCCCATGAATGCGCTTCAGAGAGGTCAACTCCTTCATACTATATGCTAAATTCTATACATATCAGCATAGGTACAATTTTCTTGGAAGAGGGTCCACAGCTTTAATTGGTTTCACAATGAGGTTCACATACCCAAAAAGAGGAAATTATTTTTAGACTAATGATTCTTAAATACTGTACACATCAGAAATCCCAAGGTGTTTCTTCTGAAGATTGAATATTAATTGACTACCATTTGGAAATTAAAAAAAAAGAAAAGCAAATATTTTATTTCTATAATTTAAGAAGACTGAGCAACAAAAAGCAAGATCTATACACACATTTGTGCTTTTTACACACTATCCATATGTAAAACATATTTAAGTCTGAAAGCAAGTTTGAGTTCTTCATGTTAAGCTGGTTAAAAGCCACTTAGTTTGTTTCTCACATACATTTCACACTTCTAACTAAGGTAGTTCAAAATTTTAACCATATTTGCTAAAATTTTTAAAAGATAAATTTGTTCTTGAAAAATATATCCAAAACATCTAGGTTAGAGTAAGTGAAATTATTTTTGCTTTTAGAGGTATTATATTGTCTTGCTAATATAAAGTCATACAACTTTTCACAAATAGAAGATTGTTCACCTCTCTAGAACTTCGCAGGTAACTGCTCTAATTAGAGCTGGTAAAGAAACAAATCATCTAGATTTCTGATATGGTTATAATATTTTAAATATTATAAATAAATAAATCTAATGTGATTAATATTTAAGTACCTTTTGTAAAATATCTAAAACCCTTGTATATGAAGAATCTATATTAAACAAACAAAATTTGCAGAGAAAAAGTTTAATACTAGATAATGTTTTAAATTAGGCTAAAATTTAATGCACCCTACTACAAATTTCAAATGATTAAGTTTATAGCCTGTGCTCAATCATAAATTTTGATAAGGGACTAGAATAGCACAGATTAATTGTCATTCAAAGACACTTTAAAATGTCACCTTACCCAGAAGATTCAATCTCTTCTCTTCCCCTACTGTAAGAGGCCCCAAAACTGAGCTTTATATACTGCAGTTTTTAGTGCTTTTTATCTGCCCTTCCTAACTTCCAACAGAAAGCAAGTAAGTTTGAAATAAATTTAAATGCAGATAAGTGGTTAGAAGAAAAAGAAACAGAATCCCACTTGATGAGTTTAGTCTCTGGGGCCCCAACATCTTAATAACCATCCCTCTTGTCCCCACCTCTTATCCTCTCCTGGACATCCCTCTAGCTTTTCCCTTTACTCTCATGGAGCATCAATTTTCCCCGCATCATTACTGGATCATTTTGTTCCTTCTATCTTAAATAATAATAATTTAAAACAAAATTTTTAAAAACCTCCCTTGACTCCATATCCTTCTCTAGTTATTGTCCCTGTCTAGATTCATATTTATAGCAAAACTCCCTGAAAGAGTTAATCATACTCCCTGTCTCTAATTCCTCTCCTCCTATTCTCTATTGAACACAACCCATTAGGCCCTTTGCCTCCCTCCATTCCTGTCAAGATCACCAGAGATTTAGCAGTTGTTTAATCCAATAGAAAACAGTCTTCACTTCCTTGACCAGTATTTTTTGACCCACTGATCATTTCTTCCTCCTTGAAATTTCTTTTCTCTTGACTTCCAGGAGACTACCCTCCCTGATTTTCTTCCTCATCTCTCTGGCTACTCTCCCTGGTTTCTTTTGCTGGTTCCTCCTTACCTCCAACAGCTCGAAATGTGAAATTGTCCCAGGACACATTTCTTGGAACTCTTCCCCTTAGGTGATCTCACACAGTCTCATGGCTATAAGAGGATCTACATCCTGGCAATTCCCAATGTTTATCCCCAGCACAGATCCTTCCCCTGAATTCCAAACTCATATACCTAACTGCCCACTCAACACTGGTCAAATAGGTATCTCAAGCTCAACACATCCAAAACTAAACTCCTGACTACTCCCCTAACTTCCTCCTCAGAGTCATGCTCATCTCAGTAAATCCCCACCCCTTCAGAAGAAAAAAATCCTAAAAGTCATCTTAAGACTCCTCTTTCTCCACACCCCACATCTACTCCAACAGCTAACCGTGTGCCTCTACCTTCAAAATCTATTCACCATGACCACTTGTCTCAACTCTCCTATCACCTCCCTGGTCCAAGTCACCTTCACCTTTTACCTAGATAATTCCAACAGCCTCCTAACAGGCCTCCCCACTTCCACCCTAGACCCACTAAGGTATATTCTCTCACGAGTCAGAGTGAGCTTTTCAAAACCCAAGACAGATCTTGTTACTCCTCTGCTCAAAACCCTCCAATGGCTTCTCACCATACTCTGAAAAAAGATGAAGTCCCTTTCAATGGCCCACAAGGCACTAAGTGATCTGGGCCTCTGCCACTCTCAGCCACCCCATCTCCCCATTGCTTAATCACTCCAGCAACACTGGCCTCCGGTCTGCACTGCAGGCCCTCCAGGCAAGTTCCCTTCTTGGGGCTCTTTTATTTCCTTGCACTCTGGCTGGGACGCTCTTTTCCTCCAAATATCTTCATGGCTCACGCCCTCAAATTATAGAGGAAATCTATAGCAGTTTCAGGAGCAGAAGAATAATAAAATAAAAACTAAAATTATGATCAGAATTGTTCCACTCCCCAACTTTTACTTATGCTCTTCCTTATACCAAGA
This sequence comes from Cebus imitator, assembly GCF_001604975.1. Taxonomy (NCBI): domain Eukaryota; kingdom Metazoa; phylum Chordata; class Mammalia; order Primates; family Cebidae; genus Cebus; species Cebus imitator. Next base: position 1,685,240 of record NW_016107373.1, on the reverse strand, counting down.
ATAATACCTTTTTACCTTCTCTCTAACTATCCAAATCTCACCCACACACTAGGGTCCAGATAAAGACTCACTGATTAACAGAGATCTGCCCAAACCATCCTAATTCCCAATTCCTCCTTTGTTTAAACTCCTGAAGTGTTTATCATCTTTCTCATTCATTTTCAAATGTAGCCACATACTGCTTCACATTTTAATCTAATCTATACGACATCTCCCTAACTAGAACACACACACACACACACACACACACACACACACACACACGAACAGAATACCATCTCAATCCTAGATCAGGATAACACATAAAAGTTAACGATATACATATTCACAGGCCCTATCCCTTAAAGATACTGAATATATTATGTCTTATTTAGAACCTATAAATCTGTATTTAAGTTCCCCCAAAAGATTCTGATAGGGAGCTGGGATTAGAAACCACTGCCCGCCTTACCGTACTCTATTTCCTTCAGTACCTAGGAAAGTAGGCCCTCAAACAGCCTAAAACTAGAATGGACACCTCAGAGGGCCAGATCTATACCTTCATTTCACGGGGAAAGAGAGGTCCAAGAAGTTCAGATGACTAGCTAAAATCTGCAAAGATAATAAGAGGAAAAGCTCAGCCTAAAACCCAGATTCGCTGCTCTCAATCTAGGAATCTTTCCACTAGACTATATTTAAATAAATAAAAGTAATAAAAATCTACAATTCACAGATGGGTGTAGTAAACACTGATTATCTATTACTTGACCAGTGGTTGTAGTGTCTAAGTTCTAAAACAGTGCATATTAACTTCCATATGCTTGAAAAATGTGAGCCACCCTAGCTAATAAAAGACTTTGAGGCTAGAGGGTAATTATAGGAAGGCTTTTAAGTAAAATAAAAAACAAAACAATTCTTCGAAATCCTCTTACAATAAATACAAAAACTGTTGGAATCATTTTTCATGGTTGAGAAGTAATAGCAGAAATAAATGAAAAGAAGAAATCTTGCTTCCTCACTCTATAAAAGTACAAAAATCCTTATTCACAACCTTCCACAGCTCTCAGAAAGCTATGTTTTCTGAGTCTAATCATCATAACGAAAACTTCTTAATTATAGATCAGACTTAGTAAATCACTCCATATCCCAAGACAACTCAAACTCTATCTTAATAATCAGTTAACCTCAGGACTAAAACTCTTGTCATTAACAACAAAAAAACAACTCTGGTGTCTATAAGGCATTATAAAAGAGTCTGGGTTTTATTTCAGTGTGCAGGGATTTAAGGAAGTGCCTCCTATTAACACTAATGGGAGTTCTGGGTGTAAACTGTAAGCACCAAGGAGGAGGCTCAACGCCCAGCTCTGCATCTATGAGAGCCCTTTCTACTGCACTAACTGTAACTACTGGGAGTTGTTTGCTCAGAAATGGGATAATAGACCCAAATTCCTATGTCTCTAAAGCACAAAGATAATTCAAATAAAATTCACTAAGAAAGGTCAATGGTAGATACCAGATTTTAAAAATAGACAAGAAAAAGCTAAACTAAAAGAACAATTAACACATTAAGAAAATTTTATAAAATAGCATCAACATACACAGAAGAAACTAGTGAATTGCTAGAGACAAAATATCTCACACAAAAATAAATTCAACAAGATTAAAACAACCAAATTTTTACAAATTAAAGCACAGTAAACCCAACTATAGCCAGAAGCTTATCCAGAGAAACACATACACACAAAAACTCAACTCCTCCCCTGATGGAGCCCTTGGTATACTATAATCCTTGCTTTAAACACAGAAAAAACTCCTACTGCACTGATAGCCAAGAATAATGAGAGTACTTCCAGACAAATGGACAGTGATCACAAGCTGCCAAGGATAAGCAAAACTAACTAAATAAAAATTATAGCACCTTATTGTGTTCCATCCTGCCTTACTTCTCAATATAGCACTGCTGTACTCACTAGGCTGGAAAATGAGCAGGTGCCTTTCAGGCTATAGAAAAATTAGACACACACACCCCAAACACAAACACAAACACAAACATAAACACAAAGGGAATGATACTCTTTCATTTGAAGGGGCTTAAAAAACGTAAGGCTTTGCTGCAGGCCTAGAAAACTCAGAGTAGGCCTTACCGAAGAAGTGAGAAAAAAGCCAAGGTTTATTCCAAATCCACATTTCAAGCACTAAACGAATTAACATTTATTTCAGTTAAAAGGTTTTGGCAACAATCCATTTTTTAAAAAGGAAAGAGAAATTAAGATTTTCCCTGTTTCCAGCCTGAAAGAAAATTAGAATCTCTTCTCTCTGACTATACAGGTTTAGCTCTACAACACAAATAATAAAAAAAAAAAAAAACCCTGACTTCAGGCCTAAAAACTAAAAATGGTTCCATACAATTTACATCAAAAAAAAAAAAACTACATAGTCCAACATATTGATCCTTTCTCACCACTCCTATCCTTAATGAACATTTATCTTTTTATCAGTACTTTGAAATGTCAATGAGAAACAGAAACAGCTACAATACACTGCGAATTTTAACTTTTGAAACAAAAACCGCAAAGAAACAGGAGTCTGAAGCATAAAGCTTCAATCACACTGATAAGTAAGCGGTCCTAAAACTTGAAAGTGAAAGCAATACAGACCTCAAAAAGAAGTTGTTTGCTTGATATTAATGCTAGCCTTTAAAACCAGAAATATGTTCTGTTACAGAAGACTGAAATCAGGGCTTCCATTAACCTTGTTTAAAAAAAAAAAAATCCCATGAGCATGGATTTTTTTCCTAAGTCTCTTCATCAGAGCAGCATGGGGTCCCATTAGGCACCCTATTTTACTTCCACCTTATAAATAACGTTAGCTATTCGCTATTTCCATGGAAACCAAGTACAGAGAAACCCACTTAAATGAATACCGGTTAAAAGAATAAGTTTTATTTTAGAAAGGTTTTGCTGCTGTAGATGAACTCTTCTGGGGAATACTACAAAGTCTTCTTAAGTATAATGTTTAAAAATATATCTCTGGTGTAGAGGGAACTTATTAAAGGTCCTGTTAAATAAGTACATTCCTCGCACTAAATGATACATGCCAAATAACATCCTAACATTAAAGATACATTTTCAATGCACAGGGGTTTAGATGCACAACTTCCACTGACTATGCTTCCCCATGCAGTGGGGTGGAATAATTACACCTATGGGTCTAATTTAAACTAATGCAACCAAATAAATTCAGAAATAAGGCTACCATTACCATGTAGTGACTACTAATGAACACGCCCCACAACTGCAGGCATATGTACAACTTACTAGTGCAAAGCAAGGGAGCACGTAGCAAGTTTCTAACCACTGTTACCACGTCTAAAGATAGCAGGTAGTCAAAATTCCCTTCTCAACAAACCATTTTTTAAGTTAAACAAGTACTCCTTAACCAATACATACATTGGTATTAAACAGAAACAGAATATGCACAAGAAAGAAGTTTGGTACAAGACTTAGTGACCTGCAACTTTAAACTGACTTATATATTTATCTTGCTTATGCTAAGAAATGATGACCCATACAACTGTCACAGACAGGCAAGTGTACATAAAATAAAACACAACTCCTAAGAACATAAGCTCAAAACTAATAATCTCAGAACTTCTAAAAGCAGAAGAGGTAAGAACAGCTAAAATTTTTCCAGCAGATGTGGTTCTTCATTAAGTTAGTGGTGGCTTAGACTTCTCCAGTAAGTTAAAAGACAAATGAAATATTATCTTAAAAGGGATTATCGGGCCGGGCGCGGTGGCTCACGCCTGTAATCCCAGCACTTTGGGAGGCCGAGGTGGGTGGATCACGAGGTCAAGAGATCGAGACCATCCTGGTCAACATGGTGAAACCCCATCTCTACTAAAAATACAAAAAATTAGCTGGGCATGGTGGTGCGTGCCTGTAATCCCAGCTACTCAGGAGGCTGAGGCAGGAGAATTGCCTGAACCCAGGAGGCGGAGGTTGCGGTGAGCAGAGATCGCGCCATTGCACTCCAGCCTGGGTAACATGAGTGAAACTCCGTCTCAAAAAAAAAAAAAAAGGATTATCAGTATTAAACTAACAATGTATGAAAAGAACATTCTTATACACATTTTTCCTTTGAGTATACCAATGTATCTAATTGTAGTACATGTTTTGAAAACACAAAGTTACTTTCCTGTTATGTTGTACACACTATAGATAAAGATTGGCAAAACGCTGGTAATTGCTAAAGTCAGGTAATAGGTACATGGGGTTTGTTATATTATTCACTCTATTTTTATAAATGTTTTTAAATTTCCATAAGTAGTTATTTAAAATCCTATAAAGTTAAGGCTCTTGTCTCAAATGTTTTTCTCTATGTATAATTAAATAATAGATTAAACGCCTGGTATAGATCTTAGAAGCTACTGAACTGACTGACTGAGACAGTGGCTGGCTCTGTTGCCCAGGCTGCAGAGCAGTGGCATGGCACAATCCCAGCTCACTGCAGCCTCTACCTACCAGGCTCAATCAATCCACCCAGCTCAGCTTCCCTAATAAATGGGACTACAGGCGCATGCCACCACACCTGGTTAATTTTTGTAATTTTTGTAGAGACAGGGTTTTACCGTGTTGCCTGGTCTCAAACTCCTGAGCTCAAGTGATCCACCAGCCTCAGCCTCCCAAGGTGCTGGGATTACAGGCATGGGCCACTGCACCCAGCCAGAAGCTAATGATTTTAAATCCAGCATAGACATTAACTTAACATGTAACCGTAATTAATTTCCAAGTTTTACCTTTCTTACCAAACAATTACATTAACAATTTAAAACCACTAGGAGAAATCTAGAAAGGAAAGGGTCCGCTATGTTGCAACTAACAATCAATGAAATGTGAAAGATCAATAAGGCATCATGGCCAAATTTTGTATTTACAAACCAAGGAAAGAAAGCCTAGTCTTCTCAATCAATAAATCAAAATATTTTAGCAATTCACACCACCAAAATTTCCATTTTCTTCTCCAATTAGGTCCATGAGACTAGAGGGAAATCTAATAAATTAATGCTTATCTTAGTTGAGTAACATGCCTGCCTCTTCCTCAACTTTGCCTCTCTGTCACCCTCAACCAGAAAATACAGCAATTTCTGAGGTAAAAAGGTCTTTTCTATTATCTCCCTTAGTGCAGATATAAAATATTTCACAAATATTCAGTTACTGTGCAAGTGATTTCAAGCTATCTATTCTCCAAATTCCAGCTGAGGGCCCAAAGTCGGAGGTGTCCCCACAAACTGTTAAAGCTTAAAGTTCTATTTAAAAACTAATAATTACAATGGTGCTTTGTTTTTAAGAGAAATAGAAATAAAACAGTAGTGGCTTGAAGGGAAGGATGAACAGCAGGCAGGGGATAGAGAAGAGACCATCAAGAGAGAGAAAGCAGAGAAGCAGGAGAGGAGAGGCAACAGAGGGAGTATGGGCAATCACCAGCGGCATCTCTACACAGGAGCACCACCGGCTGGACAGGGTCCTGCAGAGCTGAAACAGGAGTGCACCCCGTCACATACGGCACCACTTTTCACAAATTCAGCAGGGACAAACTGGATTTCAAAACTGTATAATTCTTCAACTCAAAACGCTTGTAGAATCTCACACATATTTATTAAAATGAAATATACTTCTAAACTTTCCACAATTCCATTCAACCAACCGAAGCAACTTTTACAAATTCTGCGCACAGCTAAATTAAACTTAATACTATGTATTTGCTATGCTAATTTTAAAACTATAAAGCGTTACTTACTGGCCACTCTATTGCAAAGTAAGATTACTATTATTTAATCAAAAGAAAACTATACAACCTGCTATAAAATTCCTTAATTTTAAAAACATTTGTTGAGCCAAAGTACACCACTTTATTCTTTTAAAAACTGGTTGGAATTTCTGCCCAGAAAGCAGATACAATGTTTTAGGAACAGGGACAAAATACAATATACGCTGATTCGCCTATGGTAAATACACCTATTCACCTACTAGACCTTTATCAAACAGTACAGCTGGGTTAGTGAGAACAAAAAGTTAATAGGAGCCATTAAACTCTTGCTAAGGGTAACATATACCATATTCAGAATGCTTTGGTAAGCTATTACAAATACATGTGTTGAATCACAGAAAAAACATATCAAGGATAAAAGACCAAAAAGTTCAGATCCTGATCAGCAGTGAACGAACGAAGTTAATTATATTTTACATTTAATGATCTTTCCCCTTACCTCATTTAGTGGTTTCACTTATATACATAAGAAAGATACATACATACATTCTAATGGATATATTAACTCATTTCTTTACCCCAAAACCCTTCAAATCTGAGATCACTGTACCTTTTCTCACCATCAACTTGTTCTCACGCTCAGTTTCTAGGCTCAATATAGGCAGCTTTTGACAATTAAATATAGAAAGAAAATAATAACTATTACCATAAGAAAACATCAGGCAATTTCACAAAGGCAAAATGCCCAAAATCAGAAAGTAAATAAACCGAATAAACTGTGCCCATCATCATTAGAAAGCATTTGAATGCCACTTTTATATCTCTGGGGTCCTACAATTGTTTCCATTAGTTGTTATACCCAAGCATGAGTTCTCAAGGGTTAAATACACATAATTTGTCAGACCCAATGGACTGACCAGTTGATGAGTATTTAAGACTTTAGAGTTACAATGCCTAGTCTACTACTGACTTGATTTTAAGTGACCTACTATAAACTGCATCAGTATCTTGCTGCTGGTCTCAACAGCTGTGGAAAAAAAAGAAAAGCTTATATCACTATGGGTTTTAATAAACATAAAATGCCCTAAAATATTTAGCAGGCTTTGTTAAAACTGACATATTTCCATGTATTTTTTATTTTTCCCAGAGGTATTCATAAATAAGAACTCATTAGATAACCCTTTTATCATCCATGCTCTTTCTTACCATGCATTTCAAGGGGGAAAAAAACTTCTCCAGCTAAATTGTTCCAAATTTACTCTTCTCCCAAAAACTTCTAGTGGGACTATAATGATAACAATAATAACGATAACAGCAGTTGTCACGATTGAGTGTCTCAAGATTTCCTCATTTTATCTTCACATGAACCCTAGGAAGTTGGTATTATTATCTCTACATCACAGATGAAGAAGCTGAAGTGCCAGCGACCAGCACAGTGGTATGCAGCATGTACGTGATACATCTCTATTGGTATGAGCTTAAATAATTAGTCCAAGGTCACACATTAAACTTTAAGTGGTTATATTGAGATTCCAATACTGGGGTCAGACACCAAAGCTCAGGCTTTTATCCCAACACTTGTCTCAATCCTTGAGAAGAGAAGAAAAGGAGCAGAAAACTAAGCTTAAGTACCATTTATTTAGTACTTACTGTGTGTCAGGCATTTCTACTGGTTTATAAGTTAACTCATTTATTCCTCATAACCACTTCATTTTATTCACATTTTACAGGTGAAGAAACTGAAGCAGAGGCACAGAGTGGGAAGTGCTTTGGCCAGAGTCAGAGCTAAGTGGCAAAGCTAGGATTTGGGCCCATGCAGAGTGGCTCCTGCACCAACATTCTTAACCTCTGTGCCCTGCTGACACTCTGCAAACTCCCCTTCACTCGAATTACAGGGAAACAAAACTTTTAACCTTTTCTCCAAATTAGTAAATTATAAGCTTAACTGAGAGAAAACTAGTAGTGCTTTTCTAAGCATGCGTGCCAGACTTTTTTACAGGCACACAGGATATGCCCCTGATGATTAGATCACTGTACGGCTCAGGAAGTAGCACACTGTAAATCTGGTTAAGAGCCCCCAGCCCACCTTTCTCTGCACTCAGACCCACACTAACCAGGAACTGCAAGAAACGGGCAATTCAGAGATGTCCCTATGCAATCTTCTATAAAATGAATGTCACTCTGAAAATATCACCGTGTGTACAGTACCCTTCCATCACCCCTTCTTCCCAAACACCATAAAAGAAAAAAAAAAAACACAAAAGGAATGAATGAGTCTAAGCTACTTAAAAATCGTAACAAATGTCCAATGATAACTACAAATTTAAATGAGAAAAAAGCGAAATTCTCATAATTTTGTAACTTGTCCAAGTTCTACATTTAAAAAGCACTAGGCCTCTTTGAAAGACTCAATTCTTAGACTACCTTCGTATCATAAATGTGCCTTGAAGGGTACAGAGAATTTTTGCCTCAGATTCTGAATATCTTGATAGACATATTTAAAACAAAAAACATTACTGTGGCAGTATAAGTTATTGGGCTTTTTAACCAAATATCTAATAGCATGACAATGTATTTAATGACACGAAAATATTAGGCATGGATTTAATATGTGTATATTAACACATAATATACAAAAAATAAATATAAAGAACAGGACTGGACCTAAAGGTACTGAGAACCTGACACAATGAAAACAGGAACTATTGCAGCTCCCTCCATTGACATCGTAAAGTTGCCACATTTTCTGGGCTCTCTTTTGAATTAATGTGGCATCTGTTCCAAGTACAGCATGCTAACATTTTACTAAACGATATTTTCATTCTACATTTGTATCTGATTTGCTTTTTATTTGAACTCCTGTTTTATTTCAATGGTCATTATTTCTTTATACCAAGTTGTCAATTTGGCATTCCTAATCTATCTTCCCTGAGCACAAAAGGGTTGGGGGTCGGAGGGAACCATCAGCTTAAAACTCTCTCACAGCAATAATTACAATATGTTTTGCATATAGATTAAATAAAGAAAATAAACAGCACGAAGATTTTGGTAGGCTTTTTAGTATCAAGTCCTGATAAGTTAACAGCATCTGTTCCTTTCAGGAAAAGAATTCTGCTCTGAGGTGTTGGGGGTTGGGGGAAGTAAATAAATACTAAATAGAATAATTCAAGTTACAAAGTTTGGTCTTCAAGAAATGATGATTTCAATGATTTGCACATATCCAACTCCATCCACTGATAATTGCTTTTTAAGACATCTTCAAAAATGCTGCAGCAACAAGCCAAATACAACCACTTGTACTTAACATGCATGCTGCATACTCCACAATGTTACGTCACATCAGGCACAGAGAAGACGCTTACCAAGCTATCCTGCGTTCTATAAACTGCCTAACAACAGAAAAAGGCACTGCCATCTCAATGGGAGTAGAAGCTATCAGGACAGGCAGACCTCTCCCTTCTGGTCAACTCTGAGGAAAACAAATAAGGTTTATATTTCTGTCTTTTAAAGCTTACCTCTCTCCAGGCCTATACTTTCAATCTTTCCGCCTTTCACAGAAGAAAAGCTGTTTCTTTAAAATTAAAAAGCTACAAAAGATCACTCCAACTTAAAAGTCCCATACCTTTTACCAACTGTCCTTCAGCTGTCCCCACGGCTGCCTCTTCTGCAGGAAGAATGGCCTATCTTGAGCACTTGTCTCCAAGTGTGTGTGGGTACCCTGAGGAAGGGAGCTACTGGGAAGGAACTACTACAACTTATATTTTAAAATCTCATCCTTTAAAAAATTTCAACTTTCCTGTTTGTTTGGTAAGAAACATAAAACACTAGTTCAGACTACCATACATTTAACTGGTAGCCATAATTTTTAAAACTTTAAAGACTACTGGTCAAGATGACTGAGTCTAGAATTTAAAAGGAAAATTAGGCGCTACCACTAAGTTAGTCAAATTCTTTTCTCCCAGTTTCACCATCCGTAGCATTAACTGAGCCCTCTGTACACTTACGAACAAGAATAAAATACTCTGTAGGGCATGGTCTGAGCCACTCAAAAGGAAAAGCACATTTACGAATGCTACCAATGAGAAAAACTAAACTTGGCTTGTAAAAAAAAAAAAATAGACTATACTATAGTTTAAGTAAACTGCTACATTTTATCAGATCCAATTCTTAGCATTTTAAGGCAAGGCTTCAGCACCTTCGCGGATCTAAAAAAGCATAAAGCACCTTAGATGCAAGGAGTGTATTGTAGGATTAGAAAGACTTTTTTAAAAACTTCCATAATGAAAATCTTTTTATTACCTGTGTAATAAAAAATTTTAATTTAAAAATTACAAAGGTGAATTATGACTAATAATCTTAGCAACAAGTTAAAACTCTAAAAGCTGGAATCAAAAGATTTCTATTTAATGTAGATTATAAGGCCTTTAGTATGTCTTTCTAAATATAGAGCCAGAAAAAATAAACAGCACTCAAATAACTTACTTTTTTTTAAACTGCTTTAAAAAACACTGGGTTATCAGCATAGCATTTGGTAGTGGTTAAGTGAGTAGGGATAGGTAATGGTGGAGCTGACACTACTCCCATGAAGTTGTAAGGACCAGGACTCATTCCTACACAGAGTTTCTTTATGCTGATTAAGTAGTACTAGTTTGAGTTCCTATTAGTTAAAATATTATATTATCTTGGTTTTAAAATCCTACTTTACTTTATTTTTCTTTTTTACAGTTTTGCCCTAAATCTTGCCTACTTTACTCTGTAAATGTGAAATGTGTCCTAACAACCAAGAAGAGAGACTACCAGTTTTTTAAAAAGTTATCTGAAAACACAACTGCCCTCTTTATAAGTAGCTACCAGAATAAACTAGAATAATTTAATCCAGAAATGATGTCTCCTAAATTACTTATATAGGACAGAAAACAATGTTGTCATTTTAAATTGATTTTTTTTTTCTAAGTTTTAAAAATAACAGTGACGATTTCCTAAAGCATGAAGTATAATCAATCTAGGGCACTAGGTTTGGAATCTTAATGTATAAATCTTACCCACCTCTCTTCCTCCAGCCTTGCTCCCACTTCCCACATAAGCCCTATTTTAAAAAATAAACAAGTTTTTAAAATAGTCACCTGGAAAAAAGTAAACTTTGAGAGAGTATTATGGTATAATTAAACTTCTTTTAAAAAGTGTGTGTGTGTGTGTGTGTATAAAATACATATGTAAATGCACAGGAAAAGTTTAAAAGTAGGATGGGAACGGAATGACTAATTTCCTACTTTATACATATCTATATTGTTAGAATGATTTTCTAACTTAGGTGCACAGCTTTTGTAATATTTCATGAAAGGACACTTATCTAACACTCTAAAACGTTGATAGTTATATAAGGACTGACTGAAATAGTGAATGTAAACCATTTGTACCTACTAAAAAATGTATTAAAATAACTTAAACCATGCTAAAGTGTCCAACTTCCAAACTTTAAGAAATAGCTATTAGACCCCACCCCATGCTATGCACTATGCTCAGCAATGGATATACAAGGATGAACTAAGCAGGCACTGTCCCAAATGTCTTCATTTCCATCCTATTGCAATGTTGACTATTTTCAAGCTATTCACCCTAACCCAACCAAAATCAACATGAAACAACCTCAAAATGATACATTGTAGCTGTGGCCATTTCAGTAAACTGAAAACTTCTTTAGTAATTCATTTCTAGGTTTCTATGGGAATTACATAGTTTAGTATAGCATTTTGGACATTTAAGAGCAAGGGCTCAGGAATCAAACCTGGGCTTGAATCCAGGTTGTATCATTTGTTACCTACGCGATCCCAGGGAAACCTCTACTTCCTTATTTGTAAAACGGAGGTAGGAAAATAATAGTAAATCCTTAGAATATTGCTGTGAGGATTAAAACTAAATGAGATCCTATGTACAATAAGGCTCAGCACTATACATAATAAACACAGTATTAATGACAACAGATAAACCTAAGGTACAAAAACTGCTCACAACTTGTCAAACATTTAAATCTATGTCATTTCACCAAAATGTGACTATGTCACTTCTCCAAACACAAATATATTTATATAGGTACAAAAACTGTTCACAACTTGTCAAACATTTAAATCTATGTCATTTCACCAAAATGTGACTATGTCACTTCTCCAAACACAAATATATTTATATAAGTTTGTATATTAACACATAAAAATAAAAGTTGTATAGTTAATAAAATTAAAAAAAAAATTTTTAACACAAAAGCTCATAATTAAAATTTTTCATTCCCATGACAACATACCAATACATTTACGATATTTATAATATACACACAAATGTATCAGGGTACATATTGTTAAAAACTATACCATAAACACACATGTAAACACATGTCAAGAACTTGTCTGTTGGGCCCGGCATGGTGTTTCACACCTGTAATCCCAGCACTTTGGGAGGCTGAGGCAGGTGGATCACTTGAGGTCAGGAGTTCGAGACTAGTCTGGCCAACATAGTGAAACCCTGTTTCTACTGAAAATATAAAAATCAGCCATGCATGGTGGCACACGCCTATAGTCCCAGTTACTTAGGAAGGCTGAAGAAGGAGAATCATTTGAACCTAGGAGTTGGAGGTTGCAGTAAGCCGAGATGGCGAAAGGGCAACAGGGCAAGACTCCATCTCAAAACATAGAAAAAAAAAAAGAACTAGTCTATTGGGAGCAGGGTAGATCACTAATTTTTTTGTTCCTTTTGATTCTAACTCATTATTTAAATTTTATATTAATATTATTAACATGACATAGACAAATATCTTAAAACCCAGGCCCTTATTGTTGATTAAAAATTCAATTTATATATACCATTTAGTTATATAAAGTACATTCATGAATATTCTTATCTAATCCTTTTAATATCATAGTGAAGCAGGTCCTTATTATTATCCCCATTTTACCACTGGGTAAACTAAAGCCCAGCAGGGATGAATTTCCCAAGAGTGCATAGCTAAGTGTCAGGAGTATACTTAAGGCCAAGTCTTCTGACATCATCACAACTGTTTCCTTTATTCTGACCTGGGACATTTCATTACAAAAGAAAACTGTTCAATAATTTAGGTGTGTCAGAGGTCTCTACACTGAATACACATGGCTGCCCAGTTTTACTCTCCTTATTTCCTCTCCTGATTTCCAACTTTAGTATTTCAGTAAGCACATGGGTACACACAATGATAAAAATATGGAATGAGAATTCCTCCAAGCCTGATATTTTCTGCACTGGCCCATTAATACCAGGGACTGTTTTCCTCCTTATATTTAGCTCTTCGTATTAACTCCTTTGTAACTGCTGAATTTATTTCAATATATTAGGTCTTGAAAAGATAACCTTATGTAATATAAATAAAACAGTTTATAAAGTGGAAGCATATCAGACCAGATTCCATACATTTTGGACACATCTAAAGAATCATTTTAATGTCTAATCTACATATTAACAAATTTTAAATCACAACTATGTGGAGGGAGCAGGCTAGTACTGTTACAGTGGATTGGTTTGCTATATAAAGTACTTTAAAAAATATTACCTGGGCCAGGTATGGTGGCTCACATCTGTAATCCCAGAACTTTGGGAGGTCAAAGCGGGCAGATTACTTGAAGCCAGGAGTTAGAGATCAGCCTGGCCAACATGGTGAAACCCCATATCTACTAAAAATACAAAAATTAGGCAGGCATGGTGGTGTATGCCTGTAATTCCAGCTGCTCAAGAGGCTGACGCATGAGAATTGCTTGAACCTGGGAGACGGAGGCTGCAGTGAGCTGAGCCACTGCACTCCAGCCTGGGCAACAGAGCAAGACTCTGTCTCTAAATAAATAAATAAAACTAAAGGCAGAATTTTCTTAAATAATCATGGTAGCCCTCAACAACAATATTGTAAAACTTCTCGCCAGAGAAAAAGCTGGAATAAGATTCTGGCTAAGCAAGTAAGAAAGGTATTACCCTGCTCCTGCATACATTCAAACTAAGACATATACATTGTAACTTAGGCTTACATTTTCCAGTTATCCCCAGGCATCCCTTTCCTTTCTCAAACACCCAAAAGGGACAAGTCATGCAAATAAACATAGCCTACAAATTCAAGAACCTAAAAGAAGTCAGTGTCCTAAAAGAGAAAATTAATGTAAAGACATAAGATATTTGGAAACAACACCTTCTTTCTGGGGCTGCTTACTGGGCTCTCATACATCAATCCTGTAACACTGGGAACTACAGTGATATATTGGTACATGCTTCTAAACACAACAGAACTTTTCTAAGGTTACACACACTGTAACGCAAGGGGCATTTTTGCAGCATCTTCTTTTCTTTAATCAAGTAGTTTGGATGTTCTACCACTGCAAACATTGTAAACAAAGAAATTTTCATTATCTTTTGAACTTTCTGAAGTCAACCAAAGGCTTGTGGTATAGATGCAACGAGTACTAGACAAGCAGAGCTGAATACTATTCAAAATTCAGCTACTGGCGTGATAGTCCTTTTGGGGGCATGTATTTCTTAGGGAGAAACTGAGGTGCAAGGACATTTTATACACAGCAGAAACATTCTAAGGAGTTTGCCACATCATCACCATAAGCCAAAAATCTCAAGGTCTTTTTAGAACAGCCTGGGCTTCTGATCAAATTATACTGTAAAAAGAGAGAAAAAAATGTGAAGCGTGCTATTTTTTAAGATAACAGTAACCACTACTACTGCTGCTGCTGATAATTCTACACATTTACTGAGCCCTTATTATGTGGCAAACACTGTGTGAGGCACTGTCATAGATTTTAACAATTAATCCCTGCAACAACCCTCTGATATTAGTTAATAAAATTAAAGTAGAATCCTCAAAAAAAAAAAAAGAAATTTAAACTTTACAAATTAAAAAATAAATTATTAAACAAGTCTCACCTCTTTCTCTGCCTCAGACTACATCTTCAAGGATTAAAATTACACTAAAACCACCTTTATTTTCAGGAATTCCAGTTAAAGGGTACTGATATTCAAGATGTTGACAATTATTACAGAAGAATCACAGAACTATGAAATTAAATACTGGCACAAAAAAATCTTCCATCCAACCTTAGAAAAAAAAAAACCCCAAAAAAAAAAAAAAAAAAAAAAAAAAAAAACAGCATATATATCAGGCTTGATAATAAAAGGTTTCTCATGCCCACACTAGCAATCAATGATGCCCTGATTATAAAGAGTATCACCACATGCATAAAAATATTTACATCTGCTAAGTCAAGTTTTCAATATATCATTTTCTGTGTAAATCTTACAGTAGCTTATAAAAAATATAATAAACTAATCTAATGTAAACTAAAACACCAGGCTGTTTCTGAAGACTCACTTTAGAACTTCAGCAGTATAATAATAATAATATTAGTAATCAAACTACTTAGCAGAAAGTTCTTAGAAGCCTGGAAAGCTGTGTATAAAATGGAGTAGACAAGAGGGAAGGGTTTTCCGTGCTGTTTAAATCAACTACAGGTCCCAGCATGCAGTGCTGTAATCTGAAGTTAAGCAAAAACTGCAATGCATACTGGGACTTGTAGTAGGTAAACCACTTTATCACAGTAAGTTTCAAGAAAGTCTGAACTACCTAGCACAATTTGACTGTATTTTATTATCAGAGTGTAATCAAATTTACACCAAATTTGTATGTTCTCTGCTCTGGCACACAGTTTTTCTAGCACATATTGGAAAAAGTATCAATATTTAGATCAACATTTTCGCATTAGAAAAATCTTACATAGGAGAAGCACAGAAAAAAATGATTAAAAATCAAAAAGACAATGTAATAAAAAATATAATTTTCAAAACAGTTTTTAAAAGTTTGAATGGATCCATTTCAACACCCTTTAATCCTCTCCCTCAAAAAATTTAATTGTTTTGGCCAGGCACAGTGGCTCACACCTGTAATCCAGCACTTTAGGAGGCTGACATGGGCAGATGATAAGGTCAAGAGATTGAGAGCATCCTGGCCAACACTGTGAAACCTCATCTCTACTAAAAATACAAAAATTAGCAGAGTGTGGTAGCACCTGCCTATAGTCCCAG